>NC_089200.1:8487073-8811573 GCF_963930695.1 Labrus bergylta
AATGTTAATTTACTGGCATTAAGTCTACACTGAGGCAAAATGTTATTACGTTTTTTAGTTATATTAAATCAATGTTTCTATCAGCAACTGGCCATTGCCCAGAAGCATCACTTTGAAAATGGACAACAAATTTCAATTGACTAATACCCTTTTTTTGAGCCAAAATTTTAACATGAGACTAAATCCATACTGTGAATGAATGATCCCTGGCTTGTTTTTTACATTGAAGACTATGGTTTGTGTGCTCCATTAAACTTTCTTGAAGGTTTAAGCCACTAAAGGTTTGGTTGTGGTTATTAATGATATGTTTTTCTCTTCCCCACATGCTCAATACCTATAGAAAAAGACAAAACAGCCCAATAGCACCCAATTTGATGCCCTTATCAACGAGACCAGAACTAAGCATGTATCATTAAAATTATGATGGAGTTTTTCCTTGTTTGGGCCACTGGAATATCTCCTTTAGGGTTGAGTAAAGACAGCATTCATGGTTAAATGTCAACAACTGACAACACAGTTGGTAGGGAAAGTTATACAATCAGTAGCCACTGGGGTTTGATTCTTAAGCAGTTCTTTAATCTCAGTGCAGACTGGCAGGTTGGGATTGTATCCGGTTGTGCGCCCTCTCTGAAGCCTCAGTAGACTTGACGGATGGTGAGCCAAGTGTTGTGTCTTTCATTCAAGTGGCAACCTCCCATGTTGAAAAATGAATCCATTGCGAAAGTTCAAAAACCTGAAGTTCATCTAGTGTACACTTAACGCTGACTGCAGGAGCCCCGGAAGTCACATACGCGCTAATTAAAAAAGCCAGTTTTTTTTTTAAGGTTCATTTTAGGGCCTTCATGCCTCCATTTTGAGACAGGACAGTGGACAGAGCCAGAAATGAAAAGCCCAAAGCCTATAACTAGTGATGAATGTTTTTTTTTCCATTCTATAAAGTCAGTGCTTATTCATGAATGCTACTTTTCCTTGACTTCAATCAGTCCATCAATCATTATTTGTATAGCAACAATTCAAAACAAGTGTCATCTCGAGACGCTTTACAAAAGAACATATGGGATAACATGCAGAAAGGATTTCTCTTTTGTATTCCTTGCGTCCCTTGTTGTCCACACTTTCTTGCCGTTGAGGTGAAGGTCGGAGCAGGCCGTGCATTGATGAGGATGCTGATGGTGGTGGCTGGGCGTCGGGGGTTGGTTGGGACGGCACAGTCCGATGGTAGTGTCTGAGCATCAGGCGGTTGTTGAGAAGACATGGCCCGATGGTAGTGGCTGGGCGTCAAGGACATCGGGTGGTAGTAACCAAGTCTAATTTTTTAACCATTATTAAATGGTTTGACCAAGACATTTTTGACCGAGCTTTGGTTTTAAGAGGTAGTTGTAGCATTCCTATTATAATTAAATGAATTGAAGTGGGCAGCATACTGTGTCTTTTAAGAACACTTCAGACTGTAAATGAGTTGTTAATGAATGTCATTCTAAGTAGTCTCTCTTTGAATCGCACATACCATGCGTGGTAGTTATCCTCAGTCAAGAGGGGTCAATGTCAAGAACTTCTTTCATACTTGAACTCTCCTCCCTTTCAATCTCAATCTGTCTCTCCCTTCATCACAGTCTAGTTTCTCTTTACTGCTGTGAGCTGTAATGTGGACTGTCAATGAAAAATATGAAATTGTTGGAGGCCATTACTTCCAAGTCATTAGTTAAAGGTGGGTGGACTGTGCAGTCTCATGAAATCAACTGCACCGCTTTTCATATCATTCTCCTTGCTGGGGAATGGGTCACTGCAGCACAGTGGTGACTGATTGCCTCGCAAGATAACTGTGCTTTAATATAAATGAGTATGAATAAGCCAGGGAGCATACTGTAGAGGCATTGAAATAGGTCACAAAGAGGGAACAGCAAGAAAAATGCATTTAAGTGCCTATTAGTCTCAAGTAAAAATATATATTGTTTCGCCTATTGCATTAAAAAGATCACCCATTACACAGTTATCATACGTACTAATGTATGTCTACCTAATGCATGCACTAATGAGGATTGAGACTGGGTTCAGAGTTGATCCATTTAAGAATTAATTTAATATTTTCAGTGCCGCACAGTATCTGTGTTTCAATGTGATTTTTTCATTTTATTTTGGATCTTTGAGACATGGGTATGGAAGAAAAAGAAACTCTAATTAGGTAAATGTAATATACTTATCTGCATTGCTTAAAGGCCCTGACACACCAAGGAGACTGTCAGCTGTCAGTCCTACTTGGACCGTCGGTGAGTACCTATAATATGAATGGTGCACGACAGCAGTGCGGAAATGGTCCTCTCGTGTAATAACAAGTCCGCCATCAAAATAAACCCTGAAAGAGTTTCCCCTCCTCTCATAGCTCATCATCTACATTTGGACTAAACAGCTCCGTCAACACAAGAGTGCAGCTCCACACGATTGATGATGCAGACTTTATCCAAATTCAGACGCAGAGCCTGAGCGAACTGCACGGAGCAGCAGAACTTTTTAGGCATATTTGTGACTGAATATAATCGGCACAATATGCTGTGTGAATTAATACTTTAGATAGAGTGATAGAGATCATTTTTAGAGCTTTTAATGGTCACAATTCATTCTTAGTGAATCAGAGCTGAAGCTTTCTATGAGATCTGAAGCCAAGCAGAGGACAGAGACAAGCCATGAAGCATAACTTGAGGACTACAGACATAACTGTATATAATGGTCTGTTGTCTGTTTATTATCCACAGTACATGGCTACAGGTTAGTATACAGGTCTGATAATCACCAAATGAGTGTCCATTGAACCCCATTAACCCTGTGCACTATTTTGTCGGTGTGTATCTGCCAAACACTTTATTCTTGAGTGTTTAATGTCAGCAGACCCTTAAAGGATAGATAATAGAAGCGTTTGCTGTTGATTGCCTGCTCCTTGTCAGCTGGATACGCTCAGGCCGAAGGACCTTGAGGTCACATGATCTGGAGTTAGTATGAACTCACACGAGTCCTCAGGGTCAATTAAACCTCGAGACTCTGTTGACACAGCAATACACCAAGGAGAGACAGGGCTGCTTTCACACATTTTATACACTGGGTTAGAATAACACTTTAGCTGAAGTTAGACTCTTTAAAGAACTGAATAAAAAGCAATAGAAGTCAAGCAAGAAAAAGTATTAGCAAAAGAAGTGGTCTTAGGTTTTATTAAACACAATAACAAAATTAGATATTCCCTGCCACCAGACCTTTTTTCATCAGAAATCTGAGGATCTTAAAGGGCACATCATGCCAAATACACTTGCCAAAAATATGTGTCCCTAGCCAAACTCCCCAATTCTGTGAAAAGTTCATCCTCTCCATCTTCTGCCTGCTCCACATCTCAGAAAATGTTTTCTCAAACAGGCCGTTTGGAGATTTTCCCTTCGTGACATCAAAAAGGGCAGTAACCCTTCCCCCAGGTGGGTGACACTCCCACAGCTAGCTGTTTGTTCTGCCCTCTGAGTCTGCCTTCTCACTGTAAACAGTAGGGCATGGAGCAAGAAAGCCAGAGCCACCCAAGCCCTGGTCACACACAGCTCATTTACATTTAAAGCTACAGACACAGAAACAGCCTGTTCTGAGCAGGGCTGAAATAGAGGGGTTTATAGGCATGATGAAATACAGGATCAGAGTTGATTTAGAACAAAGGAACTTCACAGACATGTTTTAGGGATGTCTGAGACTTAAAACTTGTTAAAAAGGAGGATAATATCTGACCTTTAAATCATTTTCATACCAATCTTTTAAACAACCTGCAAGTAGCATTTTTTTCTTCTATTTTGTCCGTTAAAGATTAATTAATAAATAGCATTATTTCAAAATCTATTTTCTGATAGACAGATGACTGAAGATTGATTGAAGAGAACTCTGACACAACATGAGATATTTTTTAAACGTGCAGCAATTTCCAACAAAAAAATAACTCAGTGGGTAAAGGCCTTTAACCCTAAAAGCCATGTGGGTACAATATGTGTACATTAGCCATTTTTTTGTACAATCATAGATAAAAACATTGTTCAATTTGATTGAGTTTTAACGTCCAGAAAAAGTGTTAAATGAAGAGCCATTTCAAAGTCAAGAGAAGCTAGAGAGAAGCTCTAGCCTACAGGGCTTTCTGCCAGAAGCTCTTTCTCTTACCTCCATGAATGATGCTTTTGTGTGGTACTAAAGAAGTCAGAACTGATGTATTATAGTATCCAAAACAATGAAGTCACCAAAGAACTGAACAAATATGGTTGTTTTTTGTTGAAGTTTTCCCCCAATGAAAAGACTTCTCCTGTGGCTCTTTGAACAAAAAACGTTATAAAACATAGACAATATATCAGTGATGTCATCATTGGTTTCGGTAGAGATGATTTGAAGAGGAACAATACCAATCACCATTTTTAAATGATATCTCAACAAGTGTTATCTCAACTAGGGTTGTGCGTGTTAAGGGAACTTAATGGTTATATGTTATCACCCTCACAATAGAATTACGACTCAGTTAAACAAATAGGGATCGAGCCCCTGACCTTCCGGTTGAAAGATGGCAGACACTACAACTAATACGCTTCTTAGACTTATATCAAAACAGATCAGTTTTAAAAAATTATCCCCGTGTACAATGTGTGTCAATAAAAGAATGCGTAGAGATACCAGACTGTAATCATGTTTATTTACGCTGTAAAAATAGGCATTTTAATATGGGACCTGATGGAGATTTCTTGGGTTCTGCAGCCACTTGGGTTCCAAGTGGACGCTCAAGGAACTGCAATTTTCATCACCAGATGTTGCCCCTTGGTTTGACCTTGCCTGCAACTTTTTGGCTCTTCATACAACGACATGATGTATACCTTGTAATTACATTTGTTTTTATGCAATGAATGCTGATTGGCAGGAAAATCAGGACATTTATGTCAATTCTATATATATTATAATTTAGTGTCTATTCCATGCTGTGAGAACCAGAAAGGGTAAGTAAAGTTACTAATAACAGACAAGTGTTTCAAAAAATCTACAATGCATGTTTTTTGTGTCATACAAAGTGGCACAGCTCCTCATAACTTAGGGCAAATCATTAATATTTAGTGTCATCTTTTCGGAAAAAATGCTAAACAAAATAAAACTCCCTGTCACCGCATCATGATGTAAATCCTCCCTCCTCAAAGTATTCATTTATAGACTCATAAATTCAGCATTTAGTCAGACGATAGCAGCCAGCCAGAAATCACGCTGTGCATCGTGGGGGGGTTGAAGGAAGAACAACGACAGCCTGTCATAGTTTTTTTTACATTCCTAATTGTGCTTTGCTGACTGATATGTAGAAAAGGCAACTCATGAACTGACTCACTTTTTATTTTTCAAGGAGGTGAAGCAACCGTGCTGATGAAGCTCTATAAATCAATTGACGTCAGTAAAACTCTGATGAAAGTCTCTTAATGAGGAAGAGACGGCAGTTTGGAGGCAACCTTATGCTAAGAACACTTCACAAAAGGCAACCACTGTAATCTACAAACGGAAAAAAAACACTAAAAGGCACATCGAGTGCGATCTGTTTTCTGAAGACATGACTCACTCATACTCATGTTGTGCTTACATACATCAGTGAGGCATTTTGAGCAGATTTTTATTGTTATTAACAAGGAACAAAAAGGCTCTAAAAGAGGCGGAGGGGTATAGAGATGGGAGTTCTCAGATCTTGCTGGGGCCCCCCTCAGGCGAGACATTAAAAAAAAAAATAAAAAAAAAAATAAAGAAGGTCTGTAAAGGCAAAACCAGTGTATGATCATCGCTTTTTAAGAAACTGTCAACGTTCTGATGATTAGTCAGGCAGATTTAGCGGCGCTCTGAATTCACTCCAGAGGGAGCGGAGCACTGCAGTGACAGATGCACCGCCTGCCTTTTCCCATCAAGCAGTGTTTAAATTGTTTACAATGAAAAGTGATGAAGGTTGATTTGATGTGGGTATGAATGCACGCTTCAATTAGGTTTATACAAACCTTATTTCTGCACGTGATGCTGGATCACAGA
Source organism: Labrus bergylta (assembly GCF_963930695.1). Classification (NCBI taxonomy): domain Eukaryota; kingdom Metazoa; phylum Chordata; class Actinopteri; order Labriformes; family Labridae; genus Labrus; species Labrus bergylta. Next base: position 8,493,122 of record NC_089200.1, read on the forward strand.
GAGGAGCAGGATTAGGCCTTAGGCTACATTTCTTTTTTGTCATCTGGTAAATCTCTGATCTCTGAACTCGTTGTCTATTCAGCCTCCACCTCGTGCTTCTCCTCGAGGCTCAGGCAGCAACAGAAACAACAGGGGGGGTGGTGCATAACTTCTATACTTCTATACTTCTATAATTGCTGCTCTTAATGTATGTGTAATGAAGCCTCAGAGTACTGAATGCAAGTCTAATTGAACAAAAAAAAGTGGATTCCAAATGTGCATGCTTGAAGTATAGTGTTATTTTTTTTTTCTCTTGACAATGTGAAGGTGAAGCGGGAAAATATTCTTCAAACGCTGTTGCTGAATGTGTCAGTATTTGAGAGTCAGCACAGCAGTTCTCGCTCGGGGGAAATAATTGGCTGCACTGTGCACAGACGTACACGTCTATGGCACGTCAGTCTTTCTCGGTGCAGCCATCGATGAGATAACACTTATGAATTGTGCGTCTTTCATTGAAGGCTCTGTTTGAAAAAGGGGATTCTTCAAATGAATAAATAGCCCGTAATGAAAGTCCGCAATCAAACAGCCACTCATCGCACTTTTTCACATAGCATCCTTTTAATCAATGTCTTTCCTTCTGTGTGTGTGTGTGTGTCTGTGTGTGTGTGTGTGTGTGTGCGCTTGCTAATGGGTGCTCAGTGTTGTTATTTGCACTCCTGCCATAAACATTTATGTTATGTTAATTAACAGGAATTTACTGCCTCTGAAAGGACTTCGAAGGACAATGCCAGTATAGTAGCAGAGATTACAAATGACAGGTTGCAGTATTTTTAACACAGTTGGTGGGTGACCCTTTGCAGAGTCGTTCTTGTCAATCACTTTCACACCTCTATAGGGATTTGTGCTTTAGAGAAGAAAAGATGGAAAATGGTATTTACATATTTTAATGAAAGAACAACAGAAAGTGCATCTGTGTTCGAGGAACAGTTGACCCAACCAGGGCTGAATCATGACACCTTAAATAGGCTAGAATTACAGTAAATGCAAGGCTAATGCAGGCCTTAAACATCAGTGGAAATTCAAACAAAACCAGGAATAAACATGAAAGGAACACTTCAAACCTGGGCTAAAATACAATTGACAATTCAACTGTTGAAGGGACATAAAGGAGATCAGCGGAACAACAGAGCTTATACTCCAAGTAAAATATTTCCAAACCAGGGATACAAATCAAGAAGATTACAAGGGCCAAAAAAATGAACATTGGGCCAAATAACTCTAAAGGAAGAAGGAAGAATGTGCAACATTTCCTGTAGATGTCACCCTTGAGCACCAGCATGAAACCAAAACAAGCTGCTGTTTGGCAACACCGCCGCTATTCTGAAGCCTCCGCTCTCCTTCAGCCGCACACCTTTTGTTTTTGGACAAAATTGTTCTGTGTCCTGCGTTGTTGTGTTAGCAGGCTAATGTTAGCACACTTTAGTTAACTCATAGCTATATTTCACATAAATTGACACAGAAGAAGCGGTACTAAAGACATTTATGTGACATCCAAAAAGGCAGTGAGTATGTTCTTCTTCTTTTCTCTAGTCTTTGACTAAAACAGCTTTATACACAAGGCCGTCCCGTCCATGTAAACATGATGTAAACTCGAGCTTCTCACTCAGAGAGACATTTACAGAGGATACTTGATTTCTGCTGTATTTATTTATGTGTAAAATGTCTCACATTCTCCCGTTAATATTAAAAAATACTAAGACAGAGCCGAGCCAAACTAGAAGATAGTGCTGATACCAGGGCTAAGATACAATAGAGATATTGAATCTTAAAGGTTAATTTATTAGGAAATATTGCACTAGCATATAAGTAAGCTTCTGACACCTGTTTCTTCCTTAATAGAAACAAAAGACGGATGCCTATGAAGGACACATTAGTTCTACAACATGTACCTTTTTGTCATTACTTTAACTTGAAGTATGAAATCAAGCAGCCTTTCCTTCTTACCTGGCACATTGTAAGTGGATACACCTATAATCTCCTACAGCACATTCATAATATAAATTACAAAAACCAGGGGTGCTGGAGCATAAATGAAGATATGGCCCCATGAGCCTCACAGAGTGCAGGATTTATTATTTTTTCACCATAGTTCCCATCGCTCCTCTGTGACACGTTTCTCACCTAAAAGTGCCCAGCGGCTTTCCACAGCTTGTCAGATTGTCACATATGGAAAGAACCCACTGCAGCATTGGGACAGGAAGACACTAATAAGGTGACAAAATACAGAGCCAAGCATTTTCTAGGGGGGGGGGAATGCTGCCACCATGATTCTGAATGGGGAAGGGAAATTAATGTGCCGCACTACTCCAATCCTGAATCTTATCTGTCCCCTCAGAATTTTCCAATAGTTATTGCCACCAAAATTGTTGGATTTCTGCAGGCTTTTCAGACGGGTGGAAAAAAAGTTGGTGTGATATGCTCTCTATTTGCAGCTAATGCATAATGATTGAGAAAAGTGCTGGCATCGTAATATCCGCCCCTTTCTCGACCAATGGCTTTCGCATTAATCTATCTGAGGAGAGTGATGGAGAATTAGGTGGCTCAGCTGTACAGAAAACCAAGTGGTGACTATTTATGCACACTTTTTTATCGGCAGATATACTCTAGGCACTCATGGTGAATGATAATTGAATTCTTATGATTGACTGGATCATAAAACAACAAACATATAAACACAGCTTTAAAGTCTCAATTATCCCAGCCACTGTCAAAGCTGAAGTTATAAATGGAAAGTTTTAATTGCTGCATCTTGATAGCCGATGTCAATTAAGGAGCCTCGAGAGACTCGTCTGTTTTGTGGAGTGTTCATCGGAACAAAACGGACCCATGCGAGCCAATAGATAGAAGACGCAGATCTCTTTTTTTGTCTCTTGTCATGAACTGCTTCCATTGTGCTAATGAACCTGTTTTCACTCTGACGTACGCACCGGAGAATTATTTATAAAACTGCACCCTCTCATCAGCACTTCATGGACTGTCAGCTTGATTCTCAACAGTCGTCAGCTTGGCACTGAAAACAAAATAACAGAGCACAGAGACTTATTCAGAGAAACCTGATACCAACAGACTATAAACTGTGCATATGGATTAAGGCAGCACAATTAATCACCATTTTATTGTTCTCCCCATCCAGGCCTTTGTTATTAATGCATTGTGATAAAACTGAAACACCTTTAATGTAGTCAAGAAATGCTTTTTTTAGAGTTATTTTAGAGTTATATTTAATAGTTATTTTGGGGCTTTTTGATGCTTTTATGGGACTGATAGGACAGTGGATAGTCGGAAATTATAGAGAGAGAGAGAGAGAGCGTGGGTAATGACATGCAGGAAAGGGGAAACAGGTCCGACTTGAACCAAGACTTCCTGTTCGAGGACCAAAGCCTTCACACATGGGGCATGCAAACCAACCACCACGCCACCGGCGCCCAAGCATGTTTACATTGAGACCTGTGTATAAAAAAAGCCATGCTTTCACACTATTTTTTGATGCATTGGAGTGGAATGGATAAAATGTTCAACCTGATAGCATTCTTAGCTTAAGCTACTAGTTAGCCTATGTTTAATCATAACACATATTGTTGTAATTTTGACCAATCAAAGGTTTACAGGTGGGAGTACCGATTGCGTGGTGGTTGTGTCCCGCGCCCCATATGCGGAGGCTGTGGTCCTCTTTGCAGTGGCTGTAGGTTCAGGTCACACCTTAGCCCTTTGCTGCATGATGTCCACCACTTTCTCTATTTCCTGTCTCTCTTCTGCTGTCCTATCTAATCAAGGCAAAAGCCCTCCCCCCCCCCCTAAAAATATCTTTAAAAAGAAAGAAAGTGTTCGGCTAGTTAGATTTTTGAGAAGGTGCATGTCATCTTAAGTGGATAGGCTTCTGTGTATTCGCGGCAGTAGTATAAATCAGGCTTTAGAGTATGAAAGAAGATAACACAGGGTTTTAGTTTGGGTGTGTTAACCTGTAATTGGCAAGTGGCTCCCATGGCAGGATAAGGATGTAGCAACGTGTGTCAACCCTGTTTACCAAAGTTGTGGTTTTAATGCCAACCCAATGTATTGTGTCAAAGTGGCTCCAGGCACTTCTTGTATACAGTCCATGCAAAATAAGTGCTATACTATACAGTACATAAGAAAGCTTCAAGGCCATCTGAAGCACCTGCAGAGTCTACAGCACCATCTATTAGCTATAAGCTAGTCTCAGATGGCCTATTCTCAATTGGACAAGATCATTAGTTTTGCTTGAGCCTTTATCACTACATGGATGTAACTGTTATCTCACTGGGGGACTCCCACCTGCAGTCCTGTGCCTCCATTCCTCCCCTGTGCCTCCTCCACTTTCCACTTTTCTTCTCCCTATGATGGCCCCATCATCCTTTACTTCACAGCTGCAGCATTTCTTCATCCCCATTCTATATCCTGTCCCTTTCTTCTTTATAAATGTTTTATCGACTTTTCTTTAAGTCACCTCATCCTCAGCTTTATTTCCTTTATTTTTATCTTTGAGTTTTTTCACCTGGATATGTCTCCAATACAGCCTAAAACATTTGATCAGGCATATGAGAGCGTGCTATGAAACCACCATTTATTAGCCAAGAGTAAAGTTAACTTGTTGCCCTGGAAGTCTATTTTTCTTAAAGAATTCTTGCAGGAGCAAACATTGCAAGCTTTGCTGTACTACCATCATGGAGGTATTACAGCTGCCGGCTGTTTTGGAGCGGTAAAGAAGAACTGATTTCAGGTTGTTAAACACATGACAAAAGCAAACACTAACAGTACATTACTAGTGGAAAACATGAGTTGGTGTGCAGTGTCAGTTCTTTTTCTATCCTATGCTTTGGCAGACACTGAACATCTGAATATCTGGAGGGAGTGCAACACCTACCTTAGCTTGTTTTCCAGATCTCTGCTTGTTTAAAGGTTAGGTTTCCTTCCCTGTTCCTTTTTCATGGTGGTTTTAAGTAATGAGGAAAATCCACAAAACATATTCTCCCTCCCAAACTAAACTGACCCAGTCATTAAATCCCATAAAAACACTGAATAAAGCACCTTCAGATTGAAAATCAGTGTTTCTCCAATGCAGACAAAAGTTGGAGGGATGAGTGAAACAAGTCGTCGCATTACGTTTTGTTATTTGTTCCTAGATGCATTTAGTCCCGTCTTCTCTCAGTTATGACTGAGTGTCAAACGTTCTGCATGTATTTGTTCATGTTTTTAAAGGGTGTAACTGCAGCCAGGCTTAGCAAAATGGAAGTAGTAATATACAGTGTCAGAAAGTATACAGTTATTGTTGTTTATTAAGTATCTTGCACAAACAATTCAGGAATCAGTAGTTGAAAAAATGATCTTGTACATCTACTTACTTTCCACACCACTCCTCACTTCTCCTCCTCACCTCCTCCTCCTCCTCACTTTGCATTCACTCTGTCCATTTGTTCTCTTCTCTATCATCTCCACCTGATCATCCCCTCTTCTCTGCGTCTTTGCAAACCCATCAACTATTTCCGTCTGTCCTCTCTGCCTTGCTAAACAGAGCCCCACATTATCCCCCTCCTGCTTCTATCAGGGGTAGCTATCCTGTCAGCCCCAAGCCTTAGTTAATCACTCAGGCTGCCAGGCAGTCGGGCAGCTCGCTGCTAGCTCCCTGGACACTAATAGCAAGACAAGCAGAGAGCGAGAGCAGGGAGGGGGGGGGGGAGCTCATTAGGAATACAGGTATTTAAGGAAATGGTCCATTTCAAATCAAAAGATAATTTGTCTCCTGCTCAAGCTAAGGCGTTTCTTTAAAGGCGGGGTGGAGTTGCATTAGGTCAGGCACAAATGTGAAGTGCTCATCTTGTGCTGCTGGCTATGTCACGACTGGGCTGTTGACAATATCAATTTGAGTCTTGATGAATACGGATGGCATATTTTATCCCCAAAAGAGAGGTCAGATTTTCTACCCTAAGGCATTTTTTTTTTTGCTGACTCCTTGTTGCTGCCCTGCCAAAGGGGCAGGACTCGATAAAGTTGAAATATGACCTCCATTTGCACAGTGACATTCCTTCAAATAAAAAAGAAAGTCGCTGTCAGGTCTCTGAGGTGATCAATGCTTTTCACCAAATCCCTCATTGCCCATCTTGTGTTTGCATGACTAAATCAATACTTGAACACATGAAAAATTCATACCTGACCGGCAACATAACCAAGAGGCGACAATAGTTTGTATGAATCCATACTTTAGTCATATTTTAAGGACGCACTCACAACAGGCTCGGTTGCTCTGTACTGGCCTGAAGCATGGTATTGTCGCCGGTTCAAATCCCAGTGCTGATGAAGCACTTGGTCTGGTAGCTGGAGAGGTTCACTTCCTGAACACTGCCGAGGTACCCTTGAGAAAGGCACTGAATCCCCAGTCCCAGACTATGAGTGTGTAGCATGAGTGTAAAATTAATATCCCCTCGTGGGATTGATACAAGGATATCTTCTCATCACTTTAAAAAAAATTGAAGCCCTGGTTCCAGGGATGAAAAAGAAAGCCAATTAAAAAAAAAAACTCTGTGCTACAGTACATGACAGAGAAGTGGGAAGCATTAAAAAGATCTTTAAATACAACAGTTATGTCTTAATTATCATTTAGTTTTCCTACATGTAGACAGTCCGCAATATTGCCATGCTCTATGGAGAGAGAGAGAGAAAAAAAACATTGTTGCCTGAATATAACTCTCCCAGCATACAGGCCCAGTCAGCATCTGTCATTGGAATAAATGTGGTGTCATCTTGGAACATACTGTCCTGTTCTTTTTGTATTTATGTTGGGGTCCTCTTCCACGCACTGCCAGTCAAGTGACCTAATGATGACGTCTTTAAGACAGCTGACTCAAGGAGTCTTGGTTTGCGGCGAGAGTGTCGGTGTGGCATTACACTGTTACGCACACTTGTTACACACTGAATAAAACAACTTCTCAACTTATAATCTCAGATTTGTACATCTCCTTTTGACATTTTTTACAATGTTTAAAGCTTGTAGGAATGCTGTTATGACGCACAGGTGTTCATGTTAATGTGCACGATAAAAAAAAAAATATATGTCTGTTATCAATTAACATTCTGAGGAAGACTCGTTGTAACAGGAAAAGTAAAAAATGCAGCAGTACAGTGGGTGCAAAAGGAGGTAGACCTGTCACCATGCTGACATCCCTGCTATTAGAGGAATATTCTCAGGTGCAGTGGCTGGCAGTCTCCAGTGTTTACTGGAGAGCATCATTAGCCCTGCGTCTCACAGCCTTAAAATGTCATCTATCCACAGTAATGAACCGAGAGAGAGCGCGCACTATTCCCAAACTTCCCCGCTGCAGCGCCCACATTAATCCAAATGCTCAAACTCTGCAACTCGAGTCCCTCCACTCATTAACAGTGGCAGATATCAAGATAGGAATAATGAGGAAGTGCCCGCAAGTCAGGACATATATTAAAGAAACAGAAAGAGTAGGAGAGAGAGAGAGCGAGCCAGGCGGAAAAGAGAGAGAGAGAGTAACTTCTGTCATAAATGGGATAATACCCCTGAGAAACGACTCGGGCTACGATGATAAACAGCATGCATTCATATTGTTTGGAGATGGTGACAGCCTCCTCGTCTGGTTCCAGAAACACAATCATAGGAATATACAACTCATGTGCAGTCAAACAAAATGGATAAAAGAGACTGCCTTTATACGGAGCAAGTGTTTCGAGTGAGTGTTCATGACATTCAGCTGGAGAGTTTTCAGCGGTGGGAAGTGGCTGAGTATACTTAGCCACTACACAGGTACTCTTCATAACTATGTCCAACTTTTTGCATCATGTTCCTCGGAGTAAGTCGCTCAGTCTGTAGGAACTTGGGTTGGACTGTAAATATTAATAGACCGAAGCCTGAGTGACGTCAGCCATCTGTTCCTGCGGGGGGGGGGGCTCCCGAGGCTCATCAGCAGCAGCCGCCATGCTGGAAATCCTGTCTCGACAGGCTGAGAGCTAGAGCTGAGGCGGGTTTTAAGCCTCCTCCTGATAAACCGTTACATCGCACCCACCTGTCAATCATGTCAGCTACGCGCCTAACTATGCAAAGCTTGTTTCGTTTAATAAAATCAAAACGGATGAGTTGTAAAAAAAATCACCCCCCCTACAGTGTGTGCTTGTGATGACAATGACTAATCAGAACAGTATTGCTTTTGTACCAGGCTGTAAACATGTTCATTTATGCTTTAAAAAACAGGCTTTTTTTAAATAGGCAGTATATGTAACTTCCAGGGCTCCTGGATGAGTTGCGGGATTTTGCATTCCTGTTTTGGCTCAATTTTTCAACACGAGGTTGCTGCTTGGTAGGCCCAAAGATTCTGCAGATCTGATGGATTGTGAGAGTTGACTTCGGAGGGCGGGGGCTAAAACAGCAAAAGCGTGATTCCCTATAGTTTTACAATTAGAGTGTGGGATGGAAAGAAGGCTAAGATTAGATCTGAGTGGATCAAGGGGTGGAATATGGAACAACGAGGTCAGAGGTGTAGCCGGAGGCGAGGTTGTGCAGTGCTTTGTATTTGAGAAACACAATCTCGTAGTTTATTCTGTTTTTTACAGGACGCCAGTGAAGGGAAGCAGGAACAGGAGCGCTATGGGAAAGTTCAAGTGAATAATCTTGCAGCTGCATTTTGTACTAACTATAAATGGTTTAGTGACGATTGGCTGAGGCATGTATAGAGTGAATCTTAGACGGGAGAAGATAAATTATGAGTCTTGATAGTTAAAGATCTGAATGGGAGAGCATTGGTCTGATTTAAGTGATATTTCTAACCTGCAGAAAACCGGACTGTACAAGCGACGTGGTGTTAAGGTCCAAGGTCATGTGTTGGTCAAAGATGATTCTACAATTCACTTTCTCCAAAGTGATTCCATGATTCATAGCAGAAAGTGTGATTTTTGATTGAAATGGGCCAATAAACTGTTCAACTGTTATGGTAGAAAAGTCTGAATTATAAAAGAAAACTGATTCTGTTTCTCATCTAAGTCACTTCTTGGCAGATTATGATTTTTAACCTATTATAGTCCTTGAATCAAATTTGATGCATTGGAAAAAAAAGACTTGTTTCGGTCCAGCTTGAACAAGAATCATTCACTCTCCATGCTGTGCCTTAGACGCACAGCGTGAAAATACCTCCACCGGGGGGCTCTGGGGTTGAGTGTTACAAGTGGCTGGGCACTGTGATTGACAAAAACTTAAATCATGACAAGAACACAGATGCAATCTGCAAAAAGGGCCTTCAGAGGCTCTACTCTCTGCGCAGAATGAACACTTTCAATGTGGACAAGACGCTAATGGTTTTATTCTACCGATCTTTTATCGAGTCAATTTTAATACAGCCAGTAAAATAATCGTGCTCTCAGCAGCTTTCATTGTCAGAAGTCTGGAACAGACAAGTTGTTAGGAAAGCAAAGTCTATCTTGTCCAGCTCTGACCATCCTCTCTTAGAGGAATTTGTTCTTCTCCCCTCAGGTCGGAGGTACAGGCTGCCCAGGGCTAAAGCAAACAGAATTAAATTTTCATATGTTCCTCGTGCAATTAATGCTCTTAATCTTCTTTAAATCATTGACTGCACTTTCAAGCAGAGCTATTGCACTTTATATGTATTTATTTATACCAGTTGAGTGAAACTTCTTAACAAACAGTGAGTTTTTATATTTTATATTTCTTGGTTGTATTTCATCTGGTTGTGTTGCACTGTCCTTTGTCTGTTTATCTGTTGTGTTTTTGTGTCCACTGCTGCAAATCAAATTTCCCTTCCAGGGACAATAAAGATCTGAACTGAACTCTCAATCAAAACGATAACAAAAAGATGATCATGATCATTGATCATGATCAATCATGGGAGTGATTTAAACTCAGCATTCAACGTAGTCAAGACAAAAGGGCCAAACCGACCTGAGGAAGAGAATATGTTTACAGATTTGTTGATTTTTATCACAGCAACAAATACAGCAACAGAACGGCAGCTTTCAGTAGCAGCTCCCGCTTCCTTATGCAGCAGTCTTTGACGTAACATCCGGTGTTTCAATGGCAACAATAAACATTTTGTATCTGGAATGGCGGCCGCCACAACAAGACAAGTCCTATTACAACTTTTTAAATGACGGTTTCTCTGGCTTTGATAACTGTTGGAAATATTTGAGGTAATGTAAGTACTCAACAAAAAACTAAATAAAACATGTTTAGTCCATATTTTATTTATTTTGATATTTCAGTGTACAAATTCTACATTTTACACCTAAGAACTGGTATCGTGAAAACATCTGAGAGCATACAATGACTGAAAAACAAAAGACAGGAAAATGGAGGCCTACATCGAACAAGAGTGGTTGAACCTCATTTATTTAGAGAAGGTAGATTATAAAGTCTCTCCTTTTGTTTATCTGCAGAGAATGTGGATTTCTGTAGACCCTTCCTGCACAGAGGAAACAGCTTCATGAGGGACTAAACAAAGGAGATTATCGACTTATCGCTCAGGAATAGCGTCTTTCTCTCGGACAGATAGAAAAAAATAATTAGCTGTAAACAAATTACCTAAATATGATTGGGAGATATAAAAATGGGACTGATTTGAGGGAAACATTTTAGTGACTTTTGAACCCCAAAATCTTATCAGGTCATCATAAATCCAGGTTCATGTTTTTTGCAAAAATGTGTATTTCTGAGATATATTGCATTTGGAGAGACGGAAAGAAATAATAGCAAGAATTTTTCTTTTTTTCCTGTTGGTTGAGATGCTACAGTGCATGCAGGTGACCTTAAAGTTGTCTTTGTTTTACCATTGGACTCATATAAGAGGTTCATGTGAAACAGTGTGGTCATCATTAGTTTAGGATTCAATTAATTATGGCCCAAATAGTTTGTTTATAGAGTTTTATTAAAAGCCTGAAGTTCAAGTGGGTGTCAGTTGAACCTGCTGTGTGTGATGGTTTAAATAAAGTAAAAATCTTACAGTTCCATCAGTCTTCTTCTCGTCGTAAGAGTGACGTGCATCCACACAGATAATCCCACAGCTGTCAAGATTAATCATAAAGATGTAAATTCTGGAGAGATTCTGGTTAATATGCCTTACCAGGCAAATATCATATCCATATGCATGAGCACATTCAATAATGACTGATATACCGACTAAACTTAGAGAAAGTTTTTACTTGAAGGCAAAAAAGCACTTTGGGAAATGGAATCATGCACAAATTAGAGCTTGTACTTAATGACTCTAAGTTGCTTTATTGATAAGGTTTACATCAATATACATACCAGCTAGTTAGACTACAAATCTATTTGAAGGGATTTAACAACTCTACATCACAAAATATAATTTCAGAACTTCTCAGAGTCGTCGGCTGCACAGACAGATTCTTATTACAAATCCATCCATCAACAATATGAACGCTTGCCAAAGCATCACTGTGCAGGTATTGACTCAATATTGTTTTCCATTTCGGAGCATCACAATATATTGCAGCTCATTACACTCCTCCAGTGTCAACACTATATTTCATGCTGCTCATGTTTTGATAAATATGGAGGCTAAATGACCTGCATCTATCTCTGACTTGTAGATTTATCACGAGTCTGCCTTTAGCGTCAAATTCAAAAAGGACTATGTCACCTTTTAAGGGAACTTTGCAATTCTAGTCTGACTAAGCAGAAATGTGTATGAAGTTTACCGACACATCTATATAATGGAGTTTGAGGAGTGGACTTCTTTTGTACTTTCAGTGACACAGTGACACAGCAAGTTCTTATTTGCCTTTGGGAAGAATATGGATTTAAAAGATGTGCAAGTCATTTTAACACTTAGATATGTATCAGATAGGGCAAAGACAAAACAGCCATAAAAATGATTCACATGTTTTACAAGCGAAGTGTTAAATCTATTATACTCACTTTCACCTTAGATTATATCAGTCTGTGACACATCTGAGTAGTGCTGCGAGATATGTAGCGCAAAAAATGTCCTTATTAATCTTATACTGGTGTCAGTTAAATCCATAATTTCAGCCTCTGTTTGAAACAATTTGTTTCGCCAAAACATGTCTTTGAAGTTGCTAGTCAAAAATCTATTCTGATCCTGTATTTGATCATGCATAAACCCCTCTATTTCAGGCCTGCTCAGAACAGGCTGTTTCTGTGTCTGTAGCTTTAAATGTAAATGAGCTATGTCTGACCACACCCCCCCCCCCCCCTTCTGGAAGGGTTTGGGCTTTCTAGCTCCATGCCCTATTGTTTACAGTGAGAAGGCAGACTCAGAGGGCAGAACAAACACCTAGCTGTGGGAGTGTCACCAACCTGGGGGAGGGGTTACTGCCCTTTGTGATGTCATTAAGGGAAAATCTTCAAAAGGACTCTTTGAGCAAACATTTTCTAAAAAGTAGAGCAGGCGGATAAAGCTCATTCAAAAACGAGGTTGAACAGCGTGGTTGGCTTTCACCCATGGATGTGGAGTAGGCCTTCTTTCTGTTGGACAGGCAGGGTGTCAATCAGCAGGGTGTTAGCTTATGCTAACGTGCGGTAGCCTATAGTGTACATGACATGCATATGTCCATGGCATCATGATCCATACTTGTCCCTTTACAAATAAACATGAAATACACAAATCAATAAAATTAATGACCTAAATGAGATACATTTTTATAAAAAAATTTAAAAAACTTTTGGGTTTAAGAAAGGCAGGTTTGTATGCTTTTATGCTTCACTGACAAAGACTACTTGTCCTCTGTTGCGGCTGTTGCAGGTGGATGCTGTATTCAGGCCCCTCTAGCCAGCAAACATAGTTAAAAAATGTCACATCACATGCAGGTAACGTGATAAGAAGACCTGAGTGTGAGCACACAGAGTCTGTTTGGCTTTCTGTTTCACTCCCACTGATTGTGAGTGACAGCCTCTACTTATGCAGACCATTTTTATATCCAATCTCGACTCCAATCAGTTTATCTCACAGCCGCTCCTCACGCTGACAACTTGTTCCTCTTATCTCCTCGACACTCAATCTCCCGAGTCTCGTGGCTGGAGCGAGAGAAAAAAAACAAAAAGGACTAATTTAAATCCAGGACAGCGCTCATCAGTTAGCTTGTTTTGATCACTGTGCTGGATTACTTTGATTTGTAGAAGAAATGCATCCCTAAAAATTGCTTCAAGTTGAAATAAAACATGAAAAAATCGAGCTCTTTTTGGCTTTAAAGTCCTTTCTGGTTGCTAATATGTGAACTGAAGCCCTAATTCGTTGCCCTGACATAGTGAGAGTGTGTTTGTATGGGCAGAGTGTACTCGTGTGATATTACCTGGACCACTGAGCAGCTTTTTGGATAGTCACTGTCTGTGCTCGCTCTCTCTCTCTCTTGCTCCAGGATCGCCCCGTCCCTCGAACAGATGCCCCCGTAATGCAATTGCAAGTCAGGCAGCATTCACCACATTACTCACTCCATTAGCTGCAGTCAGATTTGAAAAAAAAAACATTGATGTTTTTGAATTTTATAAACAAAACAGCAAGCATTAAGTCAGAATACATTACTGAGAGAGTGTTGAGAGAAAGAAGCGGAAGCAAGGAACAGGATGTAAGGAGTATTTAGCCAACAGGGTTTGCAGGAAGTGTAACATTTCTCGCTGTAAATCCCCGTTCTGGTTTGTGTAAGATAGGGAAGGATTTTCATGTTAATTTGTAGACATGTGTCTTAACACTACATGTTTTTTCGAGTAAAACATTTCCCACTACCACTTTCCTTTATTTCAAATCAAAAGAATTGCTCAGTGTTGAGCATCTCGCTGCTAAAAGCCTTTTAATTTGCAGTTTTCTTTGGCCTTTTGAACTGGACAAATGCAGTCTGCACATTTGGGTCTGTTGTGGCTCAGTTGGTAGAGTCGGTCATCGCTCAACTGGAAGGTCGGGGCTTCGATCCCCAAATTCTGCAGCCACATGTCCAATGTGTCCTTGGTCAAGACACTTAACCCCAAGTTGCTCCCTCCGCTTCATCGGTGGCGGCGTATGAATGTGTATGAATGGGATAAGTTAATCCTGATGGACACTTTACATAGCAGCCTCTATCATCAGGGTGTGAATGGGTATGCTTGACCTGCGGTTTAAAAGCACTTTGATTCGTCAGAAGACTAGAAGTGCGCGTTACAAGCTCGAGGCCAATTACATAAAGTCGACATTGCCTGGAAAATTCACGAGCCATGTCAACTTTCCAGAAATATTTTGTTTGCCAGAGAGAGAGAGTAGGTGGAAGCAGATGTTTTCTCCAGTCTCTGCACTCGTGCGTTCCGTCAGTGCTACAATTTTGCTCCATTCAATGGCAACCAAGTGCAACCTGCCCCAGTGGGTCTCTCTCTGAAGCATGAGCGCAGCCATGAGCAGCCCTACACACGGTTTCGTAGGATGTAGGACTACAAAATCACACGGGGATAAAGAGAAAAACGTGCAAACAACATGTTGCTTTGTCTTTGTGAGGTTGATTCGGTGTTCATTCTGTGCCTGTTTTGTTGTAATGTTGATAAAGTGATGTGCACAGGGCTGATGGACCCGTAACGGCTGAACAAACAAAGAAAATGTATTTTACATTGGATGGCTGAATGTGAAAGAGATGGGAAAATCCAAATAGAAAGAAACTAATTTAGAGTATAAAAATATTTTTTTTTACAAGAAATGCAGCCTAAGAAGACACCTTTCAAATTCCTACTTTAAGAGCGGACTGAAAATCTTTGTGTTTATGTTTTTAATCAGTTATTTTACTTTTCGGCTTGTGAATTTCTTTGATTTCACTTTGGGAAATATTCTTCTGCAAACATTCTGCACAAACAAGTCAAATTATTACACTCCAGACATGCAAAAAAATAAAAGGGTTTTGAAATTCACTGAAGCTTGATTTCTCACCGAAAGAAGGTTGAATTTGCCTATTCTTCTATTTATCTGCTAATCTTTCATTTCTGCTTCAAATACTTGTTTTTGAAATTCTTTTGTTTGAACATTCATAAAAAGTTGCATTCAGTGGTCTAGATCTTGTGGGTTGAATATAAAAGGCCGACATGTTCTGAACACCAAAACCTTCAAAAGACATTGCGTGCTTACACCAAAGCTTTAAACACTCACACTTTTTCTCATTTTAACAACACCACCGCTTCGTTAGCCTCTCTGAGATGAGCTGTGGAGGGGCGTCAGCTTAGATTGCTTCCTGCTCTGAGTGGATCTGCAAACCCACACACACACACACACACACACGCAGGTGCGGGCAGGTGCAGGAAGAGGCCCTGATAATTGGCTGGCTAGCGTGTCCGTGCCTCCGTTGGGGCTGGACTGTGACTCCTGAGGAAGACACACAAAATGAGCTACTGCATCAAAAATTGAGGTTGGCAACCTCCATGCACGTCCGGGCGATTTTTCAAATGAGCATTTCTCAGCCCCAGAGGAACCCACGGCGCTCCTGCTATCATAAGCAATTGGAATAGAAATGGACACAAAATGCCTTTTTTTTTTTTACTGGCATGCATAAGTAGGTTGGGCAAGAGGGCAAGCTGTGATGTTCAAAGAGTGGTGGATAAAGGAGCAGGAACAAAAAAAGAGACACTTGTATTCTTTTCTAAAGAAATGAGGTTAGCATTTTTTTTGTTGCTGTAGTTTTGATTTTTAAGCCTCTCATTTCCTTTTCCTGTTCTTTAGAGAATGAAAGGGAACAGAGAAGAAGTGCTTTGAGTCCTAATAAAAAAACTGTAAGGACTGCGTGGAGCATCCTGCTGCCTCTGACAAGAGCTTTGAAAGCCTTGAGCAGAAATAGCTCGCGTTTCACAACACAGGTTCTAAACCTCTTTCAAAGTTTGACACGTTCAGAAGTTTGTTATCAGCTTCCTTTAATCCCAGACAACTATAATAACACAAGCCTCTGCATTGTTTTTTTTTCTTCCCAGTTGCAGTATTTAAAGACGGGGTGTAATTGTAGTTCATTCCTTAACTTCTCTCGTTTGACACATTTTTGAGACAGAAAATGTAAATTTTATGGCGGTTGGGATTTCACCAAACTGTTCCGAGATTGGGTTTGATTGCTGAAATGTGGGCGTGATGGTGGGAATGGATCCCTGAGAGGAACACTTTCACCCACAGGAGGTTAAACAAGAGGAAGACATTTGAACAGATAAGCCCACTTACACTTTAGGCAGGAATAACGATGTGAAAAAAGATTCTGCTCCGACAATTCAAACCCATGATAATGCTTCACACGGAGGATTTGGCTTGTCCTTTCATATCTCATTAAGTTGAACTATACTCATGAGTATGCCTCAATGCATAATATACAAAATCAAAAATAAGAACATTTTACAGAGAGTGAAAAAGGAAGCACTTTGAATATTTTTGTAGAATTATTTATTTCAGACACAGCTCGCCTATTTGGAAAATAGTTGGCAACACAGCTAACAATTGAGGATCAAGATGAATACTTGGGTTGTGTCCAAAATCACACACTCATCCCCTACTCCCTACATACTGATTTCTCTGTAGTGCACTATAAAGTGATTGGCACAATAAAAACATTTCAGCGCATTTCAAGGCAGGCTGAGTGTCAATAAATGCAGAGTTGAGCACAACTTTAAATTAAACATATTAACTTGAACATTTGAGCAACATTAGCATCCTTTTAAAATGTGTTTAAGTCAGCATAAATAAACGTAATCGCTCCAGCTCTGCTTTGGTCTCCACCTACCTCTGAGGGACATTTCCACATGTATACAAGGCACCAGAAGAATCATATGAGCTTCAGCTACCGAGAATGAGGAAACAGAACAGTGAAACCAAAAACATAAAACCTCTTTCTTTCCTAATATGTGTGGGGGTAATACAGTGACATGAGTTGCAAAGAATAATTTCTGCTGACAATGTTTCCCTTTTTTAAATAATTACTTTTTTTCTAAGTAGGACCTCAAAGAGCCACAACTAGTCCCAAATGAGCCACTTGTGGCTCGAGGACCGTGGGTTGAGTATCACTGGCTTAAACAGTAGACAATCAGATATTTAGACACTATAAAGCCTTTTTTTGTCACAGGATGGATTTAAGTCAATTTTAACTAACCTTTTTATACCAAATAAACTGCATAGCTCTTTTCAGCTAGGCTAGCATGTGTAGGCTTTTACTTTATTTTCCAGAAAATCGCAGACATCGTCTATCTGCAGTTTGGTGCAGGGTTTGTCCGAACATGTTACTGCAATTATGCAGAGAGGGACAATGGTGGCTGAAAAAAAAAAAAAACTTTGACTCGTGTTAATGTTTGAAACAATGTGAAGCAAAGAGCTAACTTAAGTGTGCTAACATTAGCCTGCTAAAACAACAATGCAGGCCACAGGCAATTGCAGCTCGAGCGAAGGGACAATTTTGTTCGCTGCTTGTGCTAAACTCCTTCGTGCAAACGCAAGGGGAGGGGGGTTGCTGGTGTGTTGCTGGAGGAGAGTTTAGTGGCGGCTTTAGACGGAGGCGAACAGCAGTTTGTTTTGGTTTAACGCTGGTGCTCAAGAGCGACATCTACTGGATCCAAAAGTTGCTCATTCTTTTTTTTAAAACGGCAAAAAATCTCTGTAGAGAAGAGTATTAAAAGACAGGTGTCTGTGTTTTCACCTTTTTAAGCCTAAAAGGGCCCATATTATGCTTTTTCTGGTTTTATATGCTCTTTAGTGTGTTTTCCTGTGTTCCTGTGCATGTTTAGGCACATCTATATGCAACAATTCAAAGTCTGTGGAAACGCTGCTTCTCCTACGTTCTCCTGTTAGCTGTAGCATTAGCTGCATGTAACGCTCGGTTCTAGCCCCCCTCGATAAAAATGTGTCAGTGTGAGATCACTGATCTAAGCCCATTGGCTCGTTGTGGCAAGCCCTGCAGCTCATGTTGCACGCCCATTAACTTCTGTACGCCATTAACACGATACGCCGTAGCCTACGGTAGCACAGTAGTGCTAAGGTGCTAATGTTTTTGCTCCCCGGCCCTCGGAGCCACAGTGGCTGAGCGACTGACCAATTACGGCAGAGCCGACAGGCCGACCAATCAGATCAGACTTGGCACACGTGGGGGCTCTGAACGTGGGCACTTCAGAGCCTTAGAGAGAGAGTCAGAAGCGAGCCCGTGCATGGAGCGGCAGTACATGAAAACAGACACTTTTCAAGTTTAGCTATTGTGAACATACTTTAGTAGGAACATAGATTAAATATACGAACCCCAAAAAGGGCATAATATGGGCTCTTTAAACTCAACTAGCTGTACAAGATCAACACAACATGCCTTTCATGTTTCCACACTTAGATCAAGGGATTGAAATTGGTCCACTCCATCAGACAAATATTTTATCACTTCAGGGCAATCCTTGAATCTGATGATTTAGGGGGGAAAAAGCTGGACTCGGATCCAGTTTGCTTGTCACGCCTGAGCAGAACTTGGCAGAGTTGATTGAGGGACACATTTGCATTTGGCCGACCAAATCACAATTTTTATGGACCCCTTTCGCAATTACATATTCTCTGTGTTAATGTAACTTTCAGATGGAATTAGTTCTTTATGTGCTCCGATGCTTGTAGTCCATTAATTTAGTTTTATTGCCGCTAAATTAGATTCACTTACCCCCTCTGGCAAGGCAGGGTAATATGCATAAAAATAACTTATACCTCTAAACATTTGTTCTCAAAATATTCAGCTCAAGTACTCTGCAGGTAAGCCACACAAATGTCAATAACCTTCAAAGCCCCTTTCACTTTTCGACCGTTTATATCGACACGGGCTGAATTACTCTCTTCACGTATGAGTTCTTCTAGAAGTCGAGGCAGCCTCTGCCAGGCGAGGACACCATGTCTCACCGCCTACTTCAAGCTTCTCAGGGAATGTTTTCTCTATGGATCTGGCATTGAGACGATGATAATATTGTCACCTTCACCCACCGCATTCTGTGCAGATGGGGGCGTGGGGAGGGGAGGGGGGGGGGCTCTTTCACTTTCACCCTCTAGCGTTATGTTTTAGTGCCACTATTACGGCATTATGAGTTTGCGTGAGTGTTTTTCTTTCTGCAGGAGAGAGGGGCTGCGACTCTTCGGGTCACTTTGGGAATTGTGTCTGATTGCGGCTTTGGTTGCTGAACTATGAAGTACATTTGCAAAGAGCCGTGCTCACTGCTCTGTGGGGAGCTGCAGCGAGGACTAAGATGAGGAGTAATAACACAACACTGAACAATAAAAGCAAGGCAACACATGCTGATTGCGGAAATATTTTGACTCTCTGAACAAAACAAGGAACATCTGTCTCTTGAGAGGAGGGGATGGGGGGTTGGGGGGGGACGCCGCTACTTGAGAGTTGTAAAACTGTCTTTTAAGAATACATATGACCTCATGTTTGAGTTATAATAAGATGTGGGCGTACATATCTAAGAAGACAACATAGCTATGAATTAAACATGAAAACAAAGGAAAGGGAGTTTCTTTAAATTATTGATTTAAAATAAATACTAAGCATTCAAAATACAGATATCAGGTTGTTATCAAAGCAGTTGTTACATCTGCAGGTTTTGGACCGAGCCATCTCCTCTCACTGCTTTCACAGTGTTACCTGTATCAGTTACTGTATGTGCTGAGTGAGGTTTAGGTTTCACTCTGGTGCGTGATATCAGACTTCCTGTTGTTATGTGCAAGCTGTTACATTGAAGTGTGACATTTTATGTTATCTGCAGTTTGGCACCAAAGAAAAAGAAAGGTGGGAGATTTGCTGGAAAAAAAAAAGCAATATATTTTTGAGTCTGGTGACTATATTTTGAAGTTGGACAAATTTTTATTGTGCAGTGTACAAAGGTGGTGGTGGGGGGGGGGGGGGGGGGGGCAGCTGATGATGATGGCACAATCAGCCTCTCACGACGGGTCGGATGGGATTCTGGGATGTTTGATATTTTGGTCATATGACTGCACACACTCACACAGTGAGAGCGGAGCCAGGGCTTTTCTCTCTGCTGTACATACGCAAACTGGAAGACTGGACATCTGAATGCACCACCAGTGCAACAGCAGACGTGCGTGATTGCTGTGTCGTCTTCTTTGTTATGATTTAGCTGCTTGTTATCCTGTTGTTATTGACGATTGCTGTATGTGTGTGTGAGTGTGCGAACGTTGTTGCTGGTGTTTGATTTTGAGGAAGGATATATGTAGTTTCTATTCTACCTGAGCTGCAGCAAATGTGAATGCACTTCCTCTAAGACAAAGACTCTGTTGTCAGCTTTGTCAGTTCAGCGGAAAAGTTTGACACCGTATTTGCAGGAAGGTGTGACTTGGCACCAAAGTGTACGTGCATCCTCCTGCACAATAGACATAAACAAAACTGAAATCTGTGCGTGGAGAGAAAAACAAAATCCACAGAGCTACACGACTTCAAAAAACTCGGGAGAGGGAACTTTTACATAACATGACGGCCATTTATATTCTGGCTTTTAGGAAGATATTGAGTTGAGTGAAACTGACACTTTCTGAAAACAGCAAAACTTCAGGAACTTTGTGCATCCTCTCACTACAGCCTTAAACACTGAAACTTTTGCTTGTGAAACTTCATGACAGCTCTGTTCTCCTCTCGAAGATGATTTTTTTTAGCGAGACTTTTGGATTTAATTGCCTTCTGGCCTAAAGTGCAGCTTCAATGGGGGAGGAAAATACGGCATCGTTTATTTCTGAACATGTGTTTCATTATGCGGCTTGTAATGATGTTGCAATGCTTGCTTGCAAAATAAGGACCTGTGTTACAAAATAAATAAATACGAGTCATTTCAACCTTGCACCCTTGGCAATTAAACTGGAATTGCCAATTAATACAAATCTATCAACACATTAAAGCGGCTTTAATCAGCGCTTCCTTTGAGTGGAATGTCTGTGAATCTGGATTAAAAAAAAAAAGGGCCGTGTGTGATTTGGCTGTAAAGCTAAATGGTCCTGATTTCTCTTTTTAACTCGAGGCCAAGATCTGACTCCCCTCAGAGCAGACAGAGACATCACATCATCAGTCAGTCATGTTTCAGTTATCACACAGCGCTGATCACTGAGCTCCTGTCTGAGCATCTGATGATCAATAACAGAAGGCTGAGATAAACCTTATCATCAGAGCAGCACAGCACAAGTCAAAGGAAATCTTATCTTTTTTTAACTTCCCTTTGGCGCAAAACACATATTAAAACTATTTTGCACACACTTGCATGATAATTCTTTTTTTTTTAAGTTACCACCAGCGCTGAGCTTCATCTCCTCTCAAACTTGGAGGAATGCCTGCAGTATATGTCCTATTTTATGACTCACTTGTCTACACTGGTCTTGCACTTTGACTTCTATATTTTTCTTCACCGACTGATGGATGGATCAGGATGGCCGCCTGAGCATGAAGAAAATTCAATTCAGGGCCCTCCTCTGTGTTCCCACTTCGACCTGTGGTTTAATGAAAATCTCAACGTTTTTTTTTTTTCCTTTTTTCTTTTTGGAGTGAATCAAGTGTTGGCTTGCTCATGGAGTTACATGCAATCATAGAGCGAATTGTTCTCGCACAGATGTTACTTTGAATTTGTTTGTAATGCACGGATAAATTCAGATTCAAATTCAGCAAAACCGCAGACACACTGGTGCGTGATAGGGCTTATATGTTCCATTAAGTTGGAAAGGGGGAATTCCCTGCAGGTGAGGTGCAATCACAGTATTTATATGCTGCAACAGCCCAGCTCTGATATGGGGAAAGAAAGGAGCAAAGCACTGAAGCTTGGGAAATCTAATTTTTCCAGCTAAAATATATGTTTTCCTAAAGTGTTCCAGTGTGAGCTAAATAGCACAGTTTTTTTCTCCAAATAACAGAGCCAAGCAGTCAAGTGCATTTCACATCTAACCTGTTTGTTTCGGTTAAAATTAATTTGAGTCTGTTTGCCAAGTTAGTGCGGATCGTCTGCGCTGGTGTGAAAGCTTTAAATTGAACCCTGGTGCAAACTAAACAACCGTTGTGATCCTGTTTGAAAAGGTTGGTCTTGGCCCCCTTTATACATGTGGCCCAAAGCTTCAGATATTAGCAACATAGAGAGCACACAAGCATCAGTTACATGTGCAAAGCTAACTCATACAGCATGCACTAGGGTACAATACCAAGCATTGTAAATATATGATTTTATTTAGGTTCATTAATGTATCACATAGGTGTTAGTAGGTTTTTTTTTTTTTACAGGACATGCTGAGGATAAAAAACATTTTTGTGCAAGGGTTGTGTTTGTAGTTGTAGTTTTTTTTTGCTGATGTAAGGGATTGAGGGATTTAACCAAACTCTTGAAAACTTGTGGTTGAGAAACCTTTCAAATTCTTCTTGCACTTTCCACTTGATCTCTCCCTTCTTCACGCATTTCTAGCAGGCAGGAGCGATTTGCATTTCTCTGACACCTCTGGCAGAAAGCATCATCGTCGTCTCCACCGGAGATGTGGGGTTGGAAACTGTGGGCCAATTCATCCCTCTGAACCTGCATTTCCACATTGACTGCTTTCATCGTGGTTAAACATCAGAGAGGAGAATGAGAATGGCTGCATGGTGAACAGTGGGGGGCCGCATACCATAATTGTACAGCACAGAACACTTGCGGGACACAGGCTGTGATGCTTTTATTTCACACCTCGGAGTAAGACATAAAGCCCTGCAAATTACAACAGACTGCAAACCACTGGGAGAACCACCTGAGATAACGGCCTTTTGATGCTGTGTCTCCCCCGCCGCCTGCAGCAGCAATCCATCAGAACAACTCTAAAAGAGATCCAGTGCCCGGAAATTCTCTTCCTGTTAGAACAGAGCATTGTAGGCAGAGCTGCACGTCTGAAAAATCAGCTACGTTTGATCAGCTTAAAACAGATACCAAAACACAGAAATGCCAAACTGATGTCTATTGTTTCATATCTTGGATTGATGTCAAAATTAATTAATTTAAATGTAGTCAATAAGCCAGATAACACCCATGTTTGAACACCAGCCATCAGTCATTTTTAGAAAATCTGTCATATTTTAGTTACAAAGATATCCAAAAGAATTATGGTTTCAATTTTGCAATTTTATGAAAAACTACATTAAAAATGATTAATCAGGAGTGCCTGACTAGCTCAGTGGTTAGAGCGTGCAGAGGCTGAAGTCTTTGTGGCCAATCCTGCGTTTAAGACTGACCCTTGACATATGCCACATGTCCAGGCCCATGGCACCTGTGGGTGTTGTGCGTGTTGCGACATCCACTCTTTCACGTAAACTTAATTTTATCCCTTGTACTTTTAACCTCATCGTCTTTCGTTGATGAGACGGGACCTGGGTGCTAAGGTAGGCATTTCAAATGAAATGAGTTTTTGGGTTTGTCGTCATCCGATTGGATCCAAAATACCTTGACACCTGGGGGAATCTTGTACTGGACAGGGGTCATATGTCTTCCCTCACTCTCTTATCCTGAAGTGTTTTGTCTCTCATCACTATCCTTCCAAAAAAAATGGCAAAACAGATCCAAGGCACATTTTCAAAGCCCATTTCAGCAACAACACAATTCTTTAAAAAAAAAAAAAAAAAAATCTATTTCCAAGATACAATTTAGCAAATCAGTGAATTAGCTCCGATATTCACTGACAGCTGTTTTGCAGTTTTTTGGAAGTTAAATTGTTTTCAATGCAGCTTTCCCCCCCTTTTCTTTGAATATTCCTGTGAAGTGTATTCACTGTATTAAAATGACTAAATGTCACATTTGAAAACTGGAAAAACAACAGTTTTGTGGAGATACAAAAACGCATCGACTGGATTTGAGAAACAGCCTTCTGAAACCTGCCATCCCGGATATTTCACAATATGAATAATCAGATCTTTGAGAACATAAATGGAGTCGGTGGTGAATCAGAGAAAAGGGATCAGAACATATCCTTCAGTGTGTTCTGTGAATCTCAGTCTGTTAGTGCTGCTCTCCTTCACAGCAGCTGGCCTTTCTGACGAGACTATTCCACTGCATAGCTGAATAAAATTAAGCCTGAATGTGAAAAAGTATTCAGGATGCAGCAAGTTCTGACACAGAGGTTGAAAAACAAAACGCATGAGTCATCAATGCCAACAAGAAAAAAGAAAAAAGAAACAGTGTACAAAAGCTTCAGGTAGCAGCCACTTCAAATGTCAGTCAGAGCTTGTCGTATTAATTGCGACCAATTATTGTATATTCTGAGAGTTAATTATCACGACAGGACATTAACCTTGTTATCTTTTGTTTTATGTGCCAATTTTCCATGAGTCCAAAGGAAAGACCTTTCAATTTATAACACCACTGTTTGACCGTGAGTGGACTTTCTAAGTTCCAATGAGGTCTGATGTTCTCTCTTTAATCTCTATTCACAGGTTCTGCATACAAATGCAAATGACACGATTGGCGGGTGTTTAAGTGTTCTTGTTAAAGTTTGTAGTTGGAGTGAAATGGTCCTTTTGTATGCCAGCAGGATTTGAGTGTAAGCAGGATAACAGTCCATGTAAAGAGCAAAAGAGGCAGAACGCACCAGCAGTAAATCCATCCTGGATCTCAAAAACGACTTAGCTCTAATTAATCCATGAACAGACATCCGTTTCTAAGTGCAGCTAACAATCTGCTCGTGTCTCCTCTTAACTCTGACTCTGTTCTCGCTTCTCAAGGTGCCAGTCGCACTGTCAACAATGTCACCACACGGTGAAAGACGTCATTGCAGGAAGTCCTTTTTAAAAAAAACTAAAATCTGTCTTCACCAGAAGAAGACAATAGACAATGGGATCATGGATAGTATGGTCTCTCTAGCTGGCTCAGACTAGTGAGCATCTGGAGTTTCTTCCAGCTAAACTTTTACTCCCCTTATGTGGTAAGAAATATAGGCAAACATGTTTATTTATGCTGTAAAAACACTTTTTTTTTTGCCTGTGGTGTGTATTTGACTTCCTGGGCTCCTGGAGTCAGCCTCAAGTGGACACTTTACGACCTGCAGGATTTTGCAATTTCCGAATTGGCTTCATTTTTCAAGACTGGAGGTTGCTGCTTGATTGAAACGCAAGTTCCACCTCGGACAAGGCCAATAGCGAATCATAGTGAGGTGGCCATGGACTGGCTCTGCCTCTGCTCTTCTTTGATTAAACCCATTTTCATTTGTGGCATTTATTTTTTCAAGGTGGACTTTTGGGCTTTATATGCCTTTATTTAGAGAAAGGACAGCGGGTAGAGTCAGAAATCGGGGGAAAGAGAAAGAGAGAGAGAGAGAGAGAGAGAGCGAGACAGAGAGAGAGAGTGAAAGGAAAGGAGCCACAGGTCGGATTTAAACCAAGACCACTAACCACTAGGCTATTGGCGCTCCTATTGATGGCATATTCTTTAACATTTGTATGCATTTCAATTCAAGAATGACTTTTTGTGCTGATGACACATATAATGATGTTTTCTCATCACTGTTTCTACTAAAACCGTTTATATTTTTATACCTCCAAGATAAAAAAAAGTGTTTTTTTTTTAAATCTGGAAATTAGTTTATTGGATTAATTTTTAAATATCACAATTATGCCGCAGCTTTATAATCCTGTACTTGTGGCCTTAAATCAGCCTAACTCAATTATCCCCGAACTAAAAGGCATTAGCAGACATTTGGCATGCCATAGCGGAGGTGTTATTAATGAGCTTAATGAGTGACACGCATGACAAGCACACCATCTATAGACCACACATAAAAATGTATTTATTTAGTGTATTAACAAATTGTATTATACATTGTATTTTTGTAACTTTTTGTCTCACAAACAACAGCATTATAAAAATAAAAGCACATGTAACATAGATTGTGGTTGTGGTGTCGTTTTTTTTTTTTTTCAGCAAATCTGATTACAGCATCTATGTATCCATATTTGTCAAATCTTTTTTTTTTCCTTATTTTCTTACAAAAGTGTGTAGTAGAGTTTAAAAACAGGTGTGAGTTTAAAGGAGCGCACGGAGAGTAAAAGAAGAACCCAATGTGTTGAGTGTGAGTATTTTTGCACCAGGAAAATAAATGTGATGGTTAAAATACAACAAAAAAAAAACATGCTGGTGATGAAATGTTATACTCGCCAGATGATTACATTGCTTACTTCATCAGAAAAAAGCTCTTATTTACGTATGTGAGTGATCAAGTTTGTGCAACCTACAAACATACGCACACTGGCAACATATCAGAGGTGCTAGAGATTTAAATGTATACCATTATAAGTGTCAGAGTTATTATTTCCACCAGGAGAGAGAGAGAGGGGGAAAAAAAGAAGCTATGAGGCCAATTTGGTGAAATCCTCCTTAATTCTACAATGTTGTACAAATTTATACGAAAAGCTGACATGAGGATCTCAAATGCACTCTGGAGAGCCATATCGACAATGAAAATGTCCCCCAAATGTCCCCTGCATGGATCCAGAATTGCTCTTAACCATCATCAGGTCTGTGTGATAACTGCTCTGCCATCTGTGCGCCTGGCCGCCCGCCCACTTATTAGCTACATAATTTGGTTGTTTCGTATTCCATCGAGTTGGGCTGCTTGGCACTGAATGTCTGCAGCGCCGCCTGGATCCTGGCAACGTCTGTGGTGGACAGTTTGAGCCGGTGCCGCAGCAGACAGGAGAACAGGTCCAGAGGCTGAGCTCCGGGTGGCGAGAGCCTGTTGACCCGATCCCGGATCTCCAGCAGCTGCAGCAGGGCCGAGTCCTGCGATCCCTGAGTGTATGGGTAGTCCAGCTGTAAAATCAGGTCCTGGATCGCCTCCGGGTCAAAGTGCATGCTGTAGCCATACACCTGGATGCTGTTGATCTTCATGTAGCCCAGATTCTGCCCCGGTTCCAGGTACTCCAAAGGTTCATAATATACAGTTCCATTGCCGTTACTCGAGGGCCCTCGAATCCGGCTCCGCAGGTAAAAGTGGACCGTCTCAAAAAAAGTTTTCCACTTGTTTCCCAAAGTCAAAGTCCAGTTATAGCAGTCATAGGGAAAGTCTAATTTAGTCCTCTCCCAGTCTGGGTAGTTGCTCTGTTCAATGGGCATGATCCAACTCTCCGAGTGGCTGCCCCCAAATGGGTTTATATAGACCGACAGCAGGGGGTCCAGAGTGCTATTCTTGGTAAGGCAGATCTGCAGAGACATCCCCAGGAGCATGTGCACATGGTTTGACTTGTATTTATTACTCTTCAGCGTCAGCAGCATCCTCTTTCTCCATGACGGGTCGAACCAGTTATTCAGTCTGACGTCGTTGCTGACAAAGATCCCGTGGATGCTGATGCGGTTGTCTCGTTTCTGCAGGAGGTAGCGCAGCTCCATGTCCTGCAGGTCCGCCTCGAAGCCGATGTAGTGGTCGGTGGAGTCGGGCACCTCGTTGCGGCACACGCCCTGGCTCAGCATGTAGCCCTGGTTGCAGGTGGCACAGCGGGAGCGGTTCTCAGAGGAGCAGGAGGCGCAGGAGGTGCCCTCGCCTACCGTGCAGGGGATGACACCCTGGCAGGGAGGGTGCTCATAGGGGCAGGAGCAGCTCCGGGTCTCCTCCAGGTAGGAGCCGATGTGGTTGTTCTCACTGCAGTACATGATGGAGAGGATGTAGTGCAACCAGTAGCTGAAGGGCCTGTAACACAGAAAAACAACAAGATGTGAGCTTTACTATAGCCTACATATAAATACTTTAATATATTAAAAAATATATAATAATTGCTTTAAAGCAACTGTGAGAACGGTACCTCTTTGCTAATTTGTCCTGTACATACAGACGGAATCTCTAAAGAAAATCTGGTCCTTGGTGATTTTGACTGGTTTACGTACCACCCACTGTGGATCTTTGATGGGGAAAATGTAATCAAGGACTCTTGTGGTCTGCAAGCTGTTTATCACTGTGCCTGATTCCAACTTGGTGGCAGCAGTGAGAGAAATTAAAACTAGCTTTTTTGAAACAGTCAGTCGTGTTGCATCGTGCGTTTGTTGGAGACATCAGTATTCAATAATTCATTGCAAAAAAAACTCCTCCAAGAAATGAATGGTGAATATGTGAAAACTGATTTTTTTATTATCATCCAACTTATTTGGTTATTCATTGGATACCAGCTACCGACATGCATGATAAAAGAAATATGGTGAGATTTTTGAACATACTTTACTAAATCTGGTTTAACACTCTGTTGTTGAGAGACATGCTTCTGACACACAGAGGACAAATTACACACATTCACTAACATGACTTATGGACGTGAATTAATGGAGAGATGTCAGAGTGGCAGTACTCAGGAAGTTGTCACCTCTGCAGCAACCACACCAGCTTCAGTACTTTTGTCCTCATCTGGACTTGAACCGGTGACCCTGTGGCTCCCCAAAACCCGACCCAGGTCCCTCAAGGCTGAGCTACTGCCGCCCCTAAAGTCTGATATTTTTCTTGTATCACAACAGCTTCATTTGGAGCAACATAACAATTAAAGACAAGATAGAAAGACATGTGTATTGGAAGTAACATCCCAATAAGAGTTGATTCAGATGAAGAAGAGTGCTTTGATCTAACTTTATTAAAAAGCAGGAATCCTGTATCTCCACTTTGATGTTGATATTTTCTGTTCTGAACACGATTTGAGTCACACTCAATGTTGTTAACCAGCCATGACGTGTATTATATGTAGACTGAGTTTCTTCAGTGGTTGACCTACAATCTTTGAAAACAGATTTTCTTGTGGTGGAGAAGTTTTCACTTCAAAGTCTTGGACAAACACTTGTGCCGATGTGGTGTTAAAGTACTGTAGGACACTCTGAGTAAAAAACAAAACAAGAATCCGTCTACTCGCCCCAACAGATCTTAGATGGCGGTGGAAAGAAACCCTTTGTTCTTTTTGAAGACACGTAACACGGCTCAAAAACAAGAGGGGGAACGAGACTCGAGAAAAACAAACTACAAAACCCAGCAGACACAACAACAAAAAGAACGAAGAACAAAAAAAAAAGAAAAGAAAAGAAGGAATACAGGGGCATAATGTTGGGCTTATAATGTTTTATTGTATTATTCAGCACGTGTGTGTGTGTGTGTGTGTGTGTGTTTGTGTGGGTTGGGTTTTTAATGTTACAGACTAGAGGGGAGAAAGCAAAAGGGGAGACAAAAGATGATAGAAAAAAATAATCTCTGGTTTGGCTGAAAGGACTAAGAGCTGCTGAGGTAAATCTGGGACAGGTTAGCTAAGGACAGAGGTTTTATTTAGTTGTTTTGAACCATTCTTCCTACTTTCTTCAATCTCTTTTGTATCGTTTGTACGCTTAACGTTTTGTTCTCTATCTCTCTCCTGCGCTTTGCCTTCTTTCCTCTCTCGCGCCCAGACCCTGAGGTGGTCTCTGGCCTGTCATGGGTCAGGCCCCTAACCCTGGAGGAAAAGGTCTGTTCATCTGGGTTTGAGCAGAAGCTTTCATTTTGTACAGAGACTCAGCAGAGATCAGATCACCAGACTCCAAAACAAATTGGTGAGAAATCATACACATATGGTGAAGGAAGGATTTAATTGGATGTCAAAGAGGTTGGTTGTTTTTGGTTCAAATAACTCAACATTTTGATCAAATCAAGATACCCTGGTTCCACGCCCACTTATTATTTAGAGAGATTTATTAGCACTGGGTTTCGGATAAGCACTGAAAAGCAAGCCACAACATAACCTTATCCTAAGAGGAGCACAAAAGACACACATGTAGAACGAAACACTACCACTACTGGAGTGATGTTGTACTGAATATCAGCTTGGCTGGGATTTGTTTGATCACAAGGCTTCAAGCTAGGTGCCTTTCATACAACAGTTCTGATATCAGCAGTAGAGATGGGTACCGATCCGGTCTTATATCGGTATCGGGTCCAATATTGACATCATTTACGTATCTGATATCAGACTGACGGCACCGATCTATACGTCACTGATCAAGAAAAATGGTTGGGCACTTTAAACATTATCAACCTATAGTATCAATTTGAAGACGTTCAGACTGAACTCTAACAATTGTCAACATATCGTCTCCATGACGACGTT
The DNA here is from genome assembly GCF_963930695.1 of Labrus bergylta. Classification (NCBI taxonomy): domain Eukaryota; kingdom Metazoa; phylum Chordata; class Actinopteri; order Labriformes; family Labridae; genus Labrus; species Labrus bergylta. Next base: position 8,523,212 of record NC_089200.1, read on the forward strand.
CAGACGAGATGGAACAGCTCCTTCTATAAGATCACAAATACTAGCATGATTTTGAAAGTAGCATTCCCTCAATGCTCCGTCTGCACCCACCCCCTCCCCTCTGTGCTCCCTCAAAAGCCACGCCCCTCAATTACATGCACGAGTGCCATTGGTCCAGAAGCGAACCGGGCTCGTGCATGCAAGGGGTAGAGAACAAGTAGGGAGACAGGGAGACGTGATTGGTTCATCAGATTGGTACCTCGTGGCAGACATTGGTCGAAGTTTTTACAGGCTTACACCTGCTACAGATGACGGATTTTCTTTGTTCCTTTTTCAGAGCACACGAGTTATTAATGTCTGTCAGGACCTAAAGACAATTTCAACTAAAATCTTAAAAAGTGTATCTGGAGAAAATCACCAACCCTGCCTTTAATTTGAAAACCTGACAGTTGTTGCTGCTTCCTGTTTGCATGATATGCCTGGTTTACTAAAGCTTTTGTGTAGCCTCACACATACTACAAACAACAATAACACTATTAGTTATCATAATAAAAATATCGGAATCAGTACATGTGTGTATCAGAATTGGATCGCTACCGGAAAAAAAAAAAGTGGATCGGTGCATCTCTAATAAGCAGGAAGTAATAATTCATCATCCACAATGACTACACAAGTAAGAAAAGCTTAATGTTTCTCTTATTCGACGACACGATCCGTGATGGTAAAATCTAAATTCCTGAGGTTGTTTGTGCAGAAGGAGCAGATGGACCACACAGCAAGACTGTAATGTCATAAATCATTTTCTTTGTTCAACATCTGTCACATTTCTGAATCCACTTTTTTTTCCCCTTTCTTCTCCGGCAGAGTTAACAGCTTTGTTTTTGTGGCTGTGCGCATCTGCTCAATTAATTTACATGGAACAATGGTGCATGTATAAATAATCTAAATTCAAATGCACATTTCTGAAGGAAAGAATAACATTTGTCCAAACAGTTGTTTGACTAAACAAGAAGTAGGCTGCACAGTGTGTGTGTGTGTGTGTGTGTGTGTGTGTGTGTGTGTGTGTGTGTGTGTGTGTGTGTGTGTGTGTGTGTGTGTGTGTGTGTGTGTGTGTGTGTGTGTGTGTGTGTGTGTGTGTGTGTGGGACTGGGGGATTATGAATATTACATCAAAGCCATTAAAAGTCAATAGAGTTTCTTTTCAACTTCAAAAACCAGGTTTCCAGCAAACATATGAGACATATTTCCGTGTTTCAAATCAAATGTGTACCACCTCCATCTTTCTACACAGCCGTTTAAAACAAAGCCATTTTTTCCTCCAACAAAGAAACTAAATCTTTGATGCTTGGGATATGAATAATTTGAAAACAACTGTTGATTTGATGAATCGATTTTTTTGTTTGTTTGATAAGACACTGCAAGAAAACACATTTATTGTATATATTCTAATCTTGTCTCCCTGTACCTCCACAAGAGTCCAATTTCCCATGGTCCCTTGCCAGTCTCTTGCTTGCCTGACTCTCCGTCATATATATGCCCACAGACTTTCAACCCTTTCCTATTTTCACACAACTTCTCTCATCAGCCCTGCAGTCTCATGGCCTTCCTCTGCTTACTCACCAGCCTCACTCTTTATCAGACAATTCCCATTGTTGGGTTTCCAGTCCACGTTTAAAAATATGCTTTGTCTCTAACTTCTTTGTACTCAGACCTTGTCCTTCCTTACCTGCCTGTAAGCCATCATACAAAAATAATTGCACCAGTCTGCCTGTGATCGTCTATACCAAACACGAATAACACCCCAACACATTTTAGACTCCAATGCAAGCCTCCTGCATTTAATCATTACAGACCTTTGAATAAAGTAGGTGTGTTATCATTGGGATTATTAGTTAATCTATGCAAATCTCACATTCACAACCTCAGAACAGTGAGATCCTGATTTTGACCTCCCAAAAGTCAAACTGAATAAATATGTAGCACAGCAGGAGTCGGGTTGTTGCCTATCTAAATTGACGCATGGAGCAACATGCACAATGATTTTGACAAGTGGTAGTTATATGTCAAAACATGCACACCTTAATTAAGTTGTGCATGTTTTGCCTTTTGCTTGTTAGGAAGGTCAAACGGAAGAAGGTCCAATAGTAACTAGCTGAAAGGAGGTATGTACAGTCCATCATCGCCTACAGTAGCAGAGTTGGACATAACACCAGCAATACAGTGATCCCCCCTCAGTGCATGTATAAATGGACAATGACACTACTCTTATAACATTTTAAGAAGTATTATCTCATTTGTATGAAAAGGGAAAAAGAGTTTTCCTGTGGAGCCAAAGTCAACGGATAATTTGAAGTGTTGTGTCTGACATTTTCAAATCAGCGCTTTGAAACAGGCCCTCTTAACAAGCAAGCGGCTTGTACAGTATTCCAGCATCAGCATTTCTGTGGCAGTGATGTGGAGAAAGAAAAAGGGGTTTAAATGTGGTGACATTTTGTCAAAACACAGTCAATGTAATGTGCTTCTCTGAAACTCATCAGCGAGAGTCAGTTGTGCATATCTCACCTCCAGAGTCTGAGGCTGTTCACAGCAAGAGAGAGGAAGCTGCCCCACCAACATAAAGCACATTCTGTCAACAGGACATGTAAACTGTCACACAGACACAGTGTGCAGTACTGGTCAAAGAGAAGCTGGGTGCTCACTCTACAATCTGTTCACTGCCTGTCAGCTCATTTCACACTGATCAATCCCAAACTTTCTCTCTCTGCCACAGATTCCATTTGTGCAAAAAAAAAATCTTTTCCCTCCAAACAACATGCACCACATTTTTTTTTTCCATTAAAAACAATATATTTCCTTTGTGAGCTGCAAAAAAAAAAAAAAAAAACACATTCCTATTATTGTGACATTTGGTGTCCTCAGACAGCAGCTGAAAAACACGCCTCTTCAAAGGGCGTACTAAAAAGTTACAATAGAAAGTCTAAAATGGGTTTTGCAGTGTAAAGTCACACAGCATATATTTTTTCTATTTGCTATTTTTTTTTCTTTATCTGACAAAGACCATGATGCTCCGGTACATGAATAATGGCTGCAGAGATGCATGCATATTTCTTTTATACAAATGAAAAAAAGAAACAAATCCTCCATGAACTAGGTCATTACACAAAAGAAAATATAGAAAGACACAGAGGAATAGAGAAAATAATCACATTTCTTTGGCGGAGGACAAGAAAATCACACATAATTTTTACAGCTTGTCGGAGTTGAATTATAACTCTGTAGTGTATGTTTAGGCTGATGCAAAATGTATATATTACATTTTTTTTTTTAAAACAGAAAAAGTGCAATTTTTCCATTGAGGCAGCAACTGCATCTTTTATAAAGACGTCTTGGCTGTCACCCAAGTGAAAAGGAGAGACTGACTTCTTCCTTAGATGTTTTCAGAGCACCAGGTTATTTCACAGCAGGATCCAAAATATCCACTTTAAACATCTGCTTTCATCACTCCCACTCCACCTCATCACTGCATTTTCTGCTCTCGCTATATTTGCCCCAGATACTGTCCAGCCAAACACTGAGTTATAGTCGCATAGGCCCGTGCAATATGTGACTTGTTTATTGGACAAGTTATTACGTTTTCAATGTAATTAATTGTCATGTCTGAAGGTTTGTTGAACTCTTAGACACAAACCCTGTGGTTTAATAAATGTGCAAAATGTGGCTTGGTTTTTACAAAGACTACTGATGTAAACAAACTTAGCCAAAGCTCTTCCAATTGCTTAAGAAGCCAATTTGAGGATTTGAAGTCAGACTGTTTTGAAGTGTGTTGTGCATGTCTGGAGAGCGGCTGCTTCACTTGGAATATTGGCTTCATTCTGCAAGAGGTATGCAATATGTGCTGCTGAATGATGGCACAACCCTTTAAGTGATGTTTCACAAGACCAGTGATACACATATGACTGTATGAACTCAAAGTGCACACACCATAATCGAACAGATCTCGATGGATCTCCTTCAACCATCCTGAATTCTAACCACAGCTCTTAGGCTACATGGGGGGGGGGGCAGTAAAGTACTGGCATTGTGGAGTGTTTGCATGAAGGGGAAAGGGAGTTTGGTTAAACTCTTAAAACTCCTCTCATTCGATTATTTCTGCAGATACTTCTGAATGACCTTTTCAATCATAGCGTACTCTGCGGGAGCCTCTGTGAGCCGTTATAAATCTGAAAACATGGGCGGGAGGGACCAGCAGGAAACAAAGGTAAAGTTGCTCAAAAAATATCTGGCTGTTCCTTTTCTTCTTTGTATCATGTTGTGGTGCTGCGGGGAGAGCTCCCTGAGAGTAACTTTGTAAAGTATCTTTTTTTAATTTGTGTTTCTCCTCTTCTCTCTGTCTCTCACTATGCCGGGCTACAAGTCTCACACTCAGTGTGTTTTCGATTAAAGAGGGTGGTAGATTTTCTGTCTGCTTTTTTTTCCTTCACAATAAACTTCAGATGCAGGTTCCTCTGCAGCCGAGGTCAGTCTACAGTGATCAATCACGTGCGACACCTATATTTAGCCCCATTTCCTCCATCCCTGTTTGCACCTTTAGACAAGAAAGCCTCAGAAAGAGAACGGCCCGAGAACATTTCAGTTTGTACGCTCTCTTATTCAAATATGCTACACACACACAAAGGCAAACATTACATACACCCACATGTATACACAGGATCCTATGGACAGGGAGCAGTTTTGGGGGTTTGGTTGTTCAAGGGCACTTTGGCAGACCTTGGGAAGTGAGCTGGCACCTCTCCAGCACCCAAACTTGCAATGTTGATGGATGACGCATATTTCTGGACAAATGTCGGCAAAACTCAATTGTAAAGAAAAGGTGAATATAATCTCTATGTCTGAATTTACATCAGTGAGTCAAATTCTTAAGTGCCATAAACTTGTATTCTTTCTATTGGCCCTCAGGGAGCATCTCCACTTTCATTAAAACAAAAACATTTTTTTGATTGTATTTGATTCTATTAGAAAATGATTTTTAACCTCTGTTTAAAGTAACCTCAGTCTTAATGTCTTGATTAATAGGTCACATTCATTTTCTAACTGACAGTCCCATTAAAGATAATAGAGAGAAGAGCAGGTCATGCTTTAGGGTGTGGCTTGTGATTGACAAGTTTCTTCTTGAGCAACCTTAACACTTTTGTTTGGCTTGTGTAAAAAAAACACACACTGAGGAATCAGCTTTCCATTTCATCAACATATTGTTTAAAACCTGTGCCTTTTGCTAGCATTTGAACTTATAATGTAATAACAATGGCAACCTTTTACAGGTCAGCATGACCTTTTGGCTAAAAATGAAAAAAAAGTTAAGGCACCTTTATATTGAGAAGAACATTTGCAACTCAGACATGTTTGCTAAGCCCTCAGTACTTCACCATAAAAAAAAAGTTTGGACATTAAAAAGCCAAACTCAAGACTTCAAAAAGGATTTCACTAACTAATGAGTAATGTTAAGGGACACCATTGATCTTTCTCATCTCAGTCCAACATAAATATAGTCCGTGACTCAGCTGGTTGGTTAAACATGACATTTTGCTTATTAGCATCTAAAACGGGGCTGTGAATCCTCAGTTAAAAAAAAAAACATACTGCTGCTGAAACATGTGCTGTTTTGAGCGGGGAGATAAATATACCTTATTGCAACATGGGTTACAGTATGTCTATGTATGGTCTGACAAGACATTGTAGGTGTTTGGTAATGCTGTGTAAAGAATAATGAACTGTTTAAATGAAGGGGGATTAAATTTGATTTAGCAGGAAGTCAAGGTGGTGGGCGAATGGAGGATGTAGCTGCAGCTCAGAAATCTCATTGCAGAGAGTGAAAATGTGGTTTCTCACCTGAATTGGCTCCTAAAATAAAACTGGTACTGCATCAAGCTGTACTGACTTAATCACATTCCTTTTTTTTTTATAATCTCAGAGTCTACACAATATAAAGAGTCTTTTCTTAGAACGATTCAAAAATAGATGATGGTATGAGGAAACGTGGCAAACTTTTTCTTTTTTTTTTGTACATCTCAGGCTAGTTAGCCGACAGGAACATTTTCCCAAACTTTGCATTTTCCTTTGAAACACTGCAAACTTTAATTTCACAGGAGGATGGTTTTGATTTCCTGGATGCAAAGAGGACCGGGGCTGGGAGTGCAGCCAAGTCATCAGGTGCCACACTTTAGCTCACTTCAGTGGGACCCTTGGTGAATATCAAAGGGCTAATAGAGTGTGTGCTTTATTAGCATAATGCCTAGTTGGAGGGATAACAAAGCGCCGCACACGGAGCAGGCTGGAGGAAAAAAATAAACGAGTGGTGCCGTTCACAGCTTGCATGAAAGGACTTGTGATGTAGCTGCAGGCTTTTTTTTTTTTTGCTTATTTTTCACACATGCACAGCAACCCACACTCTTCCACATCATCACCATCATCATCAGCATCGCCGTCGTCAGAGGTCAGCAGCTTCTCACCTCTCTCTCAGCATAATGATTTTGGGCTGAGATCGACACCTCTTGCTGAGTGTGAAGAGCTTGTTGACGATGCGTCGGGCTTTGCTCAGGAGCTGCTGTGTGCCGAGCTCCAGCTGTCTGTAGCGCTGGTGAACGCTCGGCTCCGTCTTCCAGAAGTACTGAATGGCAGACATGTTGAGGGCGTAGACTGTGGGAAGCCTTCGGACGAAGTTTTGAAACTCATCTGGAAAGACAGGGACAGAAGCAAAAAGGAGGGTTGAACTTTTTTGTTTTTTCTCTCTCTCTATGTCACTTCACTCCAACTATATTTGGCTAATTTACTCAGAGCAAATGAGAGAGTCACTTTGCAGAGGCCACACGGGCTCGAGAGCCTGCAGGGCGAACTGGAAGTGATATTGTTTGACGCGTATGCAAATAGAAAAAGGCAGAGCTAAATACTCGGGGTAATACTTTTTCTTCTTCTTTTAATGAACAGCCAACAGCTTCTTCCTGGGCTTTAGAACCGCTGCTCTGACTGTGAGAGGACAAGAAGCACAGAGGATAATATCTGTCAGCCCTATGGAGCTGCTGCTGTGGGCCGCACACACAATGCCCAGAACACATATTAAATTTCCAAGGCATTCAATAACAATATCATCATCATTGTAATCATGATTGGTCGTATGGAAAATCGATGCGAGCGCTGCACTGATGAGAAAACGGCTGCCCTATTTGTAATTAGTTAGCGTTATCTTGATAATACAGCATCTGATTAGAAAACCAATTAAGTGTCAATGGCTTCCCTGCAGATTATGCAAGGTGTATTCCATGTCCCTGTGAAATTAATAAGTTGATTAAACAGCTTGTAATAAAATATATTAAAAGGTTATTCAGGGGCGCTTACCATGGCCTACTTTTTAAAATGAGAGGAACGCTATCCAGAGGAGGAGGAACAGCTTCCATGTTTGTTCACTTAATTGAACATGTGGAGGAAAGATTTCGTATAGTTTGAAGGATGGATTTATGATTATTTCATATTCTTATCGATGAATCAGTCAAAACAAAACAGCCAAAAAACAAATTTCCTTTTTGTCTCTCCTCTCCAAGTCAATTTAATTCTGCCAAAGATATGAATACTTTAAGAAAAAAATTGCCATGGATATTTTTTTATTTTAAACATTGGGGGCAGTAAAGAACTTCTGTAATGTAACCCTACAGTTTCCTCTTTTTCTACAACACCCCACCTCTCCTACTTAATAGACATCTTCCTCACAGTGCAATAACAATGTGCACTATATTAGAAAAAGCAGTGCAGTTATTTATGTGCAATAACAGCGCTGGAAATGTGTTCTATGTGCGATTACATAAAATACACCAAAAATATCACATGCAATAGGAGGTGTGCAAACTTTTCAGGAAGAGAGAATATATTTTTCTGACTGTATTTTAGGATCATTTGATATGTCGTTAAAGTTTTGCTGCTCTTTTATCTTTGATATTGCTATAATTTATTCTTAGAGCTGTCAAGTCAAATTCCACATCCTGATATCTGAACTGATCTGTGCAAATGGCAGGGAACTTCTATTCCATTCTATCCTTTTCCATCCTATCATATTCTATTCACACTATTCTATTCTATTCTATTCACATTATTCTATTTTATTCTATAAAAATATGGTTGATTCTATTCCATTTGTTCTGTTGTTGGTTCTATTAAGGATGCCCTTCTTCCAGTTCTACAACTTTTATTCTGATTTAATTACTATAGTTGTGATAAGTGCTCTTGTACATATGACATCATGTACAACTGCTTTTAATGTGTTTCTCATTTAATCATGCTTACTTGGAAGTAGGCCGATTCAACACTGTTTGCATCGACAGTACGGCTTTTTGGGTAACCTCCTGTTGTTCTCCATTGTGCAACACATATAAAGAGCCCTAACTTTTTCAGTGCTGTAGAAGACTGCTTTGTTGATTGATGCATGCAAAGTCAATACAGATTGTCTTGAGCAGGTTTTCACACAGACACTCTGCGCTCATACTCAGCTGCAGGTACAAGAGGTTCTGAAACAATCCCAACACCTTCAGTCGGGGTGAGCTTTTGTGTCTATTGATTATTTTATTTCTTCCCGCCTTACAGTCCTCTTTTTTTTTTTTTAGCATTGATGCAAAAATCACTACCGTTATCTATGAAAAACTCTTGGATGTGATCGCTTTATACTCCACAGAAATCTATCACTGATGACTTTTACATGATCGCACAACTGGAATATCTTCACCTGTGCAAAAAAGTGTTCGATAATAGAAACAATGAGAAGAGAGAGCAAAGTGATGAAAGCAAGAGTGGCAAAGAAACAAAGGGAAGAAATGCAATCACAGGAGCTTTGTTAAGAAAAGGCTAGTTTATCTGTTTAATTGTGTTAGATGTGTAGAATGTAATCGTTATGATTGACTTTGTGAATTTTTGTTAAGGAGAAATTAATACTAAAAAAACACCCAAAAGGTACCTAAACCTGTAGGCTACATAGTTTCCTGAGGAAAGAGAAAAACTGCAGATTGCTGCAGAAATCGACATTTATTTTACCACCAAGACAACACTAGCTCATCCCTAGAAACACTGTCACTACCCCCCCATTATTATCGTGTCAGCTGCTGAAACCAGGAAGGTAACAGCACTTTCCTTTTGGATCAGTTTAAAAATAGAAGGCACTGCCAGTCTGGAAGGGAACGAACACAGTGTGGTGTGTGGCTATTCTTCTGACTGGTATTGTGGGGCTGCTGTGTCACTGTCTAAATTAAGATGCTTTTATTATTTTATTTTATTTAACGAGGTAATTGACCCACTGAGATCAAGATCTCTTTCACAGGGCTGACCTGGCAAAGAGAGCAGCAGTACACGTCATCAAAAACATGACATGGTTAAGAAACGGCTCACATACAATAAATTAAGAGCAATCGACAATTCAAATGTGCACATTGGTTCACAGATTAAGTGCAGAACTTGTGATTACATAACAATTTAAAAACACAGGCACTGTCCAATGGTCTCGTGTTTTTTTGTCGTTTAAGATCGAGCCAAAGGCTTCAAGTGAAATGAAATCTGCAAGTCATGTCATTCTGGAGAAAGCACCATGCGGAGGGGGCAGCAAAACTAACTTTTATTTGGTAGCTTATATTCAAACTGCTAAATTACAACAATGTGCTATAGAATCTAGTTTAGAATCTGGGATAACTTTAAGCCGCCCCTGGGTCCACACCTGTGTCCCACTTCCTCCTTACCTGACAATAATCCAATGAGAGTTTACCAAAACTGGGTTTTCTGACATGAACCAAGTTTAAAATTATTTCATTACCATGGCGATGCTTAGTTACCCAAACTTTATAAAATATATTTTTTCACAGCCGAGGGCAGGGGACACACACGCATTAAGTGTCAGCTGCTCTGAGAAAAGCGCCTTAACACAATCATCAGGGAAGCTCTGTTTCTCCTCTGACTAAAACTTGTTGGCTGAATTCATGTCAGTTAATTAAAAAATCCTTTGGCATCATATCTCAAGGCCACCAGGAGTTGGAGCAGTGCTGATACAGCTGCACTTCTCTCACTGCCATATCTGACAGGTGGTTCCAATCTTCCTGTTTTGACTCATAACAGTTTATCTTGGTTCATTTTCTGAACTTAAATACAAACACGATTTTACAAAGAACTAAGAACTTGCAAAAAAATATAGTAAATATTGGATCACATTTTAAATGATAGTTTAACGTTGTTGTAAACCATAACAGATTGGTGGAACATAATTTAAAGTTAACCATTATTTAATTAGGTTTAAAATTAATCCTTATTAATGCAACTGAGTCTAACACACTGATCCAGCTCTAAAATACATAATATCCTAATTTAATCAAATCACACTAAGTGGAGAGTCAGAGTCAACCTTGAAAGCAATTACTTCAGTGTGGACTGTGGATTTAACCATTAGGTATCAAGATGAATCTCTTAACTCTGTACATAAGCGTAGTGCATTCAAAAAATCTGCTGTTTCTCTGAATAACGAGTTACCTTTTGAAAACTAAAGATCTACTCTATTTTTCTGAATTAACGAGATAGGCCTACTGGTTCCTCAAATTCCCAACAGAAGATATCATTTTGACTGTTTAAAGGTCACATAGTATCCTCCTTTTTAACAAGTTTTAATAAGTCTCAGAGCTCCCTAAAACATGTCTGGAAGTTTCTTGTTCAAAATCCACCCTGATCCTGTATTTGATAATGCCTATAAACCCCTCTATTTCAGCCCTGCTTAGAACAGGCTGTTTCTGTGTCTGTAGCTTTAAATGTAAATATCTGTGTGTGACCACGCCCCCTCTCTGGAAGGGGCTCTTGGGTGGATCGGCCTTTCTTTCTCCATGCCCTATTGTTTACAGTGAGAAGGCAGACTCAGAGGGCAGAACAAACACCTAGCTGTGGGAGTGTCACGCACCTGGGGGAGGGGTTACTGCCCTTTGTGATGTCATGAAGGGAAAATCTCCAAATGGCCTGTTTGATCACACATTTTCGGAAAAATGGAGCAGGCAAAAGAAAAGAAGGATGGACTTTTCTCATAATTAAGGTGTTTGTAGACAGACTAGAGACACATAGTAGTGTTAGAAAATCATGGTGATTTTTATGTGACCTTTAAAGGAGAAAACATTTCCAGACTCTTAAGTTTAACACCATTTTATTTTTATTTTGACATGTGGGGAGATTCTTGCGATTTTAGGTAACAAAGATGGCATTGTTTTTAGTTTGTCGACTTCACACAGGCATCTTAGAGCTTTGCAGTTCAGACAGAAACTTCACTCTGATCTGTCAGGAACAGCTGCGATAATGAGACATTCATCACTTATATAACTTAATGCATCTGAAATGCACTCTTGCGGCCTACGTGGTGACTCAAGAGACAGCACGGAAAGAACATTCTGGATCCCCACGAGTGAAACTGAGGCACCACTGATGTGCTCAGAAATGGAACCACCTCGTAACTCTTAACTCAGAGATAATTATCTTGTTCAATCAGAAAAACAGAGCAGATTTTTATTTCCTCATGTGGATGCAAAATGCTTTACGTAACTCTGCGACTGATGTAAGTTATTCTGTACTAGATCACATTGTCGAGTCTCTGGGTTTCAATGGAACGTTTTAATGTTACGCACAGCAACTCCAGTATTCAGGGCACCTTGCTGGTTGTTACGGCTGCGTGCCAATCAAGTCCCCCTAAGTACAGCAACAGGCAGTCAGTCATTACGCACTGAGCCAGCAAGGTGCAGCACAGAGAGCAGCTTAAGGCAGGGAGGGAAATGATTGAAACACCCAGATGCTCTCAGAGCCTGTGGATGCAGCCTTAAGTTCCTGTAATGATGGAGGCACAGGGAAAGAGGCAGAGCCATGGAGGACACGTTCAGTTAAAATATCACACGTACATTAAAGAGGTTCAGCATCACAGAAAACGACAGTGTGCACCCTAACTTGTTTGCCTTTATATTGATACATAATCATCAAGCATGAGAGCATGTAAGGAATTGATACGTCATTTGAACCATTGTACAACCCTGCTATCTCCAAAAATACGTAATTGGCTTGTGTATATGTTAAGCAAGAAATTAATTTGCCGGAGTTGTATAACTTTCTTTAAAATTAAGTGATTTTTCTATATCTCTCTGTGAACTTCAGGATTTTAAATCTGACTTGAAGATGATAGGAAAAGCACTTGATGTTTGTTTTAAGATGAAATATTTCTCAATCTTTCCATTAAGCAGAAGATTTTTTTGTATAGCTGTACTGCTTCCATATATTGCAAACTTAGACTTGATTCTTAGACCTGCTCTTTGTATCCTCACAATTGTACTTGAGTGAAGCTGTGCTGCTTATCAAGAGATTTCTTTAATTAAAGTCATATTTTCCAAAATCAAAGCACACAAATGTGTCACATTAAAGCACATTTATCTCACTGCTTAAGTATCAGGGAAATAAACTTGATTTCAGTCCAAAAGCAATCGTCCCAATTTGTGTTAAGGTTCTTTGCAAAACATATTTCAAGAACATAAGAAAATAAAATTGGCCTAATAAATTCTCCTGTTTTGTTAACATAGAAATTTTGCACATGTTTATATTATCCCAGTTTATTTTCTTTTCCTTGCACTTCATAGCCGACTCTTTGCAGGGATGCTGTTTTTATGCCTTGTTACTCAACAGACATTAAATAATGTTATCTGTCAAAACGGCCACAGCTGGACTGCAATGCATTACATCATAGTTACATCACAGATCACAGCCACTGTAGTTTGTCTCCGGGGTGCGAAAGCTCCTCCTATGGCACTGAAAGACCTTCATTTGACTGAATCACTGCTGACCCAGTCACATCACCGCGTACATACAGCCCCCACTTATTTCCTTCATGTTGAAATTTGCACCGTGCAATTCTGTGCGCAGCCAGGCTCGAATGGCATAAAAGGTAGTTGCTTGAGTACAGAGGATGAGTGTTAGGTGTTTTGACAGCGTACAGCGATTCGCCAAATATGAGAGATTTCACTGGTTTTTTCTGCTGACTCAGCTCCTGCCTTTAATACCTCTGGCTGTGTGAGGCCACTGAGGGACGTGCTGCAAATCAATAAGCAGGCCTGCTTTATGGCAGTATCGGATTTACAGGATTTTTTCATCAATGTGATGAAGTGCCTTAATTTGTCAAACATTTAATTTGGCAGGTTGTCCAACAAACACTTTGCAGATAAAAAAATAAAATAATCTCAAAACCATTTTGCAGGAATTTTACAATATCATAACATATGATATCGTGAAATGAAAAATAAAAATATGCAAACGTGTTTTACATTTATGAGATGCTTTTACATTTTGTTGTGTATGTAAGAATTTATTGCAGATTTCCACAGCTAACACGGGGACCTTGAGAAATCAATCAAATCGGAGCAATTTCATTTTTATAGGTATGAGGCGCTCTTCTCTGTTTTCGTATGATTTTGCCACAATTGCCTGAAAAAAAAAAACGCTCCTCTGCGTACTGATGAATTCCCATTATGTGGATTGGATGCAATCGTCCCTTGTTTTCATGGCCTTTCTGTCTTTGTTTCGCCTCCCTATTGGCTCGTCTAACAATGGGCTCTAATCTGCTGTCAGTGGGAGGGTTGCAGCAATTTAAGGAGAGGAAAAAAAAAGGAAAAAAACAACTGACCTGACTCCTCAAAGTCTTGGTTGGCCATGTTCCAGGAGTCTCGGATTTTCAGCAAACTGGCTTCCATCGCCTTTAGATCCACCTCGGGGCAATTACACTGCGGGTAGTCCACGGCACACTGGCACCAGCAGTCATTGTTTCGGCACACAAACTGGCCCTCCTCGTTACATCCAATGTAGCTGAGAGCTGCCTGCACAAACCTGGCTCTCAAGTACTCTGGCAGTATGGCCTGCAGGCCTGAGGCAAGGACAAAAGCAGGACAAAAACATGGAAATGTCACATGGATGAATGAAGAGGAGGGCTGTAAGTGCTTTAGTTACTGCAGAAAATGTGTTTATGGCTGTTATACACTGGATCTGTAAATCACAAGGGGCCGGAACTCATTTTCTCTGTTTTTTTGCCACGCCTGACATATGCTTGGCCAAACATGCAGTATGCTGAGATTCACTTAAAGTTATATTTTTTTTCACTGCACACTTCTGCTACTTTGGTTCTGAATCATTACTGTCTGGGATTCACTTCAGAACTCTGCAAGCATGCGTGGTAAGAAAAAAAAAAAGAAAAAGCCAAAGAGTGATTGAAGCTAAATGTGTTCTGACATTCTCATGCTGCAGTTATAAGCTTGCCAGAGAACAGACACTGTGACAATTCCATCAGAAATTGGGGGAGTTCAATTATGGATGGCCAACCTTGCAAATGAATCTTGTTTTCAGGGCTCTGAACCAAAACAGAGCTGACAGAATCGAGGTTGTCATAGTTACTGCATCCGAGAGGGCCCGTCCTTGTTTCGGTCACCTAAAGGGAGGAAAACAGAGAACATAACAATAATCCATACTGAGAAAGTAACACACTGATTGAATATACAAAGAGAGCGAGGAGAGATAGATGAAAAAGAGATGAAGAAAAAAAAAAAAGAGAGAGAGCGCATATGACTTAATGTCATGCAGGATAAGATTAACACCCTTTCCCTTCACCATCTTCTCTTTTGAGAAACAGAAAATATATTACGCACAATTTAGACTTCTCCATTATGCAAATCAAATTAAGGAGAATGACTTTGCGAGCTACTGGGCTGAAAATTGAGCTATGATAAAGATCCCGGGAGTAAAAGCTTAATGAGTAAGATGTGGCGTCATCTATCATATTCATGTCTGCATTTTGTTTACCCATTACAATGCCCACTGACATCAGTAACATGCTCAAATCCATTGTCCTGTTGGTGTAAGCATGTTCTATTCAATTACATTCACATCTGAGGGTTAGTGTTATTGCTTGGTGATTTATTTATTTATTTTTTTTACATGGGGGGGTACACAATGTCGTTGAAGGCAGAAATGTAATGAGAGGATTGGCAGCAAAATATCTGCCAGTGTGTAAGGACTACTCTGCTGATTTGGCATTGCATGAATTAGGTAGTATTCACTCGGGATTAGCATTACCCGGGGACCTCTGATAATTTGGGAATTACCTCCTGATACAGTGTTTGATGCGGCCCATTAGCACTGGATAAGCAAAGTCTATAATTCACTCAAATCTACTGACATATCTGATTGGAAACTCAGGGACCCTGCATGGCAGTGACAATAAAGCGCTGTGCTCTTCTTCTTTGTAAATTCCATACTAATAATAATAATCCTTTTATGCAGGCGACATTGTCCCGAAACGTAACCCTAAAGACTATGAACCAGTGTTTCCCAGAGATGATACCTGGGCCTGCCGCACATACATTTGCAGAATTTTTTTTTTTACCCTATAAGACATCCATCTCTGATCAATAAACTAGAAAAAAGTGCCCCTCGCTTTCCCCCCTGCATCATGATCAGTGATCAGAGAGAGAGAGAACGAGAGACGTCAGCTAATAGGTACCTCCTGTTAATGTATTAAGAGAGTTGTGATGTCTTGTGTTAAATATGAACTTTCCTAAGCTGATTGTTTCATATTTTTTTTGCAGCCGGTTGTCGCCCCGTTGATATCCATGACAAATCTTGGTGTCTACATTACCCATAATTCAACTCTCACTTCTGAGAGTTCAGTCTCAGCCTCGGTTGTTGTGCCAGAAACATCAATGGTAAGTTGAGCTAGATTCATACATTAATGATGAGCTTTCTGTTGAGGTCTCGTAAACTCCTGGGTTCCTCCCCTCCACACAAAGTCTTCAGCCCCAACAGCAGCTGCAGATTTCTTTAGCCTAAAAGGGCTTTTTGCATATCTGTAGGACCTCAAAGATCCAATACTGTGACATCTCCTGTTTAATTATGAACCAAACGAGCAGTATTTACTGATGCTTCCTCAAGTGATCTGACTTGAGGCACTTCAAGCTGATTTCATGCTGCCCCCCCCCCCCCCCCCCCCTTCTCTGGAGCCACCGAACACACAGAGATCTTTACAACCTGGTATAGAGTCAACGTGGTAATGCGTCATTTCTCCTCACTTTGGTGCTCCCGTGGCAACGCTGAAAACCCAACTACCATGGGAGTATTATTGTCAGTTGTTCGGCTCACTTCACTCATGACCAATCACGTAATCTTTTTTTTCCCATTCTCTTTATATAAGACAGCAGTGTGCCCAATGGCGGTCTGACAAATTGATGACACAGAGGACAGAGAAGAGCAGGTCTCAACACAAACACTTTCCCCCAGAGGAAACTGATGTGGCTGCGTGGGAGGTGTAAATTCTCTCTCAGAGAATATATGACACCCCAAGTAAGCCACCGAGGGCTGAAGGATATTAAATTACTGCTGCTTGAGAGGAGAAAACACATTTAGTTAGCATGAGCTTGTCTTGTCCCAGGAGAACTCTTGTACAAATCTAGGAAACGGTTCAGTGACATGAAGCGAAGCGCCAAACACGTTGGCAGAAGTTATTGGTCTGGCGCTGAGAGAGGGTCATTTACCAGCCAGCCAATCTATAGAAGCCACGGCCATCTTATTTATTCACAGTCAGTGCATCAGTTTTGCATACTTGGCGATCTATCACACAACAGCTATTTGAAAGCAATCATGAAAACTTCCTCTAGTTTTAGGTTTTTATCCAAGTCACAAAAGACGGCTCCAATCCTCAAAAAATAGCAGAGCAAAACAAGATGAGTCTTCTGTCATGAGTGGGCGGACTGAAATCACCAGATGGAGGCAGACAGGGCACTTGGTTTTACACAGCAACTCTGAGTCAGGTTAATTAACTCCAAACAGGTTAACCATGTAAGAGAAGAAGAGACTCACATCAATTGACGCCAAATAGACAACTCTCTTCAGCCCTATCCAGGCTCATTTTTTTGGGAGCGACCGTGTATTTGAGGAAAGATGTGCACATACAGTGGACAGCCAAGCGGTGTGTTGTGTATGCAGGGATTGACCAGATTGTCCAAAAGCCTCTGTTTGTCTGAACAAACAGTCTGTGCAGTAAACATCAGGGTGTCCTTGTGTCTGTGTTGGTGAGTTTGCTTGGTAAATTCATGAAAACATGATTTTTCATTCTCTGAGAGAGGCCTGTGCTGAGAAGCAAGTTCAAGTACATCTTTCAAAATTTGGCATCACTAAGCTGAACAAGTGTGATCGCTGTAAGCTGTCACAAAGGCACTTATTATGAACAGTATAAGGGTTGCCTTATCTAGCCATGAGCGCGTTCACATGCTGTCATTATATGACCAATTACCAATATGGACAAATCTACTGGTAGTTTACATGTGTAGATTCTCAGTCAGTCAATCGAAGCTTGATCCAAAGGCAACTGGACTTGGTTGAAGATCCAGTCTCTGTCCACCAGTTAGTTTTGAACTGGAGAAACCTTTCAGAGGAGAGGTGAAAAGTCTTCAAGATCTTCCACCAAGTCAGAAAACTCGAGGAAAACCAGACTCATGTTGAACAGCCATCTGCCAAAACTGTGTTGGAATTAAAGTGGGATAGACGGGGTGTAGATAGCCATAGCGGTTATGATGCGTGCACCATGTGCAGAGGCAATAGTCCTCAGGGCAGCGGCCGTGGGTTTGAATCCGACCTCGGCCCTTTGCTGCATGTCCTCCCCCACTCTTTACTCCTGACATTTCCTGGCTCTATTCAACTGTCCTATCTAATGAAGACCAAAAGGCCCATAACATATCTTAAAAAAGTGGTATAAAGGGAGATGCAGGAAGACGGAGAATGATAGGGACAAAAAGAGCAACAACAATGAATATGACTTAAAGGTACTATGTCACTACTAATATTAAGTGTAATACAAACTCTTTGCCGCAAATACTGTTAAATGAGGCAGCGAGAAAGACAGGGGTATGATGAGAAACTGCAAGCAACAGCTTAATAATATAGTCACTCGCTCTACGAACTTGTTCAGTAATTGATCATTCCTTCAGGTGTCAGGGCGAATGCAGCTGAAGAGAGTGAAGCAGTAAACGACTCTGTTTCTCTCACTTGATTTATTAATGAGTTACATTTAACTACTGCGGAAAAAGACAGTGAAAATAATAGCCGTTACAATCTTAATTTGAATTTAATAGAGAAAGTGCATTCATGTATTTTTAATAGATAGCAGAAACTAATAGACACTTTCACCATAAATTACGGCATAAAAAAACACAAAAATACAGATAATGGTTTGACACACCAGATTTGTTGGAGTGAAGAGCCTTTCAGGATGCCGCTGTCAAGCCCATTCATTGTCTATGTAGAAGATCAGATCACAACGAATGCAGTGTTGCATTTTCCCGCGCTCTAGTTTTACAGATCTATTGGGACATCGGAGAGAGAAATCTCTAGTTTTGAAAAGAAATGTCCAACAGTTTTGTGTACCAGGTGTATTTAAAACAGCAGCGGAAATGTGTGTCGTGCTTGTGAACCGGACGCTAAAGAGCTGCAGCTACTGGACGAAGAAGTAAGTAGCTTTTTTTCCCCGACTACTGTTTCGGAGACCTAGCAACGCGTGCCATTGCTTTTTGACCGCTCCCAATCTGCTCTGCGCCCTCATGTAACCTGGTACAGTTTGACATTGTTTTTTTTCTCCTAAACAGTCAACCAATAGTGGATTTTTCCAACAAATAAAAGTTATTCAAATGTTTTTGTTTGCTGCTAATAATACATCTTTAAAGGAAAAAAAATTGGTATCGGCCAAAATCGGTATCGGCAGGTCAGACCTGGAAAAAACATCGAAATTGCAATTGATGGATCTCTGACAAATATGTAGAAGTTAAACATCCCCTAAAAGAACAACAGCTGCAGCTGCCAAATAAAGGGAGGGCGCGATTAGAGTTACATCTGTTTATTCCATTAGAGCAGAGTGTTGCTCAGATGTGATATAATGAGGTGTTTGACAGTTTGAGTCTGCAACCAGCTGCAACCCTGGAAGTGCAAAATGTACTTGGGAACAAATAAAAAATAAGCATAATTCAAGGCGCTAAGTTGGCTTATTATTCACATCTTACAAGTACGACAAGTACTAGTAGTAATGGCCCCTCATATATAGGATGATATGGCCAGGAAGCAAAATCAATCTCTCATAATGAATTCACCCTGGAAATGATTGTCGTTGTTCTCTGAACACACTCAATGTACTCAAACTTCATGAGCTGTTCCCAGAGCACAGAGATCAAGATGTTGGACTTGTCAGGAGTTGGTGCTTTATAGGGCTTAAAGAACACTACCTGCAGAGAAGCAGCCTAAGTGTGCAGCATAAGTGACCATTCAAATGTTCGCTAATGAGAAGAACTCCACTAAGGGTTAAACCTGAAGCTTCCCCACTTACCCCAAATCCTTCTTTCTCTCTCTCTCTCTCTGTGACAGGAGCCAAAACACTATGACCTCTAAAAGCTGTGTAGGAAATCGGAAAATGGGCTTGAACTTGTTTAGTCCATCATAGTCTTCTGACTAAGCACTTTTACACTGCATGTCACAATCACCTATTCACACTACTATCACACACTCACTACTGTGTGTTGACATGGAAACAAATCATCAGAGTAAAAGCATTATCAGAAGCAAAAAAGCTTCATGTTAACATATCATTTGGAGGATTTGCCCGATCCAGCCCATTGTGAAATAAATTTCATTCTGAACAAGAGGGGTGATTTATGCTCATCGTTGTTCTGGTCATTATCCATATATTCCTGACGCCGTTGACATGTCATGCTTTATTGATATCAGAGCGTATCATTGGCTGCTGCAGCTGTTCATTTTGTTGATGTGTTGATACAGAACAGAGAACATTTTCTCACAGATTTGAGTACGATTTCCATGTATGTTAACAGGAAGGAAGAGCTTCTTTTCTGACTGATTAGACCGACAGGACAGATATGCGCCATGTCAATATGGTTTCAATTCTTGGTGCATGAGTAGACACATCTTCATCAGATCACTTTATTTAGCGTCCATGTTAACAGTGTAGTTAGATTCCCCAAACACAATTATTGCACATGTAAACAAAGCCTGAGGCAGAGGCGGCTCAGTCAAGTTTTTTATCAGTATTAACTAATCCCATTCACGCACGGCTGGCTGAGCCACTGGGGAGCAATATGGGGTCCTACTCTTGCGTTTGAGGGATGACCCAACTCTACCACTGAGCCACAGCAACTCAACTGAGTTGCAGCCACCGCACAAAAGAAGAAAAAAAAAAGAAGAAGCAAAGCTGTCGTGTTGGATTCATGCAATGAAGGTCCAATGCTAATGTAACATTTTGGTGAACAAAAACTAAATGACAGCAAACCCAACAGAGCGTAGAAGCCTGTCTGGTAAGGCATCTGTTGCTTTCTTGTTTTTACTTACGAACAAGTGGAATGATCCTGTCGTCCTCATGTTTTTAATAAAGGCACCTCCTGTGTAGCAGAAGGAAATGTTGGTGTGGGAGAAATGAAGCTTTGGAAGCTGTTCAGGCAGATAACTGATCCACAGCTCCACTCGAGCTGAATGTGTTTGTTTTTGTATTACCAGTTGGGTGATATAATTTATATATGAAGACTCACTGCACACCACACATTCTCTGTCGGCTTCGCTCCAAAGCTATTTCTATATTTACATTTATTCTAAATTAAAAAAGTGTGATTCAATATGTGGGTGGAGTGAATACAATAACACAAGTTAAACAGGACGAAACGCCAACTATGTCTATAGAGACTGCTCCAATTTTCTCCAGCCATTAGTCCATACTTAGCTGTCACATCTAATCAGAGACTGACGCATCAAGGTACACTGAATACACAGAGGTTTTAACACCCATAAATGCCTGCAAACAGATGATATGAGACTGATGACACTGATAGGATTTCTCTTGAACGCTGAATTAGGGGCCAAGGTAGCCAAAGTCAGCCAGTGTTGTCTTTTAAAACAAAACCCCTATTAGTAAGTCACTTCCACATTAGGCTCACGTGAAGTGCTTGGTAGTTTTAAAACAGAACAGAAGTGGTCTGGGTATGAATCTAAAAAATCTGTGTCAGGGCTCAGTGTCATGCAAATTCATCTGATTGCCCTCCCTGCAAAATATTCCTTCACAGTTGGAGGGTAAAGCATTTTAACATCTTAATTCTTACTGGACTCATGATTCTTGCACGGTGAAAAAGATTGTGCTCTAGGTGCACAATCTGAGGTACAAAGCGCATTGGCGTACTGTGCAAGTATCAGCGCTATTTTCCACTTCAGAGCTGTCATTTCACACCCAGTGCAAACACAATGGGAAAGGAGATGCGTTCACAGCCATTTTAGTGCCCATCCATGGTTGGTGTTAAAACGAAGGGTGGTTAAGGTGCACAGGTGACACATTGCTATCTTAAGGACGCACCCAATGACTTTGACATAAACCAACAAAATCCCAATCTAAAGTCTATTTGGCAGCATGTTCCCGCTATTTTGAGGGCGCAGTAGGAAGATGGGCAATGGCGAGTTCCCAAAGCACTTGAATTGTTTAGTTAAACTCTAAGGATCAGAGTTCTTCCCTCTCTTCCAGAGTTTAGGAATTTGATTTGCGAGCCACTTTGTTTCGTTTCTGTTTTAATTGAAGCTGATTTTTTTAATTGATCACTGATTCTGAGTGTTTGTTGTGTTTGCTTGTTTTACAGTGCTTGTAATCTCAACAGCATTGGAAATGAGGGAAACCTCAGTGTCCTTTCGAGAATAAATAAAGGCTTAAATTGAATTGAATTGAATTGAATTGAAGTTTGGGCAATGTAACTGATTGGTTAAGTAAAGGACAGCAAACAATGCTGCTGGTTAGATGTGTTGGTAAGATGAAGTATAGTGCACACGTTTATGTAAGGATAAGTAGTGAATGAGAAATGGAAAGACTGAGGTTAGCTTTTTTTGTTAAAGATTGTGACCTTGGTTAAAAACAGAGCTAAGAAAAGAAAAAAATCAACAAAACAAAACAACAACACAGATGACATTTGTGAATATGCAAACAAGAATCTCAAACTTACAAAGTGTCAAAATTGGCAGAAGCAGTAAGGTATGGTTCATGCAATTATCCTGAGTCTGGAAAGTTAGATAAATTAAGCGCGAGATAGACTGTATCAAGGTAGAGTTCAAAGACAATCATTTTTACATGCTGAGAAGTGACTATGAATAGAAACATAGCTTTCCAAATTAATTTTGTTTAGTGAGACTCTGGGAGTTGAGAACAAACTTGGAAGCAAGAAACAAAAAAAGTTAAGTCAAAACAGAATTCCTTCTGAGACGAGGCATAAAAAAGAACTGCTTTTGAAAGTGTTGAAAGATGCAACTTTACCCAAAGTTCAAAGCCAGAACGCCGGATTTGTGCTGACAAAACACAGACTTTCTCACACACACTCACAAAACAACCCTGTAGAGTCCTTTGAGCTCATGGTTAGATTGTTCACAATCTCAGCTCAATCATCCTTGACATAAGCCTGATTTAGAGCACACATGTATCCAGGCTCCATGGGCGGCAAAGATAAACTGCCAACCTGAAGGGAAATCTATCTCCTTCGCTGTCACTTGCAAATTATTGCCAAGCTCCATGAAGGTGTCTTCTTTTAATATTTTCCCAAAGGTTCAATGAAAATAACAACATATCCTTGCTAGATTAATGACAGCATCCGTGATATCCTGCCAGGGGAGTGGGGGGGGGGGGGGGGGGGGAGGAGACTTTTGCCACTGTAGGCAGAAAAGTTGTCTTTTCTTTTGACGTCTATTTCTGACAACAACAAGGTCAAAGAGGAAAATAAATACAGAAAGACACAACGATGAATAACAGCATGGGAGTCTTTTTCAGTCTCCTACTCAAAGATACTTATCTCGGCTTTCAACGTGTAATTACTGAAATATAGTCCTATGAATACAAAGACATCATCGCATTCGACAGGACAGGCAGACAGAGCTGGAGAGAGCACGAGAGATTGAGGGAGAGTAACTGACTTCCATTTTTCTTTTTCTTTTTTCTTATTGACGCGTTAACACAATTAATTAAAATCAGCGCAGCCTCTAGAGGGATCCGCAGATTAATTTCTAACACAGACAGATGTCCTACTTAAAGAGGAGAATTGACCAAATGCAAATCTAAGGATGGCTTTTCTATGCATAGCAATGAGGCCATCTGCAAAAAGGAAACCGCTGGAGCAGAGCATGTGTGCACAGTCAGCCTTCTCTATTAGAAAGCAACCCCACAATAAAAGAAAAAAAAAGAAATCCCTTTTTGTGTATTTTCAGGAACTTTCAAGACCTTGCGGGTCTGCTAAAAGCGAGAAAGCAAGCGACTCCGGGAACATGATATGTAAATGGCGCGGATGGGCTGGTGGGGGGGGAATTATTAATGTGCCATAATTGAGTACAAGATAATCGTGCTGACTGTGTTGGAATAAGCAACAGCTGCATTTAATGGAACATTTAATTGCACTTAAAGGCTTTCTCAGAATAAGCAGTTTGTGACGGTTTCGCATGCTGAGGACGTGACTTGTTTATCTATCTCAATGAATTTCACTGTGCCACTCCAGGCATGTCTTTTGATGTCTTTTCACTGACTAATATCTCAGCTAGAATGTTATAATACTGACAATATTTCTTTTAGATACTCAGAGACTCCTACAATCGTCATCTTCTTCTTTGAACGGCTGGTTTATTCGGTTTGGAATAAATAAATACTGTGATTTTAAGAGTCTGTCACTAATCTCAAAATGGCCAAACAACACATTGATCTGCAGTGCAGTGTACTGTTTTCTACTGTCGTGAATTTCACTAGAAATACAGAAATTAAATCGCAGGAGCTGCCTGATATAAAAGAGGATTACCAAATCATAAAACTCCATCTCCGTCTTTAGTGATTGGGCCTCCACCCTCATGGTTTTCCATTGTGGTGTTGGATCCATTTTCCCAAACCAATCACTACATAACAATTAACCATCTGAATTGGATGTAATGTGTCTAGGGGCGCAGGTGGCCCTGTGGTTGGTTGGTGATGTTAAGAGGATGGATTGTAAATATTTATGGATAAAGCCTGAGTGATGTCACCCATCTGTTACTGCAGGGGGCTTTGGTGGAGTCCAGTTGGATGGCTGTCACCATGCTGGAATTGCTGTCATTCAACCTCACTTTCAGTCAACCTAACAACAGGCTAAGAGCGGAGACGTTTTCTTTTGCTCTTGACCAACCATTACATCACTATGCTCCTTATTGTGAATAAGTCTTAAACTTTATAAAATTAAAGATATTTGTTACTTTGAAGGTCTACATGACTTACACCTTTTTACACATGTATACAAGTTATTTATTGTGCTTTTTCTTATTTCGACGTTTGTTCACAAAGGAAACTTACAAAAATATAACATATACAAACATGCACCAACACCGGAAAGAGAGAGACCTATATTTGGACTGAACTAATGGTTTACAGGTTCACGTATCAGTCACAGGTCCACAACATTATAGAGTAGAAAACAGGGATATCTGAGTTTGAAAGATGCCCCAAATCATATTGTCCACATGTAACAATATGCATGTATGTAAATCCTTCAGGATACCAGATTCATACATCAGAGGGATCTCAGATCTGCCAAATGGCATCACTGGATTATTAGGAATTGGCGTATATACAGAGATACAATGAGACATGATTATATCATTGTCACTGATCTGCAATAATGACTCTGCAGGCCTTTATCTGAAATGATGAGAGGAATGACATAGATATTCATGCAAAGAAAGCACATTCACTGATTTGTCAAAGATGCTAAAATAACTTTTTTTTTGTAGAACAAATTGTTGCAAATGCAAGAATGCAAGGTCAGCTATATGCTTCCATTGGACACTACAGATTTTTTTTCATCATTTTCTGAACATCATCTAATGTAGATGTAAATCTCAGATTAGAACAAAATAAAAATGTTTTAGGTGGATTGAATTGAGGATACTAGAAATACATTTCACATCTGTACCTTGATTTGAGATCTTTTGCAGGTAAAATTCACTCAAGGATTTATCTCTGAATGGAATCCTTCTCTAGTGTGTGATCTTACAAATATAGACATCTTTAGACAAATGTAAATGTACCAATGCATTCTGGAAACTGGAAAAATTATGTTTATATATATCAAAGGTTTCTATTGTAATGTTGAAGTAGTCGAAATCGACCACTTTTTGAAGGTCTCGTCTCAGAATTTAAGGCCTTTTTACTCGGTCTTGTCTCGGTCTCAGACTGGGCGGACAATGCATTTTAAATCAAGACTAGTCAAGACCACAACTAAGAGGCTGTTTTTCTACATTATACCTATGATAGGAAGGAAAATACCTCTTTCTAAGAAGAACAAATAACTGCAATTAATTCTCAGAACTTTAATGATGCAGATCTGACAGACGGGTCAGGGGTCACCATTCTGTGGTCTATTGTTTTTGACATTGTGTAAAGGGTTGTGGCATTAGATCACTGTTCATGGCTGCTCCACCTTCAGGTTTATTCTCCAACATATCTGAAGCCTTCTTCAATCAGTTATACAATGGTAATTGTACACTTTGTCTAGGTTACTATATCTATGCTGTTGCACATGCAGCCACATGTCTGATGTGTCCTTGGGCAGGATACTTAACCCTAAGTTGCTTCCGCTTCTTCATCTGCGGTGTACAGTATGAATATGCATGAATGGGTTAGTTAATACTGATGGACCCTTCACATAGAAGGCCCTGCCATCAGTGTGTGAATGTGTAGGTGAGACCTGTGGTGTAAAAGCGCTTTGAGTATTCAGAAGACTAGAAAATTGTGTACAAGCTCAAGTCCATTTACCATTTCTTACTCTCTAGTCTTTGTTCACTCCTACTCTGATGAAGACACCGTCGCGATGAGACGTTGCTTTTTTCCAAACGGTGAAATCAAAGCGGATCAACTGATGTGTTCAAGTGCCGTTTGTTCTTCAGAAATTTGCTGTCCTTGAGCCTGGAGGCACTTGATTTGTTGAAAGATGTGCTCTGTTTCAACTGAACTCCTCAGTGACGTGTTTGATCACCATTTATAGCAACCTCAGTGCTCCTTGGTGTAGATTCTCTCAAGTCCACACAATCTATATACCAATCTATACCCACAAGAGGGATATCATTCTTCCCAAAGATCTTTAATATTTTAGTCTTTTGATGATGTTGGTGGCAATGTGCATCTAGCATTTCTCATGGGGTTCACACCTGAATTGAGATTTGTTTACGGCAACTGCCACAGCCGATAAGATTCACACGATTTTCATCAAACCAGTCGCCAAACCCTCCTGCCCTGTATGGAAGTATCTGCATTTTTTATATCTCTCCATTCATTTATTCCGCTTTTTTTCTTTGTCACAAGTCTGTATATTCAAGCAGCAAAACACACAGTCCCCAGTGAGCCCTGCAGGCATCCTTTTTAGCCTCATATTACACTCTGTCAGTGGAAATGTAGCTCTGCCTGCTGCCAGAGACATTGTTAAGGGAAACAGTGCTGCTCGGAAAGCTGACATTGTTCAACTCACAGCGGCCCAGCGCACAAGTGCGTCAGTTCAGGACGTGTCGTTTGAACCTTCCCGAGAAGTTGAGAGCCAGAGCCGGGACTTGGCAGCGTAGCTGAATTGAACACTGCACAGCTGCTAGTTTTGCTCAGATTCTACAGCGGAGGAGGAGATATTGTCTGGGCCCAGTGTTTCCCACAAGAGAGGTTATGCAAACACCAGCGCAGACTCGCACAGCCCTCAATCGCTCTCAAGGACGAATATGCTTGATTTTATGCAAACTCACACATAACAATCACAGCAAACATTTCACAGCAAATAAGGTCTGCAGTAAATTAAAACACAAAACATACTTATACTTGGTTGTTATTTATTTTTTAATGATACAGTTACAATTGTTATCAAAACCGATGATAGCTAAAGCCAGCATGCTTTTGCAACAGAAAGCCAGGGTTTCTGCCTTTCATGCTGTGTCATGCTGTTAGTTTGTTACATGCAGTGTTGGTAATGCAAGGACAAATTGCAGGCAGCGGGCAAACCAGACACTTCCGAGTTAGAGATGATGCAAAATGAAAACTACCAATCTATATATTTATTAATGAGTGCATCACTTATATTACCTCAGATGTTAGACATGGTAAAAATGGGAAATGGACTTGAGCTTGTATAGCTCTTTTCTAGTCTTCTGACTACTCAAAGAGCTTTTACACTGCAGGTCACACCTACACATTCACACTCTGATGGTAGAGGCTGCTGTGTAAAGTGTCCATCAGAAGTCACTAATCCCATTCATACACACTCAAATAAGCAGCGGGAGAAATTTGGGGTTAAGTGTCTTGCCTTAGGCTACAAGGAGCTGGGGACTCAAATCCTCAGACCTTCCGGTTGAGAGAAGACCGACGCTCAACAACTGCGCTACAGCCACCCCAAACACATGAAAACCTTGAGGATATTTGAAGAAATGACTTAATAATATGCAATTGGATTTGGAGATTAGCTCTGGATGAGCCTGATGAAGGCCACAAACCCAAACTTGTCGTTTGAATTTGTTTATCAACTTCAATCTTCACACTACATGTGTTGATGGAGCTTTTTGACCTCTTCAAGCCTTTCACTCTTTGATAGTTGGTGAAGTTGTGCAAGAAAATCCTGCTCTGCTTCTTCAGTACTTCTATGCATTTTAAGACCAGAAACCAGCTTAGCCGCATGTACAGCAAAAACGGACTGGCTGTCATACTGCATACTATTGTTGAATGTAGTATGCAGTATGCAGTATGCAGTACATACTGCATACTACATTCAGAGTTTCCTGAACATCCTCTGTGTTTCTTCCCTGCTTTGTCACTTCATTTGCTTTACCCAAGTTCTCTGCTCCTGTACTTTTTTTTGTCTTTGTCTTGGTTTTTGTTGGACTTGGTTTTGAATCTTGTTCTACCACCTGATGCTACGTGATACGACATGGTATCTTATGCATCTGGTTGGTGTTTTTTAGATTTTGAAAATTCAAAAAAAACAAAACTAGTGAATCAAAAAAGACCAAGCACTTAGAGTTTTCTGTTGTATCTTTAATCACTAGAAGTACACTGATATACGTCTTTGGGCATTGTAATTCATTAAACATGTGGCTGCATGTGCAAAGGCATAGATATAGTAAACTAGACCAGGTGTACAACTACCATTGTATAACTGATTAAAGAAGGCTTCAGAGCTATTGGAGAATAAAGCTAATGGTGGAGCAGCCATGAACAGTGATCTAATGCCACAACCCTTTACACAATGTCAAAACCAATGCCCCAAAATAACAATATATACACAAGGAGACTCATTTGGACCACATAGATCAAAGTGTTAATCTTATTAGATATGTAAAATATGATAAGATGAAATTGATGTATTTTCTGCCTCGACCTTGATTTAGTAGAAAGTCACCACATTCCAGTTTCTGGGGCTTAAACTGAATATTTAAAGTTAAGAAATTGAATGAAATAGAGATGATAAAAGGAAATGAGGCACAATAAGGTTATTAAAATACCTATATTATCTAAATGTGATGATGCTCCATCTTACGCAGCATGTGGATGGATGATAGCAGCTCAGTTATTGGTGTGGGGCCTCTGCAGGGCAACGCAGCACTTTAGCCTGTTAACATGGTCCACAGATACAGATGGCCCTGAGGCACATCCATTATTGAAAAAAAAAAAAAAAGGAAAAACTAAGGCTTTAATATTATTATAAGACCTGTTAGGGAAGAGCATTCTACTGATGAAGATTCATCACAGCTGCAAATCCCTCACATGAATAATTCCACCAAAAACAGCATAAAATGTCACTTAGTGAGCTTGTTTTGTCAAAATGAGCAACAATGGACTGTAAATGGCTGCACTTTCTGCTTGATGGAGGGGGGAAAAGTACAAGATAGCATTAATGTTTCATGAAAATCATCCCTCATTTCAAAAATTGCCTCATTCGCCGCACCTCCATGAATGGTAGTTTCTCCTTAATCATCGCGGCACACTGAATGTGAAAATCCACATTTGCATGTGGGATACGTTTATGCCTGTTTATTCAGTCTTTGAGGATTTGGATGCATGTTTTTAAGAGCACTTTGTGGCAACTGGCTTACTCTCTAATGTCAACCAGCGAGGGATAAGCTTATAAACTACAAGCAAGAAGAAGAGGAAGAGGAAGAAAATAGCATCCGAATGAGATTATTGTGTGCACTCGAACAGAAACAGAAAAAAAAAAAAAGGCGCCTGAAGCCACAGGGGTGCAAAGGGGAGCCTGCGGGAGAAGAAAGTGGAATATAATACTGTATGTGGTGTTGTGTTCACTGAGTCCTCTTAATAGATGCCGAGCTATGCTCTTTCTCTTTTAGCGGAAGCACCAGTCACTTGAAAAGGGGCCAAGAGGGCAAATTTGATTCTGTGTATTTTTCCTCTCCAGGCATCAAGTCTTTTTAAGCAGCTGCAGATTAAAAAGAACTGGCTGGAAGAGAAAAGTTCTCTAAAAATTCTTGTCATCAGAAGCTAAAGCCAGTAGCTATCTTACATATTTATACCATGAATGATCTGAGGTGTCTTCATCTATAGAATATCCAGGGAGGGAAGCGACAGATCCTGTTCCAGGTTAAAGAAGTTGAAGACATTGTGAAAAGACACAAACACACAAAAAAAAGAAAATGTACGTCGCTTTCGGAATAATGAAGATGCTAAAACAATCTGCAAGTGATGAATAATTCATCCGCATTTGTGATAAAAGAGGATGGAGTGCTTTGTTGTTGTTGTTTTTTTTTTCTCCTGTATTTGCTTGTGTTTAGTTTATCGTGCCATCAAAAACGGCCTCAAAACTCAGGGCGCCGTGTTCTCTGCACCCCGTTTCCTCAGCAGCCATTATCTGATTTCTGAAGCTCCAGTCTCACTTGTCTGGTCGGGCAAATGAAGCGTAAAGAAGCCGAATGACTGGCTGCGCATTCAAGGCTCGCCGTGGCAAATTGGGTCAAACATTCTTTATCACTTCTCCTCCTCGTCAATGATATTTCTCCTCCCAAGTTTAGCTTAATGAATGTTCAATACAGAGGAGCCCGGGCTGCAAATCAAAGGTAAGTGCATTGATTGATGCCGCACTTCCTGTCTACCTGCCACACCTTGATCTTTAGCTAAGAGAACTGGCTAAATAAGGGCCGTCTATCCCAGCGTCTCATCTTTTCCGTTCGGACGCACCTGACACCTTAACTCCTACCACAAAATTATTTGACAAATGACGCGGGCGCTCTCAAAGGAAATTACAGGAATGGAAAGGGCTGATTCATCACACTATGTAACAGCCAGAGACATTTTTTTTTTTCCTCCTCACTCTCCCATCTCATTTCCCCCCCCCCGTCTTTGATTATTTTCCAGTGCTGCTGCACGCGCTCCGTCCCTCATTCCTCCAGGCCAGGCATTTCTACCATTTAAAAATTGTTATCTCCTAAAACCAGGGGGACCAGCGCTCTTCTTTAAGACGGCTTTGTTTTGGCATCCGTCTTCATTGGGGTGAGGTAAAAAAAAAAAAAAAACACCCCCAAAAAAAACATGCAAGGAATTAAAGCCTGCTGACGCTGTGCATATTTTACATCAGTCACCTGAAAATGCCTCACAAACAAACGCGCTCCAGAGGACTCTTTCTCTATTCATCTAAATCAGAGGGGTTTTTAGCAGCACTTTGGTTCGGTGGCGGCTGCCAAATCAGCTCAGCGTCCTCTTGCCAACTCACTTTAGAGAATGTAGTTTTATCTCTGATGGACTGTATAGTGGGGCATCACTAAGGACAAGTCAATGAAAAATGGGCCGAAGCTCAGAAAAAAAGGCAAGCCATTTGGGTATCTTAGCCGCAGCTCCACGGTCACAATGAAGGAAATAGACCTTGATGGTTCTGAGTTGTCTTCAAGAGCGCCTAATGTTTTGTTGTCCTCCTGGTACAAGAAGTGACATCCCCTTCCAAACATACCACTCCATAAAAGACAAGCATGTAAACTAACCGAACATTGGTGAAGTTTCACAAAACAAGACAAAATGTTTTTCCTGCATGTACTAGTGAAAGATCTCGTCTGTGTGACTCACGCTCCAAATGTTTTTTTTTTTCGAGATGTGAAATGTAAGTATAGAGTGTTGTTTTTCCTCACATTACCAGACAGCTTCCCTTTTCATTTATACTAAGGACAGAACAAAAACACAGGACAGAACAAAAACACAGTTCTTTCACAGAGAAACTGCCAGCACAAAGTTGAAAATGAAAAGTCAACTACCTTAAAATACACATCATGAGTTGCACCATTATATGAGATGCCATCTTTTTTTGGGGGGGAGGGGGGGGCTTCCAGGGGACTGTTCTCTTGGGTGACGATTTCAGTTGTGTTCAGCAGGTTAGGGTTTCTGTGCAGCTTTGTAGCTCTTGTAGTACCATCTCATTTGGAGTTTGTAACCCTGCTAGCTGCAGAGGGTGTGAAGTACGGACCCACAGCCTGTGAGTCGCGCCGGTAACCTTCACTGGTCACTTATTGTCTTTAATTTAGGAGTCTTTTCAATCAAACTTGCACTCCATGAGTTTAACAGTAAAGCTGCATTTCTTTGCATGCATGATTTTGACCTAATGAGGGAGGAAGTGACGCATTTCTCATGTTTCTCAGCACCAATGTGCAACTGGTACACTGGTTGGACCTGTTAACTGTAGATTTTTAAAAAAATGTTTTAAAAGTGTATCTACATGCGTTTAACGGTTCATCTGCTGCAGCTTGTTACAATCCATATTTATGTTCCAAATTAGACAACAACCTGCTGTAGCCTCCAAAGTTAACACAGGCTCTTTGGGTTACCATCATTGGCAATGGTGGGTCAAACAATCACAAGGTCGTCTCAGCGGACGCTGGATTTTGAGTTGTGAGTAA
The DNA here is from genome assembly GCF_963930695.1 of Labrus bergylta. Taxonomy (NCBI): domain Eukaryota; kingdom Metazoa; phylum Chordata; class Actinopteri; order Labriformes; family Labridae; genus Labrus; species Labrus bergylta. Next base: position 8,555,206 of record NC_089200.1, read on the forward strand.
AACAAGTCAAGTTTATTTCTCTATGTTAGTGTGTAATATCACATACATACGTGTGTTCAGGAATGAAACATTACTTAATGTTACAAATTATTTTAACATGAAAAATAAAGTGTAATTCGCTTTACCAGGTTCTTTTGTTACCTTACAAAACGTAGAACTACTGACAAAATTAACAACATGAATCAGGAGTTTTGTTGGTAGGAATGTACATGTATGAAGACGAGTTGGGTCACATGCCTTCAGGTTGTATTAAACTTCAAAATCTGAAATCTAAGCAGCGTTTATTTGTCTAATTTCTCGTCAAAAAAATCTAATTATTTTAAGCCCTAATTCACTTGGCAAGATCAGATATCCAGTTTACTTGTAGGGGGCCTTCAAATATATATATATATATATAAATATGTATATCTAAATATATGAGTACTTCTCATTTCAAGACGCTCAACTAAATTTAGCTTTCCCCCTTGGCAGATTTGTTTTACACACTACTGGCAATGCAGACCTTATTTATTCATTGTTATATCTTGAAATAATGGGTTTATGTTGGCATGTCAATGAGATATTTTTGACTAGAAATGAGACAAATACACACTTGCTTGCATTTTTCAAAGTTTAAAGGGGAGGAACAAAATCCCCAACAGTTTGTGTTAATTATCGGTCTTGTTTTGCACATCACAAGGTCTCAGCTTTATTCATGTTGGATCAGGAACTTTGTAGACTCAGGAGATATCATGCACACTGTCCATCACACCTGTCCTCACTCTTATCCAGATACTTTCAAAAGTAGACTTTCATTTGATAGATTACAGAGTGTTTTATTGACATTGTTGCATCCATCTCTCCTCTGTCAGATTCCATCTCAGCTCATCTACATGTTGTGAAAGCGTTACATGAATATTTCAAGAGTATCATTTCACCCCAGACTGTCCCACATCAAGTCTAAACTCAGTTCTTAATACAGCTTGAAATGGAGATGTGTACACTAGGCCAGATGTGTTTGTGTGTGGTGCAACCTGTCACTAACCTGCAGCAGAGGCAGCCAGCTGATCACAGCACACGGCACATGACAGACTGCATAAGCTGACAGAGTCTGTGATATTTTATTTATTTTTTTTGCCTTTTTTTCTGCAGGTACTGATCGTACCTACATTGCGTGACGTTAATCTATTGTTCACCACGGGCGAGGGAAAACACATTAAAGCCACGTGAGGCACGACATTCTGTAGAACGCACGCAGAAGTCAGTGTGCCGCGCGAAGGGCAAACTCAGCCGATTCAATTCCTTCTTCTTGATAAGAACTGACAGAGTGATGAATGAACACACCCCGAAGGTATTAAGCAGTAAAAGATGCAAGGTGATGTTTACATCATAAGCATAACTTCATATGCATTGCATGCTGTTCTGTATAAAGGACTTCTGAATGTGCGCATGAAGCAGCTCGCTTCATCTACTCACTTTGGTCCAACTATTTGCTCATCGAGCGTGCATGTGTACATGTCTGACGCAAACTCACACTAAAGAACCACGAGTGGAAACATTGCAGGGTAAGGAAGAAGGAGTATATATTTTCATAAACCAGCACAGTAAAGAACGTCATGTAGATGAGTGGTTTGCCTTGTACGTTTTATATTTCTTAAAGGTATAGTATATAGAATTGTATGACAATGTTTACATTCAAATATCTCAATTAATTAAAAATGGACTAAGCCTATGTTATATATGATTACATATGAGTACTTACATCAAAATCCTTTTTTTTTCTAGTTGTAACGGGATGTGTCTTGTCGCGGCAGACAGCATGATGAGCCGCCATGAGAGACACAAAATGTTTATTGTTGCCAAGGAAACACCGGATGTTACATCAAGGAGCGAGTAGCAGAGAGAACTCCCATGATTCACCGCCAGACTAGATGTCATCTGATGTTATTGTTTTGATTGAGAGCCCCATGGCGGCAAATTTTACATACTGTGCGTTTAAAGCAATATGTCGCTTAAGTTTCAGCTGCATGATGATAAGGATGGGCCTAATGATGCTGAGGTTTGTTGACTGTACATTTACCATCTCTTCCAAATTACTATCAACCGAAAAATGTGCTTAAATTCCAACATTAAATTACTTTAAATGATTTAAAATGCTAATGAATACTTGTGCTTCTTAAAGGAACATTAATGATCTCAGGTGTTTTGACAGCTTTGCACTAGGAAAAACTTGACTGTTTACCTGACAGATTTTGTCAAGGTGAAAAAGCGCTATGAGAAATGCTCATGCCTCTCAGTCCCCAGCACCAGCTAAGACAAAAATACCTGAGCTGCCTCAAAAGAACCAAAAATCAGACTGAACAATGGAAGCTTTCTTGCAGGAGTTTTCCGAGACAGAGGGAGCTAATTGTACCACGGCAGAAGGTACAATGTGCAGAGCAGAGATGCCCCAAAACAATGTGTTTATGTTCAAGTGAGACCTTGTGAGTAATGACCCTTGTCTGTTGAGAACAATGGAGGAACTAGAGTCTGCAGAGAGAGACACAGGCTGTATGAATGGGTCAACAAAGCATTAGACTCTGACCCTGGAGACCACTGTTTGTTTCCCATTTCATACAAACAGTCAAAGTGGTTTCTTTTAAAGACAAGGGCGGCCATTCTGTCGACTGTACTGTAAGTGATGACCATGATGAGCAACGTCTAACATTAGCAACCTCCACTTTTCTCTCAAAGCATGATATTTCTCCACCAAACAGTAACATGCCATCAGATATGAAAGAGTTGGACTCTTTGCTTTTTTGCTGTTGGAAGCCACAGATAAATCAGGCTGACTGGTTGATAGTTGGCAGAAAATGTCTATATATATGCATTTCCAGAAGACATGGACTAGCAGCATATTTTGCTGTTTAATTTGGAGGATTGGTTGAAACAAAACTGTGAAACGTTGCAATGATGCCCAGTAAGCTATTACTAGAGACATATTGTTTTGAACACTCTGTAGCCAACAAATGTATCGAGAGCTTCACACAACTGAGGGAATTGCTGCATGAGAAATAACTAATAAACAAAATATACAAATGCACTTAAGATGTTTAGCAAATTAGCATACTTTTATTTTGATTTAAGCAGGAGAGAAACTTGTTGAGATTCAAATTCTAAGAGTGTCCTGGCAAAGACAGGCTGCAGCCCAGATAACAAAGTTCCTGACACACAGATTTCATTTGTGTCCAAACATAATTTGACTTTTTGGAAAATGTGCCTTGTGCACAAAAAGACAAGATACCTGATTCCACTCTTGCTGTTTACTTAGCTCAATGTGCATTGTGTCAGCAGGCATTATAGAGTTCCTGTTATAAAGTTTGGAAAAAACTGCTGTGGAACAAAGTTTTTCGAACAAGTAAGCCAATGTGGTAATAAAAAGTTGTTTTCATTAAAAGCATTCTCTGGTTAACTTTCCTTAAAGCACTGTACTAAATGTTTGATGGCGCCCCACTCCTAAGGAAGACGCTCTGAATTGGACACATTAGATTAGGTCTTAAACGGCACATTCACTGCGGAGGGTTAATTAATTAAAAACGGCATTAGAAGTAGCTGAAGTGTATCCATGCATGTAGAGAGTCCAGTTAGGGAATGAGGGTCTAATGTTGTCAACCAAGGTCTGAATTTGCTTCATGTCCTGTAAAATATGCTTTAATAATATACAGCGTAATAATATTCTGCATTTAGAGCGGGCCAGAGCAGCCCACCAAGGACCCATTGATGGGTCGTAAAGTGCCTGCAGTAATTGGTAGTAAGTGGAAGGGACTTGGCAAGTCCTGACCACTGTAGAGTGTCCTGATTTGTTCCAACACTGATGCCCAAGGGGGGCGCAAGCGCCATTATTATCTCAAAAAACATACGAACACACACATAAGGCTGCCTCATACTGTGCTGCACCAAAGACAAAAATATATATATATATGTATATGATGAATATTTTTCATCAAATCCTGGTTAAATTTATAGTTAACCAATATGATGTCATATTTTATGATAAACATCCTGTAATATTCTGTTGCTGTATTCATGTCACTATTCACCATTTTCTAAAAAATAATTATTAGAAAAGATTTACGAAAGTAATTTGAGTCTCAATCTACAGCGACAAAAAAAATGGGGACCCTGATTGGCCAGTAATGACAGCAGATCCTCTTGAAATGTATTTAGTCTGCTCATTAAACGGTAATGGCCCATACTGGTCATCCATCCACCAATTATCTCCACGCTTTTCCCATTCAGGGTCGTGGGTGGGGGCATGAGACGATCCCAGCTGTCATTGGGTGAGAGGTGGGGTACACCTTGGACTGGGTACTCCATTCAATCACAGGGCTGACATATAGAGACTCACGACCAGCCACACTCACATTCAAGGTCAAGTTTAGAGTCACCAATTAACCCAACCAGCATGTCTTTGGACTGTGGGAGGAAGTCAGAGAACCCAGAGAGAACCCCCGGGGAGAACAAACTCCCCGCAAACTCCACACAGAGAGGCCCTATCCAACAGGGATTCAAACCAGGAACCTCCACGCTGTGAGGCTACAGCACTAACCACTGCACCACCATGCAGCCCCCATACTGGTCATGATTTCATTAATTCAAAAATACAATAATGAGGTTCATCCATTGAAACAAAACTGATTTGAACAATTCCCTCCTGAAATGGCTGCAATCATAAAACAAACTAAACAATGGCAGCAATCAAATGCTTTGGGGAATGGCGAGTTCTTGATTCTTTTTTTTAATAGGTATTATGTCGAGCCAGTCAGCAGCGAGCATTTACCTTGATGGCAGTGGAGGCGATCTGGATGTGGTGCAGCTTGTGCAGGGTGCTCTCCCTGTCGATGAAGTAGGAGGCAGCCAGCTGGTGCAGAGCTTCCAGAGTCACAGCTGTGCCATTGGATTCACCCACTTCTGATGTACGACTCAACTTCCGCTTGTCCACAAAGATCATTAAGGACTCCTCCCCTGTGAATACACACAGCCAGACACGCACACAGACTACATTATTGACTCGTCCCCTTGTTGTTGTGCACACATATTACGTTCCTAGAGATGTCATGGTAGATATTAACCTGCCAAGTGCTCATTATACAGTCACAGTTATTCAGTGCTTCTGAACCTTGGCTGCCTTTGCTGATTTAATACTCTAGTCTACGTCTAAATTTGGTGACAGTGCTGGAGTAACAGTGTCATTACAAATTGAGATGCTTTATTGAGTAAGTCTCTTAATAACAAAGAGTGCCAAGGACTTGAGAAGACTGGGGTGTTGACAAATGGCGAACAGAGTGAAAGTCGATGTTAAAAACCTTTCCTACAGCGTCAGGTTTTATGGGGGATGTGGTTGAAATTTGGAGAGGCAACTGATATACAGTATATTACCATGGGGATAAAGGTTAAAACATGACTCCAACACTGATGATGTTCTTATCTATGTGAGCCTGTGTAACAACTCTGCAACGCTGTGATAACAAATTTCCCCGTGGTGGACGATAAAGTATTGTATTGTATTGTTGTATCGTATTGTATTGTTTTCTTTTAGATACGTTTTGTTTTATAAGAAAAATTGGACAACATAAAGCGCTTGATCTAGAGATGAATACATTGGAGTATGATGATGAAGAAAGGTGTTACTGATAATGACAACCACAGATGATAATAGGTTTGATAATGTTGAAAATGCTAGCGAAGTTTGTGCTAACAGTGATGATGATGAGTTGGGTAAATGGTAAATAGAAAATGGACTTGAGCTTATATTGCGCTTTTCTAGTCTTCCGAGTACTCAAAGTGCTTTTACGCCACATGTCACACCCACCCATTCACACCCTTTCACACACTGATGGTCGTGGTCGCTATATGACTATGGTGACAGTGATAGTGGTGATAAGGAACAGTGAAGAGGGTAATGATAAAGAGGGGTATGGTAATGATAATGATAGTAATGATAATGTCATGATGATGGTAATGTGGATGATGATATTAGTAATGACGTGATAACAATGTCAGTTATAATGATATGGGACGATTAAAATGATTATGATGATGATGATTAAAATATTGATTTAGATGATGATGTGATGAAGAGGATTTTTATGATATCGATGATAAGATGATGAAGATCAAGGTGGTTATAGAAGTGATGATAGTGATGATTTCATGTTGGTGACAGTTATGAAAACAGTGATTATATTTGAATATAATGGTGAGAATGATGATGATGATGATGATGATGATGATGATGATGATGACGATGGCGATGGCGACAATGATGATGACGATGATGATGATGGTGGTGACAATGGTGGTGACAATGGTGGTGATGATGATGGTGATGGTGATGGTGATGGTGAGGATGGCGATGACGATGATGATGATGGTGGTGGTGACGTGACGTGACGATGGTGACAGTGGTGGTGATGAAGATGATGTTGATGGTGACGACGAAGGCGATAACGGTGACGACGATGATGATGATAATGATGATGATGATGATGATGATAATGATGGTTGTGGTGATGATGATGGTGACAATGGCAATGACAACGTTGGCGATGACGACGAAGATGATGATGATGGTGATGGTGATGATGATGGTGATGATGAAGATGATGGTGATGGTGATGGCAATGATGATTCTGGTTTTGATTTACGTAGCCAAAATTCTGATCATAGTGTTGATGTCACTTTGATGATGAAGGTCATATTGATGATGAAGATAATAATGGTGATGTGATGATTTTATTACGGTGACTTGTGCAGCAATGATAATGATGAGTGAGATGTTCAAAGTCATCCTCTTAATTCAAATAAATAATCTTAATAAAATAATAACAATAATATTCATGTTGTTGAGAGCTATATAAGGGTTTGCCTCAGCTTTGGTTCCTCTTTGCAACACGCCTTTCACCGAATCGTCTTTCAGATCTATTTTAAATACTGTTCATCACAGCTTTGAGAGATGATGCACGAGAGACACGAGATGAAAGGAGGCGACGGAGGAGCTGGGAGGAGATGGTGCAGCAGATAGCCAGGGGAGCTTATGCTGTGATTACAGTTCTCTGTTTCCATAACAATAGATGTAAGTTAGCCTAAGAATCCTCTGCTGTCTTTGTTCGAGCTACTGCAAACACAGATTTCACATCGGGAGTCCGAGAATATGAGCTTAAGCAACGACAGCATGACCCACAGCCACAGCTGAGACAATATTTAATTACAATTTTAGTTGCATGAATCTAAAAGAAGAGCGTCAAATATGTTGGCTGCTTGATCTTTCGCTAGTTTATCCTCAGACAGGGATGATGGAAGTCAGGGTGAGTTGTGGTGCTGAGATGATGATGTCACACTCTCTGCTGAAAAAAAAAGTGTCCTTTCTTTATTAATTTGGATGTTCAGGATTATCAATACTTAAGAGTATTAACAGCAGCTCATCCTAACATAAGAACACTTCACACTTCAATAGACAAACTTAATAGCTTCTTATATTGTATTATTTAAGTTGTTGCTAGTTGTGCTTTATTTCTTTGATAATTGTTTAGCACCAATACACCAAAGTCAAATTCCTTTTATGTGTAAATTACTTGGCAATAAAACCCGATTCTGATTCTGATTACTGTATCACTGTGTCCTCTCAGAATGGACCAGACTGACACTGACACTTTTAAACAGCTTTTTTTTCACTCATAATGTAAAAAAAAGACACAAATAACCCCTGTGGAGTGCAGATCTTTTTAAATACTCCACGCTTGTCTCTAGCCAAATTGAATTTCGGCACCCACAAAAGTTGTTCTGAAGGTATTACACAGATAATTTAGGCAAAACTTAAAAAGCCTAGGGTTATATCTTATCATTCTTCCCCGTCGTACAAGATGATCAGACGTCTTTATTTTATTTCATTACGTTTCAATCTTTTCGGAAAAACCCTTGATAGGTGTGCAAATATGAAAAGCTCCCGCCTGTTGTTTCACTCTGCAGGAAGCATTAAAAACAAGTTATGGACTACGATAGTATACAGACAAATAAATCAGTCAAACATTCTGGTGCTACATCTACATACCAGATAAAACAGGTAAAAACACAAGGTTAAACTTTCTTACAAGCTGATGGTTTTAATTGTCCCTGATTTTAGGGGGTTGCTGCAGCACCCTTGCTGCCCTAGTTCCTGGGTACAGAAACGTAAAAAGACTCAATACAGTGTCATCTTTGGTTTATGTTTTTGTACCTTTGCCCTTTTCAACCGAATAGTTCCAGGAACAGAAGCTTTGCTAACTTAATTTAGAATAAGAAATGAAGACCCCAAATGGACATTTGAAGAAATGTTGGGTTGATAAAACTGATTATGTAAATCAAGATTATGTAAATAAAGAAATATCAAGTGTTTGAAACAGTTAGCAAATTCAATATATCCCCGTTTTTTGCAGGTCACAACTGAATGTAGATCCTTGCTCCTCAGCTTTAAAAGGAGGTCAAATTCTTGGGGTCATAAAAAGGTTTCTGGAAGGCTTCCTGATGTGGAAAAAGCCCAAATGTTCGTCCGGGGTCACCTGTCTCACTTACCTCCCAGCGTAGCGGAGAGCAGAAAGTGGGTTCCGTATTTTCTGATAATGTTGTCAGTGATTGCACCGAGACTGGGCCTCCTGCCCAGCTGCCTAATGGTCTGGAGGAACTCGGGGTCCAGTGGCAAGGAAAAGCCATTGTTCTCTTGTCTCTCCAGGGCCAAGCTGTTCACCTTCCAGCGGCCAAACTCCCTGGCAAATGGAAGCAAAAAGGACAGACATCACACGAATGCTGCATGCAGGCACATTTGAGATAAAACACTGGCCGAACAGAGGACTCGCGTTGTTTGAACTTTCACACAATAAGGTCCCTATTTGAAGAGCCTTCTCTTCCATTGACAAAAAGTGACAGGGATCTGGGAGCTGTTTTGAGACGTTCCCATTAGCAACACAATGCAAAAAAAGATGAATACATCAACCCGGTTTGAACAATCGTTTCATGCTTCTGGAAAAAAAGAAACCAAGGGAAATGGGGCCAAATGTTGAGATTTAAAAGTGGACAGGGCACAGCTTGCCACTCACAAGGAGACCCAAACTCGGATCTGTTCCTCGCCATGCGTAAAATTATGTCTGCACGACCTCTAACTGAATCTTGTGTGCCACTCTTTTAAAGATGAATGGTCTCATGCTGTTTCTACCGCCGGCTCGGAGAATTGCTTTGCACCATAGTGAAAAAAATCATTGTGTTTCTCTACCGATTTTAAATAATAGCGCAATCTTTTCTCATCTGGAGTCTTTTTTTTTTTTGTCGAGTCGCTGCGGTTAGATGGGCTGTAATCATGGATGGAGTCTTGCTGCTTTCAGTGCCTCTTTTGGGTGGAACAGTCCTCATCTAAAGTCGTTTGATATTCAGCCTGGCCTTGCAGCATGCCAGCTGCCTTTATCTAGCAAGTGCAGGGCCGAGTGCTGCTGCTTGATGCACAGATTAGCGCTATTCAAATAAAGCAGGTACGAAACAAGGTTCTCCCCGAAACTAGCAGGGGAGAAATTGAAGACCTTTCAATCCCTGTTGGATAGTTTGCTGCTTCTTTTACTGGGTAAAGGAAGAAAAAATAATATCTCATATGCATTTGAGGTTTAATATGTTTGTCATTGTAAAGCTGCAAGTTAAAATGTACATGTTAATGCTTTTATGGAGAAAAGAAGCTGGACAAAATCCATGCTTACATTATCCCAACAATATTATGTTTGTTTAACTAATCCATCAGCAGTTTTCCCTTTTGATGCAGAAGCCGGGCCAAAAAAAAGTGGATCGATCCATTGATTCATCGTCATCATATGTCATTTACATCTTTTACAAAGCTTTTGCTCTTATTTACATGATTCTAAACTCGCTTTTTGTCATAAACAGTGGACATTTCACTCTAGAATTTAAGCACAAAATGCCCTAAAAGACATACAAAATATCAATAAAATCATCAATATATTGTCCTCTGATTTGAACCTAAGTTGCTCTTCCATCAGGAAAACAGCATGGATCAATTTTTGGACTAATGACCTCTAAACAAAGCACAGACACTTTTGACTCATGAGGCTAAAGTTACACTTCTCCGCGGCTAATTTAACGCTAATATGATAAGAATACAAATCCTTTCACCTGGAGTTTTCTACCAAATGTCTACTCTCCCTTTCTGCTCTGGTTTTGTCTCCACCATCTGTAAGAGAACTATATCTGTATGTTAAAGTTGATGCAGATCCCCTTCATAAAACTCACATATAGTGTTACAATGCTGGATGTCCAGACTAAACGTGGGCACAGTTTTCAGATCATGAGGTAAACGTATGTTGCTGTAATCCCAGGATAAGTCTGTAGCCCCCTGATGTTAAACCAAGAATTTCACGAGGCTGCTTTAAGCCTTCAAGTCGTTGAAATCTCATAGGCTCTTTTCTGTATGCACTGGAGAGCAGCCCTTCCCCGGCAGCCCTGCAGCGTTCTGCCCACCGGAAGGCTTCCAGAGAGCTGGCCAATCAGAAGAAAGGGCACGTCGGGAGGGGAGCCTTACAGGGACAGCAGCTGAAACTAACCGTTTCAGGCAGAGGCTGAAATGAGGGTTTTCCCAGACGCCAGTATGAGATAAATACGTTTTTGTTTTTAGCTGCATAACATGAAAGCTTCTCTATAGGTTTCACAGAGTGACAACATGAAAGGTGACGATGGGATCTTTAAGTAAACCAAACTATTTAAAGTAACTTTAAACAAATATAATGTGGTGAATAATAACTCTGCATGTCTGATATGGTTTCTAGGAATTGAACGGAAAAATCTTGAAATTCTTTGCAAATTGGATGCTGGTTTGTCTTTCTCTCTCTAACATGTGTTCAACCCACCCAGCTCCCTCCTGCAAAGCTGATTCCATACTCATGCATACACGCACCCTGCAGCTGCAAACATCTAAACAAAGCTGCCCTTGCTGCAACGACTTTGCTATTGCCCAGAATATCGCAGAGCCCCCCACTGTCTCTTCCCCCCCTTAGGGGTGCGGGGCCTGCTGCCAATCAATTTTCCCCCAATAACAATGACCCCTAGAGAAAAATATGAAACAGAAAACAGCTCATTAAGACCTGTTTCATGTCAGTGTTCCTCTGTAACGAGTGGCCATTAGTGTTTCTCTCCATCCGCTGGGGCCGGCTGCAGAAAAGGAGCAGCGCAGAGAGAAAGAGGGAGAGCTCCGGCTGTGATCGACACAGTGTCTCGCTGTGCTGCTCGCTGATGGACATTCATGACTGGTGCCACAGCAACGCTGGGAAATTACAGCACACACACACATGAAGGCAGTTCTGTTGTCAAAGGCTTCAACTCGGCCTCACCTTTAGCGGGCCACGTACATACACACATGAAAAGATCTCGCCTTTCATGGAAGACTGCAGCTTTATTTCACCCTTAACCGTTCTCAGCGAGGTGCTGAGTGACTGGAATAGCCTCTCGCAGACATACACATACACAGGAGGCAGCTCTATTTCACCCGAAGCTGTTTGCAGCAGGAGGCCCGCTGCACATCTACCTGTCAGCCCTCCCTAGGAGCGAGCCGGAGCGCTGTGCTCCAGGAGGTGAGACGCATGAGCTGAAAGGGGGGGGGGGGGGGGGGCTCGCGATCAGAGCAGCCAAACCCCCGCTACCTGTCCATCACAGCACAGGTGTCTCAGATCCATCACAGAGTACAGGCAGCCGGGGGGCATTGCTCGGTGCCCAACATAACAAATCAGGAAATCAACCCAGCGTATAACCTGCTGATGCAGTCGAAACCGGTTACCAAGCATACCAATGTGCAATGTGTCCTTTGAGTGCAGAGTGAGACTGAGCAGGCTGGGTGAAAGTTAACCCCTGAGGCGTGTTTACTGGTAATTAGTGCAAGTAAATAAATCATCTTAAAATAAAATAAACACAGAATGTTTTTAAAAGTACAGCACACCAAATACCTTCAAGTGCCAAGTAGTGTTCTAGTTCATTACTGTCACTTTGAAACTGTAGAGTGTGATATATATGACATGAACAATGTTGCCGGCCCACGCACACTTTAGTTCAAACCAACCTCAATGCCATTATTCTTTGTTTAATACATATGGGAGTGTCTATGTAGAGTCCCTCTGCGCTGTGGAAATAAAATGCCCTGAGGCTCCAGTAAGTGATCACTGCTTCATAATTCTATTAAATAATTAAAGACCCCATGGGGGGTCAGGCTATATCTTAAAAAAACCAAAAAAAACAATTATCTTACACTGCTGCATAGTAAGGGGCGCAGGTGACGCAGTGTCTAGAGTGCCCGTCCCATGTATGGAGGCTTTGGTCCTCCAAGCGAGCGGCCCCGGTTCGAATCCCACCTGTGGCTCCTTTCCCGCATGTCATTCTTACTCTCTTTCCTTCATATCCGACTCTATCCACTGTCCTATCTCCCCATTAAAGACACGAAAAGCCCAAAATAGGCCTGCATAGTTAATTTGAAGCCTATTCCGGGAAAGATTTACACATGAATTTAGCCTTTCTATGGATAAGAGGTATCGTTTTCAAAATAAACACGCCCCACACAGTGCGTGCCAGTGATGATGAATGTATTTTACTCCTGTGGTGTGTATGTGACTTCTTGTTTTCATGGAGCCAGCCTCAAGTGGACACTCGAAAAATGCACTTCTGCACTTCTGCATTTGACTTCATTCAAGACGGGAGGTTGCCGCTTGAGAAAGACATGGGAGAAAGGAGCCACGACTCAGATTGAAACCCAGGCCGCCTGCTTGGAGGACTAAAGCCTCTGTGCATCGGGTGTGTGCACTAACCACTAGGTCACTGGCACCCCTCCAATAGGAAATGTTTAAGTGAAAAAACTAATTTGACAAGCAACATGTAAGGCATTACCCAATCATCTAAGAAATAAAACACAGAATATAATACCAAATCGCAGATAATTGTGGAGTGAAAAGTTAACCATTTTCCTCTACAGGGTGCATGTTTACACAAGTTTTCAAAAAGGAGTGCAAAGTTATGGTTTAAGTTTTTCTTTGCAAGTCATTTGTTCGAACATGAATACAGCTCCACATTTTGTTTTCCTTTTTTGCTGGTGGCTCAGTCATGCAAATGTGAATATGGTGAGACATAATGCATTCTCATTTTTAGTCATCATGAGAACATTTGAAAGTCACACAGAAACAAAACTGAAGGGCAAACGAGAAAGCAGGAAAACCTTGATTTGTCTTTGCAGGTGTTCTGAATATTTGCATTTTTTTACACTTGTTTCCAGCAGCGAGCTGATTGCCACTTAGGGCGGTTTCCTTCATCTCTCATTTCCTCTCTGTTTTGCTCAAAAACTGTATCATGACTCAACAGCAGCTAGGTCCACATCAATACTCAGCATGTCCAATCTCTACTTTCAAACGGTGATTTATTCAGTCCAGGCATTTAGTGTTCACATTTAACTAATGCACATTTTAAACCATAACAGGAAAGTCTCATTTCACATCCGACCATCTGTATTAAGCCTATTACATATTTGTCTTTCATTGAACATTAGATTTCCGTTTTATTTGGTGTATATAAATATAATGATCCCCTGGGGATTCATTTTATATACGCATCTTGTGTATACTTGTTTTCCAGTTAAGTTGGATACAAAATCTAAAGTTCAATGCGCGGACAACTTAGAGCTGTAAATACCATCAAAGTAAGAAAGTCAAGGTCATACGAACGGAAAACGTAGCAATCACAACACTTAGAAGTAAAACACAAAGGTGATTGGACAACAAACCCACATTGAGCTGATCGAACGGCTTCGTTTTAGCAGATGAGCCCTGTTTGAATATTACAGAAACGCTCTCCCCTCAGCAAGCCTACAGCTTGTGTCAGATGGAAACACAGAGGTTATTTTGGACAGAATGATCCTCCTGGTCCTCCGTCTGCATCTTACAGTTTTCAAACTCCTTATTGCTACGTGAGACAACAACACTTTGGAATCATGCCATGTTTGCTTTGTTATAAATGTGCATGTTTGCAGAGATATAGAAAGGATATGTTTATAAGACTGACAGGTATTTTCCCCTCCCTGATATGGTATATATGGTAATATAAGTTATTGCATCTTTTGATGTTTGATGTGGCATTTTATTCCAAACACTTTTTTGCAAGGTCATCAGCTCTCTCCATTCTAGGCTGAGCGCCAACCAAGATGGCTGTGATATAGGTGGAAAAAAACATAAACAACCCAGAGTGGGGTTTTTTTTTCTTGCATAGTGTGAAATTACTCTGTGTTCTGGAACAGCATGTAAATAAAGTTAGAAAATAAGTCGTCATGACGGTCTCACATAAACCAGGAGCTCTATAATAAACAAAGCATGGCTGATTATAGATGAATTCTGCTTCACTTACTATGTACAGTATGAAGCCTAAACAGGGACAAGGACTGCAAATTAGCCATGGCTAGAAGTCCTATATACAGTACATCCTTAGCACTTTAATTAGATGTTACGTGCCTATATGTTTTGTCCCTGACAAATTAACTGATAAATATGAATGAATGAATATCATACAAACAGGAACACCCTGTGCACAGCACCGTCAGTCCTCATATGTTGGTGCAAGTGATGCAGGAAATATCATCTTGACAGCAAATGAGAAGATACATTCCTGTGTGCAGTGAATCTTCTCATCTGCTGTCAAAATAAATAAATAAAAATATATTCCAAGAGTCAGTATTAAAATCAGTGACATATGTCTCTGATGATCATTGATGCCATTCACGTCATTTAAAATGGAAAAAAAAAGCCAAAAAGTTTAGTTTGAACGAAATAAATGACTATATTTCTTGCTATTTTTTTTTACAGAAGCCCTAAGTGAACATTCATCCATGACTTGATAACAGGTATTTATTGTTTTCAACTTCTTGACTTCTTTGTGTTCTTTTCTGGAAATAACAACGCTGGTTTTCCCCAAAAGTTAATTTCTCAAGCTCATGAGAAAAACGACGAATAAACTCTTAATCACAGGAACACCCAGCAGATACCTGGGATAACAAGATCAATGAGGCAAGATCTTCATAAGAAAAATTGACACATTATCAAAAACAAAGTTAAATAAAATACATGATTGCCTGCCCTTTTTTTTTCGTTTCTGAAGTTTGCGTTTCTCTATTTCTAGTGTTGTAGTACACTTAAACCGATCCTGGCCTCAAGACCGTTCTTGAGGCCACTTTTTAAAAATCTCAGTCTGGTCTCTGAATTTCAGACTGGGCGGACTAAATCAAGACCGGTCAGGACCACCACTGACAGGCTATTTTCCCAAGTCATAACAACACCCCTGTCTGAAAGAACAAAACTTCCATTCATTCATAACTTGATTAATAGCTCCGGGTTACGGCCGCAACCTTCCCCGTGTTACGGTATAAGTGAGTGTTTTCATTGATATTTATGGTCTTGGTCTTGTCTCGGTCTCACCCTGCCTCGTTCTTGACTCGGTCTCGATCCCTAAATGTCTCGGTCTTGTCTCGTTCTGAGAGCGCTCTGGTCTTGGGTATGCCTTGGTCATGGTTAATGTGGTCTTATACAACACTTTCTATTTGTATTAAAAAAAACATGTGTGGAAAGAAAAAAATTAAATTCAATAGATACCATATTTGCCTAACCATGATAGACAATGATTTTTTTTTTGATAATAAAAAAGGCCCGAAAAATAACACAATGTTGGGTTTTATAGCTAGGTTACCCCAGATACCAAAATAACCTGCTGTGCAAAACAGTTGCTTGATGTAGACTCAAAGTTATTTCAAGGACCTCCCTGAAGAGAATTGTGCAAAATGGGAGAAAAGTCCTTCATGCTTCATTTAATAAGATAAACCAAATTACATTTATTTGGAAGACCTTGTAAGCAAACTGCAGTCGCTCTGCTGTTCTGAATGAAGCACATTTCTTTGCTGCAGTTTCCTTATTCTTTCCCTTTAATCTGATGTGACATTGATCCTTCTCTATATGCAGAAAAGATTCAAGGAAAAATTAAGAATTACAAACAAAAAGGCTTTCCGTTTGAGTGACATCTAAAGGAATTCTACACAGGCCGTTTGCTGGTGAGCATCTTCCTGAAAGGCACCTTCAGAGTGGCTCACGTCAACTTTGTTAATTGAGCTACTTAAGATCCAGACTTAACAAGAGAAACGCTCGAGCGTCCAATTAAGAGCGGGAGTTAAGATGGAGGAAGAAAAAGATGGAGAGTCTCACTTGTTCTGGTTTTTCCACCCACCGCGAGACAGACCCGAATGAAAGCGAGATCAGGATGGAGGAGAGAGCGTAATGATGTGCTCAATAGCTGCTGGTTGTGAACGCTTCATGAAATTGCCACCAACAGTTTTTCCAGCAATATCAAACAAACATCAGACCATTAATTTGTGAAAATCCTATTAAACCTGCAGAGAGCTTGTATAAATACGACAACATACTGCTTTCTTTCTTCTCACTTTTCATCTTCAGGCCTTTCATGTTTCTGAGCGTTACTCGAGTACACTTCAAACGCGTGATTAACAGCTACGACCGTGACCATTGCAACAAACATAAAACTCCTGAATGGGATTAAGACAGAGTGCTTTTGGGATTCCAAAAGGTGTAAAGAGAAAGCAGCATAAGATAACCTTTTTAGGAGTTACTGGACATGACATTCCCAAACAGAATGTCTTTCAGGCAGTGGTAATCTGTAGGGGCCCAAGGCAAAAATTCACAGAGGGCCGCAACCAGCGTTCACCACCATTCTTATTTTATTTCCTTAATTCACATAATTTCAAAATAAAAGTAAATAGAACATTAAGCGCCTTGTCAATGAAATGTAATGCCAGCAGAAGTTGAGTTATTCAAGTTCCTCTCCCCCATATTTAGGACTAGAGAAGCAACATTTAGTCATTTAGTATATGAGTGAGTGCTGTCTGATGGGGGAGATTTCCTTCTGTCATTGCTAACATTAGCTGTTTAAAGTTGTTCAGCCCTTTGGGGGTTGACAAGCAGCGCCTCTGCTTTCAGGGTAACTTGATACAGACATTATGACAACATGAATAAACACATCTGCATACCTAAATGGCAGTAAAGGTCGGTTTCACAGAATGCCAAACACAACATATAAACCCTCCAACAAAACAACATATGAGACCAATAAGGGTGCCAGTGACAAGTGCAGTGGACAATCACATGGGAGAAGTTACAATAATAATGTTGATAACTTGCATAAAAACTGATAAATATGTGTATTTGAGTCCAGAGGTTGATATAAGCTAAATGCAGCTGTGGTTACCATACAGGACATGGATACCAGTCTACTGAGTGAATATCTATGAATCTTAAACCCAAAGACCCATAACAGTCTCTGCCTTATGTTTACTTTTTCACCGTTTTCTAACTAACGTCACTTGATTTCGAACTTTACTCCTAGCATACTTACAACAGCAACTACAGGTGGGCTAAATAGTACATTAATCATGGGGCTTAAAAGTTATTTGAATCCAGCTACATGGCTGTAATGGAACAAACTAATAGTGGAGAAAAGATCATACTGAATAAAACATGGATGCAGCCTCGGCAATATCACCCTTTAGTTTCTGAAGCGGAGTTTAGAAGTCCAAAAATGGGGGTTCGCCATTTTGGAAATGCTCTGTCAACCCAACTCAATTATCCAAATGTATGCATACCTCTTAGCATTAATGTAATAAGAATGGGGGAGTAATAAAAAACCCCATGCAGTGTGTGCTGATAAAGACATTAGCACACCAAATTTTCATTTCTATATTTTGAATGTACCAGACTGTAAAATGTTTATTTCTGCTGTAAAATGGGCATTTTAACAAAAGTGATTATGAGCCTTCTGGGAGGTTTTGGAACTGCAGCGTTCTTGCACTTCTTCATTGGCTTCATATTTTAATACTGGAGGTTGCCACTTGGAAGAGACCGATTATATCCACCAAGCCTCAAAATAATCAGAGGTATAAACAGAAATGGAAACAATTTCAAATTAGTCTTTTTTTTAATTGTACATTTACATTTGGACAAGTTATTCCCCCCTGTTTCCAGTTATATTAGTAAGTAAAGCTACACTTTGTTTTATTCATAGATATGAAAGAGGTGTCAATCATCCAGACTAAAGAGGGAAATAAAGTGAACAAACATAACTACCAAACTGACTTGCTTTTTCCTTAAAGGATAACTGAAGGAGACAGAAGGCAACCTTTAGTCTCCAATCAGCAGGTTTCCGTGCCCAGTCATCCATCTTGACCTCCTCCCAACTAGCTTGGATTTGATACTTTGACCTTTGCTCTTCTCTAATTACTTTACTAACCCACTGATGCTAACACTGTTCACTGTTGCCGCCCCATCTTCTTTTGGTATTGCTGCCAAAAGTAAGTTAAAATGTCCATTTGTGTTTGTGCTTGTGTTGAGGTCTTTGAAAACCTTCCTCAAAGAGCAGACACATCCCACTCAAATAATATACTTTACAGCTATTTGCCGAAAAACAGTCATTTAAAATTTTCCAGCATCCACTTGCTTTGCTTTTATTTCTAAACCAAATTTTGTGTTAACTGCTTTATACCATTTTAAATGAAACCTCTGTGTTCTAAACAGTTGTTATTTCTTTGTCTGTTTCCATGCCTCTGAGCAATACTCTGGCACTTGCATTTGTCGTGGAAGAAAGGGGAAACTACAGCGTGCAATTTCCAAATTTACCTTATTCAAACCGTCTGAGGCATTCAGAGTGGGGCCAATTTTGTGAAATTGTGAGATACTGCACGGAGAGAAAAAAAAGAAAACAGCTCAGATGCTGTTGGAGGGTGTGTTTTGTTAAAAAAAAGAAATTGCATTATTGATTTGTAGCTCCCATGAATAACACTACACCTCTGATAAAAGAAAGCAAGGGCAAGTCGGAGCGTGATTTGCTGACACGAAGACTGCTGATCTCTTTTGTACTGCAATTTGTCATAGCACTGTTGACAAGAGACTTCACTGCACTCATAAAACAAGAAAAGCCTTGAATCACATTGTGTACATAATGAGGCATGAACATACTGTTAATTCAACTTCACACAAGTCCACATGCATACACACAGGCCTAGAAGACAGAAGAGCCACCCACTACATTTAATCGTGAGCCTTGTGACACTGTGGCGCTCTGTTGATGACATGCCTGCACGGGTAACTGCACACAATGTGTCATCACATACGTGCAGCACATTCAGGTATACTCTGTTATTCAGAAGTGCCAGGTTCATTCTTTTATCACACTTGGTTAAAAACTAAGTGTTAACATTTTTTTTCCATATCTGGTTATGATTCCCGTCTGTTGTTCTTCTTATTTTGCCAAATTGTTGATATCATGTTACTCAAAGCAACACGAGATAGTAAGCATGACTTTATATGGAATCTGTATATCTGTAATAACAAATTATTGCATATAAATGCATAATCTGTAGGTCACTGAACTGTTTGTTCGTTTACGGCGGCTGTGGCTCAGTTGGTAGAGTCGTCGTCTCTCAACCAGAGGGTCGGCTCCCACTGCTTTTCCAGCGGTGTGTGAATGGGATAAGGTAATTCTGATGGTCACTCTACACAGCAACCTCTGCCAACAGTGTGTGAATGTGTAGGTGTGACCTGTGGTGTAAAAGCACTTTGAGTAGTCAGAAGACTAGAAAAGCGCTATACAAGCTTAAGTCCATTTACCATTTGAGGCAGGCTTTGGTTGCTTGCAGGTAAAACAGTTTGTGTAAAACGAGGTGGGCAGAATGACTCAGACATGCGAGAACTAATAGTCTGTTGTAGAACAATATGTTTTACTTTCCATGTTTCAGTTTACAAAATATATGACCAGCCTTAAGATGAGGAAGTCTTGGCAAATATTGTTTTTGTAAATCCCAAGGCTACATTCAAAGTACTTAATTATAAGCCATAGCTTCTCGAAGCTATCAGACTATAGCTTAAAGGCTCAAAGATTGCATTGCTATAAGCTATGACAAGATGTTTTTAGAGCAAAATGCATTGTTGTGACAATCTTCACAAACATGGTGGCAGTATTTCAGTCTGTAGGGACTTGGGTTGGGAACCACAGGGTTGCTGATTCTAGTCCTGGTGTGGACCAAATCTGGAAATTGGTCTGGTAGCCGGTGAGGTCCAAGTTCAATTCCATAGCACTGTCGAGGTGCCCTTGAGCAAGGCCCCTGTGGACAGCCCCCTAACTCTGACATCTCTCCATTAGGACATGCCCATGGGATCCTGTTTGTGCATGTGTTTGTATTTCAGCATGTTTGTGTAGCACAGAGTTAAAAATTGAATTGTGTTGAAATGTGCCTATGCAGAATGTTATTCACATTTTCTATGTAATGTTCGAACAATGCATTCATCATTTTCCTTTGTCTTTCCTTTTTTTTAGACAAAAGTGTGATATAACTATTGATGACTTTTAAAGCCTGAGAGCAGTTGAGGAAAATGAAATTCCAAACCACAGAAGTGATCAGAGTCATTAAACAATGAGCTGCTGATTAAAGAGCCCCAAGACATTTCGTCAAATTATTTTGGTTAAAACTTTGTGTGATAAATATTGATTTGAATTTGAAATGCATTGGGACCCTGTTGCCAGAAGACACAATTCGATTTCTAGATTTTTATTCTGCACGTGTGACGCAGTCAAAAACGGACCATAAGTTGTGCTAGGAAGAACTCTTGTTGATTTACTTGCCTTTTTCCTTCACTCTTACATTTTTTATTTGCTACTTTATACGAACTGTGAAGACATTAATCACTCATGACACTCGCTCTAAACTGGGATAAACAAGAGTGCCTTCTCACAGTTTAAGCCAGGGCATTTTTTTTTCCAGTCCCTATCTACAAAGTAGGATGGTGTTGCAGATGCTTCACGGTGTAAAAAAAAAAATTTCTCCACTTAATGCTATCCTCATCAAGGATAAACCATAAAGAAATCCTACACAGCTGGTATGAAATCCCCCAATACTGGTAGCTCAGACCATCCGTACTAAACACATTCAAACACTCGTGGAGTTTCTCTTTCAGAAAAGCTGCCTCCATGGACCTCTGGCCCTGATAACTCCCCCATCACACACTTGTCAGAAAGCATAAGCTCGGCGCTGGATGAAGTCCTCGTCACTGCCACCGCTGCTGGTGAGCGCGAGGAAGAGGCCTGCTCTTGCTTGTGTCCCGGGGACGCGTTCACCCTCTGACTGGAGGACGACAGAGTCGTCTCTACCACCACTCTCTCATCGAACAAGCCGCCCGGGCATTCATGCATGAGAGAAAACAGCAGTTCGATGAAAGCTGTGTGCACATGCTCTCACTGGGTCTGTTCCGCAGGAAAAAAAATGTCTTTACAGTAATCATTTCCAGAAACTAATATATTGAGAGCAGCAAACAAGACAACTGCAGCGAGGATCAAAAGCCCCTCTACCTGCAAACTGCTTTCCACATCGTGAACAACAAGGTCAGATTTGATCTGGTTACGTACGTGCAGGAAAGTGGAGCAGGAGAGAGGAGGCGCTGGAAGGTGTTCTGGATTGAACTCTTTTTCTATTCTTTCACAGAAATGACTCTGCCAGTGCATATGTTGGTATTTTGGCGTATGGTGAAAAAAATGTAAAAATGCATTATATTGCAGACACTCAGATTTTTTAAATTCATTTAAAGGAAGAATTTGCAGCATTTTACACATAAATAAATACAGCAGAAATCAAGTATATTCTGTGTAAATGTGTCTCTGAGTCATGACTGTCCACAATGAGTGAGAAGCTCGAGGTGTCGCCAAACAGCAGTTTGTTTTGGTTTCATGCTGGTGGCTCAAGGGCGACAACTACTGGGTCAAAAAGTCGTACATTCCTCCTTTAATTATAATGAATATACTGTAGGACTTGTTGAGGTGTATATATATTACTTCCTGGTAGAAAACAAATGTGACATGTAATGCTATGTAATTGCAAGGAGCAGGGAGAAAATTGCAGGGTTGTGTCGGGGAAGGCCAGGAAGCAATAATGACTTGAGTAGGGTCAGAGTTATTCATTTCTCATTCTGCTCTTGAGTAAGCATCCATACATGGAGGCATTTGCAAAGCAAATGTGACTTGTTGCCGAGCATTGAGATTGCATTGGCTAACCAACACTGTTTGTGTGTTAACATTTAGAGGTCACTGCAACAGAGCACTTTGATTGTATTGTTAGTTCCCTGAGGTTTAAAAGTATTGCAACAGGTCTGTGGGCCGTATGTTGGTGATGCTATAAGGCTCAACTTTACTCTGATTGGCAGTGAGCTGTTTCTGGTGGGTGCATTTGGTGTATCAAAGAGGCTAGCAGAGCAACACAGCAGGCTACATTAAAGAAGCACAGCAGAAAGGTCAGACAGGTCAGAGAAACCGTGTTGAACAGTATTCCTTTGAACATAACATTTATAACCAACCATCACATCAGATATTGTCAAGCTTAACCATCCCACATCCTGTTATCTCCTATGTACGTCTTGTCGGCCCCAGAAATGGCTACTGTTAGCTCAGCATGACAGTGATCCAGTCTGTACATCATTAATAGTTCTTGTGTTTCTCTTTAAAGCTAAACCATTTAAAACCTGGCTGATCAGCTGATTGAGCATGTGTAGAGGATGAGTCCTCAATACAGTACATGCATTTATTTTTCTCATTATTTTCCCTGTTTATTCTTTGATTTAACACCTGATTAAGAATGTTTCCGTTTAGCTTTATATATTTTTTTTCTTTGGACTTTGTGTTGTAGCACTCAAAATCAGTCTTGAAACCACTTTTTCAAGATCTCAGTCTTGGACTGGGTGGACTCCCGATTTTAAATCAAGAGCAGTCAAGACCACCACTGATAGGCTGTTTTTCTACGTCATCAATGTGATTAGAAGGAAATCTCCTTTTTTAAAAGAACAAATAACTTAAATTCAGTGTAGTTTGATTATTATCCCTCGGTTACGGCTCGGTTAAGAAAGTGACACGCCCACTGCACACAAGGTGACGATTTTTCTGTGATATTTTATGGTCTTGATCTTGACTCGGTCTCGCCCTGCCTTGGTCTTGACTCGGTCTCGCCCTGCCTTGGTCTTGACTCGGTCTCGGCCTGCCTTGGTCTTGACTCGGTCTCGCCCTGCCTTGGTCTTGACTCGGTCTCGCCCTGCCTTGGTCTTGACTCGGTCTCGCCCTGCCTTGGTCTTGACTCGGTCTCGGCACCTAAACGTCTCTGTCTTGGTCTTGGTTAGTTTGGTCTTGACTACAACACTTCTTAAACTACTTTAACAGTTTCTGTTCTTTACATGTTTAACATGATGAGGGCCACTCAACTAGGTTTCTTTAGCTTCTCCTGCACATTTCTGAATGAAGTTATGTTTAGTTTTTACTTCCTAATCATTATGTTCTGCGTGTTATTGTTCTTCAATGGTTTTATTTTCTTCACATGTGCAATAAAAAAAAATGCAGTAACCCGGTTTAGTTCCAAACCTTGACCCTTTGCTCCTTGTCAACCCCACGTCACCGACACATTTCCTGTCTCTACCATCATCTCTTTCTCTACTCAATAAAAAATACATTTTACAAAAGCTTTTTTATTATTATTGTACACACTGCTCCATCTCTGCTACAGTCGACAATAGCACTGGGCTTGTTGTATTGGGTGCAGTGCATTTTGATATCATCTTCCTTAATGCTCTTTTCTCTTCCCTCCATTGCTTCATATACTCCAATCCCATTTATTTCCCATTTTATAATCTCTGCTAAATGTGCTTTCCCATCTAAAGCATTCAAAACACAATATCACCAAACCATAAACATGAGACGGATGAAGAACATTAGGATCTAGCGCTCCAAATCCAAACGACACGATTACACGCCGCAGCACAGGTACTGGAACGCCACGCCTCGGCATTCCCCGACTCCTCTGCAAACATGTTTGCATTATAATTGAAACACTAATCACTCTATAATTACACAAGGCAACACCTTACATCAAATGAAGTCAATGTAATAGCCGGTGGTGCTGACAGGGAGGGAAAGAGAGGAGAAACACAGGAGATGAGGCGTGATGGAAAAGTTATGGCCCATGAAGAAGAAGAAAGGAGGAGCTGACATTTTGACTAATACGCTTCTGTCTGCGAGAACGGAGTGACTACATGAGAGAAAAATCACGGAGCAAGAGCTTCTCACGTTCACAGAAATGACTTTACACGACCACAAGCCTTTTCAATTATTAAATGAAACATGCTTTTGTTCATTTTTACACCCGTTTGCACAGCAGCAGATAAACACAAATATCTCCACTATGAAGTCAAGCTGTCGGCGTGAACAAGAAGGTGAAAAGAAATTATGTGAAATGTTTCATTTGTGTCTTTGTCAGATATATCGAGTGGATAAGGAAGTCCCATATCCGTTTTAAGACTTTTGACCCTTGACTCAACGAGAGAAATAAGGATAATGAGTTTTCAATTCACTATCTTTCCTATACACATACCAGCCGTAGATTTCCTGCAATCACAGAGGAAGTAATATTGTTAAGTGCCACCATTCCTGCTTTTTTTTTTTTTTTTTTGCTTTTGAATCCACTGAAATCACCGCTCCCATTACTGCATTTGATCAGTCCTTGAGTATAGAAAAAACCTCTTTCATTCAGAGGATTTGGAGTAAAACAAAACAAAAAAAAAAATCACGCTGTAATACTTTAAGCTTTTTAATCTTTCCTGTAAAAGCAGTCCACACAGAGGACGTTAGGATGCTGGTGTAAAATTTAAACAACTCACAACCTCTACTCTGAATAACACGCCATTATTATTTGATTTTCATTGTAATTAGGTATTGCCACAAGCTGTTTTTGGTGCGATGATCAACCAGCAGGGGGGGATAAAGCCCCTGTTCCCTCGTATTTCCCCTCCTCTGCACTCCTCCAGTCCTCCCCCAACATGTGCAACTCCCTCTCCCCCCCTGCCCCCTGACGGGAAAGGCCAACTGAGCTCTGGAGAATATTTATGAGCGAGGGAGAGCAATTGGTTTGAGATCATTCGACGAGGGAGGGAGAGAGAAAGAGAGAGAGAGAGAGAGGAAGGGGGGATAGCGAGCCGTAGGGGGAGAGAAAAGAGAAAATGTGAGATGCACGTGGAGATAAAGGCAGAGGCAGAGGTTGCATTGTATTTAATCTTCTTTTAACCTAGTGGTTAATTAAAAGTAATTACTCACTGCTATGCCTCAGTGTCAATCTCTGTATGTGCTGGAATACATGAATTTAAAGTACAGCTATTGTATTGACACAAAAAAGAAATCTGCACAAGCGTCTAGGAAAAGTGTTCAAATGGAGGACGATTTGGCTCCCCTTGTCCTAGAAGAAGCCGGTTCTGGTTTTGGATTCAGATTTAGGAGCTGAACACATTGGAGTGATGATTCAAGTGGCAGTAACAAGACTTTTTACTGACCCATAAAGGACTGAGATGTGGCTGCAAGAAGCTGAAGAGTGTTGCTGATCAATTCCAAAGACTCCAAGATTACTTTGTCTGCCTTTCAAAATTTATGAGTCTGTTTTGGAACAAAAAAAAGAAACTGCAGCCCATTGCGTTTCGAAGGCACTTGTGATCTCTTCAGTTCTCTGCTAACTGGCATCCTCGGCTGCTCAGTGATGGATGACAGAGCTCTGAGTGCAAGATATTTAAAGACTGAAAAGAGTTGTTTTTCAAAGGCGAGGAAAGCAAATGACAATGTGGGAGCATAATCGCAACTTTTTTTGACATCGAGAAATTTTGGCTCAAATTCGCTCGATATTTCATTCGATTTTTGTCACACATGCTTGCTTATCGTTATTCTTTGGAGGAGCGCTGGAAAGGCCAGTGCAGCTCAAGGGGAGAGGGTTATAGACTTGTCAAGTTTGCATTTCTGGATGTTTGCTGATGGAGGTCAAAAGGAGTCAGGCTGTAGGTAACAGAATGATAAAAAACAGGTTTGAGGTTTTTGAAATGGAAGGAGTCAGACAATGCCCTTGTGAGCCTTAGCAATGCAAAACGGTGTGTGCAAATATCTGTTAGATGTTCATGCCAAGTCTGAGGTGGGGAAGACAGAAAGGATAAAAGGGGCGGTATATAGAGACATCCTGAAAGACAGAGAGAAGAGGCCGGCAGAGAGGCAAGCGCGGGAGGAAGTGATGGATGCGGGGAAGCCAACAGCGTTACATTCTCTATCTTTGCCTGGCATTGTCACCCCTGTCAGCTGCTAAATGCCAGTGTCACTCAAACCTGTGTTCAGCTGGCATCGGCCCCCCTCCACTGCAGGGGAACGGGGACGCTTCCGACAGCATCGCTCTCATCAAGGAGTATCAAAACACTTACCTGGCAGAAACACACACACACACACACACACACACACACACACACACACACACACACACAAACTCACCCACTCATGCATGCACAGGCAGTCGCTGTGACGTAAAAGGCTCCTTGTTGTTGTTTGTGACTTGAAAGTCTGAAAACTTTGGTGAAATCAGAAATCCGGCACGGCCTTTTTTTTTTTTTTTGGGCTGTTCTCACAAAAAAAAAAAAAAAAAATGCATTTTGGTTCTGCTTCTTCAAGGTTCTGCAAAATAAGGAAAATAATTCTAACCTTTTAAAAGGACCATGATGATACCCCCAACCCCCACCCCCCCCGATCCCCTTACACAGTTTGTGGGTCATGCTGCCTTAAACAGATACTGAACCATCGCCTGAAAGTACTTTATCAGTCTAAGTTTCACAGTTTGTTTTCAATAAACATACTGCAAGAGGCGTTTCTACCCTGAAGAGAGTAAAACTCAGAGGGGATGGGAAATCCAGCACAAACAAACACCCACACTCGCATAGTCAGTCACAGAGGGAAACCAAATGAAGTTAGGTAGGCCTGCTAGGTAAAGTTAAAGTTTGCAGCTGTTACACCTTAAATGTGCTTTTATTCACAGGCTTATCTGGGAGAAAAGCTTCACCTAAAGAAACCCTGGGCTTGTGTTACAAAGAGGAGTGTCTGTTTTATAATCTGTGGGTTGCATTCAAGGGACAGTGTGAATGTGGGAAGAAGCACAAACATTATTCAGGTTAACAACAACAACAACAACACTCTTTTAATTGATATAGAGATAAGAAAATGCTGCTGCTTCATGTCTTTGCGAGGGACTGTTGCTGGATATTTAGGTCTTAAATGGATTGGGATCATCTGTCAGTTCTAATATGGATGAGATGTCACAGACATGGGTTGCTCCTTATCCTAAATTAGCTGTTTGCTTTACATAAAATTCAGATTGTTATGAACTCGCCATTCGATCTTAATTATGAGCTAACAAGGTGCTCCACTTTTTTTTTCCCCACACGTTTAAAACAAGGATATCAAATAATCAATCAAATCGATAAGCCTGTCACTTCATATGACATTTGCACTTAAGCGGTTGTGTGAAATGACAACAAATGTGGCATCTTTTCCCTTTGAGATGGATCAGAATAGCTAATTTGATGTTATTTTTAAAAAATACTACTTTGAAACAGTAAATGTTGTTATCTATTTCAAGCTGTGTATGTGATTGACATCCACCTAATATCCTGTGAATTCATGCTGGGAGATTTCATTTTTAAATGCTCAGTGTTTTTTTTTTTCCTTTTAATTCCATCCTGTTGTCTTTATGGGGGGAATAAAAGTCAAGACAAACGTTATCGAAGCAGGCTCACTCTGCCGCGTCGAAGCACACACCCACCATACTTCACACCACACACTGTACCAAAGCCTTCCCTGTCTACCCACCGTCACACATCAACTGGCTCAGTCAGATATCTGTTACGTCCCGTTGCTTTGCCCAAGCCCTCCTGCGGTATCTCCACTTTGAGTTCCCACTGATACGCAGCATTCAGGAGGTTTGTATCATGCTCAAACCATATGTCTCTGCTTCCCACAAAAAAAAAAATAAAGGAAGCAGCCAGTCGCACCCAAAGAAGCTTGCATCTTTACAAAGCACATGGAGGGCTTTGATTTGTATGCAAAACTCCAGTAAGTAAGTAATCGCCTCAGCGCTTCATCCTACAGTTTGCCGCCTACTAAATATGCATCTTTTATACTCCAAGAAAAGTATTGTGTGATCTCTCGCCTATTCATTCTGGAGGATGCAAACATTCTAGTTTTCCTGCAGGCAATGCAAGAAAAATCAACATTACTGAGTAATTTTTTTGGTGTTAAATTTCTGCAATGAGTAAACGTTTTGGATTGTTTTTGCAAAGCAGCCTCCCTCACATGCATCTCAGCCATGCAGACAGTTCACACAACCCCTGACCCTGCTGCTGTCCACTCACCTGTATATCTTGTACTTTGTGGTGAATCCCTGCTGGTAGCGCTCTGTGAAATCAACAAACTCCTGCGAGTGGTGAAAGGGACCCTTGTCCGACAGGAGCCAGCCCAGGGGCCCAGTGGAGCCGCTGAATCCGGCCCCTGCAGGGTCCGCCGCCCAGGCCCCTTCTGACACCCAGCTCTGGAGCAGGCTTAATGTTAACCACTTCCATAGAAACATGAGGGCCGTCAGTCTAATGCAGATGCACGGGCCACTCATGCTGCTTCCCCCTGCCCCGGTGACTCTTCATTCTCCACCCACTCTGGATGAGTCCTGGAGGGAGGGAAAGGGAGGAAAGAGAGGGAGAGGGGTTAAAAAAGGGTAGAAGAAGAAGGTGGAAATTCTGGTATGCACATGAGAGGGACGAAGATGAACTGAGGACTGCATTTGTCAAGGATTCACAAGTTTATAAATAAGGCAAGAAACCACTATTTAATATATATATTTTATATTTATATAGGTATTTGGAATACTGACAGTACATTATTAGGAAAATACGCTAATTTACACTGTATTTTCAACCATAATTGGAAATTAGAAGGCTAATTCAATATAGTTAAGTCTTTCTTTTTTTCAATGTGATGTTTGTTTTTACCTTATTCTGTAAGTATTGTGCTCCGTGGCTGGTCGGAATTAGTCTCCGCAAAATCCCCAGATAGGTCCGTGAAGTTTGGTTCGCCTCGGCGCTCACACAGGGCGGCATTGGAAACAGGACTCAACTGAAGATTATCGTCACAAATGCAAACAGACGTGCAATTAGGGGCCGAGCAACTTGAGCAAAACAGAAGATGACACCCAACCTCCTCAGAGCGCGCTCCTCTCTTTTCCTTTCTTCTTTTTTTTTTTTTTTTTTTTTTTTTCAAAGCTGCATATTTCCAGCGGAGAGCTTCCAAACGACGCGCAGGAGAAACTGTAGGTCCAATCAGGCGGAGGGAGTCTGCTTCAAGAGCGCACAGGGTCAAAGCTTCCAGGTGGGCAAATTATTTCAGAACACGAGCAGGGACTCAAATGTGCTCCCGCATGTGGAAGCGTCGCTGCAGCTGCCGTCCTCTTAACTCATTTCTGCTCTTTATTGGAGTTGCGCGCTCGGGGCGCATGCAAGGCGCACGGAGAGCCGCTGAAGCTGCTGACAGTGCCTGGACTCCCAGCGCATGGAAATGTGTGAATGGCATTCGCAGCACTCTCTCTCTCTCTCTCTCTCTCTCTCTCTCTCTCTCTTGCTCTTCCCCCTTCTATCTCTCCTGTACCGTACCGCCGCAATTTAATTTATTCCAGCAGCGAGCACACTCCGGTTGGCTGAGATGAAGAACTGGAGGAATAGAGAGAGAGTAGGAGGTGTTCAGGGGGGGAATGGTCGGAGGATACTGATGTGCCAGAGTCAGATCCCTCCTGTTAGAAATTGTGTAAAGATTAAAAGCAGGATGGTATAAAAGAGGAAACGGTGAGGAACCAGGGTAGAAAGGGCTTGTCAACTTTAATAAGTCGGCTTCTTTCAAATTTACAGCCATATTTGACTCTGGAAAGTGTTAAAATCCGCTTATATTCAAAAGTGAACATTTAAAAAAAACTATTTTTGCAGCCCATATTTTCCACAAATGTCAAACCATCTCCTAATAACATCTAAAGGTAAAAAACAAACAAAAAAAAACGTCATAATAAAGACACTGCACTTGGAATTTGAAAAAAAGGTGTATAAAAGAACCAGATAAGTAGTCGTAAAAAAAATGGATTAAGATAATAATTGATAATCTGGTACTCTACCTAATGAATTGTCAATCTACAAAATCATAAATCATTCAAATGGTTTAGACTTTTGTGCAAATGGATCCCTAAAAAGTTAGAATTCTTTGAAATAATGACTTTAATGGTGGTTGCGCTGGAGATGATAATGACGATCATGAGGAGGAGCAGAGGGTGCATTCAGCCCCCCTGCAGTTATTCTCGTTATCTCCTCTGCCCTCTTCCTCCCTCTCCTTTCTTCCTGCAGAATAATCATCACTTTCACCATCAGCAAACTTAATTAGATCTGCTCTATACCCCCCTCCCCTCCCCCTGCCTGCCTGCCTGCCTGCCCCTCTTCTCTTTCCGAGGAGCTTGTGTGTTAGGACAGCGAGCGTGGATCAGAGAGCGCAGAGAGCAGGCAGACGCGGGGAGGGATATGTGCTGCTTTTCAGCTTTTCTGTAGACGTTCAAAGGGAGCTTTTTATACAGGGATTGGATTAGAGAAATGAACACCATTGAGTCGCGAGATTCGCTGGTACCCAAACTCAAAGAGAAGCTGAAATCCCACGGCAGAGCGACTTGCAGATTCTGGAGTGAAAGAATGAGTTGATTTGTCACGGTTTCATCATCGTGTCTCGGGATTGGGTGGCTTTTCTGCTGACCCTGCCTCGCAGCCATGGTGACTTGTGAAGGACGATCCTAATGGGAGCAGACAATCTTTTCTCTATAGTGTTCTTTTCTGGATTTATTCTATTTTTAAGCTGCATTGTGGCTGACCATTTAAAGTTTGTCTGCAAGCACAGGTTAAACTTTCTTTCCCTAAAGTTTTGAATAAAACATGATATTTAGTGCAGGGTGTCACGGCTCATTACTTTCATGGACATTGCATTTCAGGCATTTTTTAGAACACTGTTTTTTCGGCTTCTGAGCCACAAAACTCACACGAACAGAGTGGAAGCAAGTCCCATCAGCTTGTATTTACTGTTTGAGATAAATCATTCATCAATTCCTGTGTGTTTGTGGGAGAGTAGAAGCATTTATGTGTGTACAAAAGCAAGCGTTCTTGTTTATTGCTTTGTAGTACAGACAGGCAAGGCAATGGAATTGATTGCCAATTGATGGAGCATGGGGATGTCCATGTGAGAGTAGATGTAAACAAACATCGCACAAGGAGGAAGGGTAACACAAATAATCCAGTTGGATGTCGTAGCAAAGGGCTCATTATTGCTTGAGAAAGGTGCAGGAAATGTGCAGGCCACAGTGGAAAGAGCAGTGACCTATAACAACGAAGACATCAGTATGCCTTTTGAGGCTGCAGTAAGCAAAGATAACACAACCTTTGTACCTGCAGTCAAAGAGATACCACCCTGCATGCAGAGGTTTTTGTATTACTGTATGGAGAAATGGTGTCGTCATGAGACTGAGATTAAAACTAAGATAAGATACTTGTACAAATCCAAAGAAAATCCAAACCTGTTTTGATACCACATCAACAGAAATAGAAGTTTCAGACGCCCATTAGCGGGTAATTTCATGTTTTATATTAACAAAAATGTCCCTCAAAGTCCTGCACAATGACTAATTTGCAAAAAGTACATTGGGAACTTTTTTCTTTTCTAGCAATTTAGACAGTGCTCTGACTGCTTCTCTCGTGTCAGGTTTGGTTAAAAACATTATCAAAGCTGTGACGGTTTTTTTTAATTTGGTACTTTACTTTCAATCTAGCGGCTGCACTTTGGTGCAGTGGTTAGCGCTGTTGCGTCGAAGCATGAATGTTCCTGGTTTGAATCCCCGTCGAATAGGGGCTGTGTGGAGTTTGCATGTTCTCCCTGTGCATGTGTGGTTTCACTTCGGTTTTCCTCTCACAGTCCAAAGACATGCTCGTTAGGTTAGCTGGTGACTCTACATTGCCCGGAGGTGTGAATGTGTGTGTGGCTGGTTGACAGTCTCTATACGTCAGCCCTGTGATTAACTGGAGAACAGACCAGGGTGTACCCCACATCTCACCCAATGACAGCTGGGATCGGCTCCCAGCCCCCACGACCCCGAGCGGGAACAGAGGTATAGATGATGGATGGATGGACTTTCAATCTTCTACTACTATGACACAATCACTTATTAAAAAACATAGGGTTTTTTTGTTTCTTTTTTAAATATTGTAATCAAAGGTGTTAAAGTATTGAACATGTTAATAAGTTTATGTCGAAATATGTAGTAATATTGATAGAATGCACTGAAAAATGTCTTCTTCATGCATGCTTGGATGACAGATATCCTGTCTTGCTAAAGCCAAGCCACAGTTGACTTCAACTCCTGCAGACATTTTTGTCTCTCAGGTAAAGATAATGCAAAATACGTATAATCTTAAACCTGCAATAATACATTTTTCATGGACATCATTGGCCTCAGGTGCTTTTGTTATTGCCTTGATATTTCAATCTCATATCACAAGACTGATAGAGGCACAAATGAAGCAGATAGATGTAAGCATTAGCCCTCATTCTGAGTCATGCCCAAACAAAGCATTACCTCTCTTCCATCGCTGGTCATTACAGTAGCAGATCCTGAGGGAAATATCTGGTTGGCATTGTTTTAACCAGCTTGTCTAACTGTGGCTATCTCTCTTATGCACAGTGGGTTTAATAGCTTTAAGCTATCTATGTGCACCATGTTCTTTCCGTGTCACGCATTCAGGAGCAGTTTGTTTTCACAGGACACTTCATGGTCCATCTCTGACTTGATTCTGTCCATATTCGTAGGTGCCTTCTGGAAGCGTGCATCTAACTGAACAGAGCAGATCGACCCAGACAGGAAGTTAGAAAAGGTAATGCATAGAGAGCCTGTCAATTTCAAAATAAAACACCATACAAAATTCCCAATGGTTTCCGCCATCCCCTTATTGATGTACAACAATTCATCATTGAAAAGGCAAGATGGGGTGCGCTGGTGGTGCAATGGTTAGGGCGCGCGCCCCATGTATTGAGGCTGTCGTCTCGAGCGGGAGGCCCGGGATCGCTTCCACCCAGTGGCCTCTTTCCGCATGTCATTCCCCGCTCTCTCTCCCTGGTTTCCGACTCTATCCACTGTCCTGTCTCTGCATTAAAGGCACAAAAGCCCAAAAAGAAAAAGAAAAGGCAAGGTAACCTGTTGCTTACATGTTGTTCTCTATATTCCCATGTGATAGTGCTACTGTGATAGTGAACCTGGAAATCCATCTGGTTGGGGCTGCTCTCCGCTGCTCCACGCTTCAGAAATGGATCCAGTAAGGTATGGTGCACGCCGTTGGGACAGGATATAACCAAGACAGAACTTGGCGCACACAGATCCTTGACAGGCTCCTTGACATGGATCCTTGACAGGATGTCAATCCCCACTCTCGCTGATTTCAGACACTATCCACTGTCCCGTCACCTTAAAAAAGGCTTAAAAAAACACACAAAAAAAACAAGCCTCATCAAAGCCCCGATGAGAACCAGGATGATTTGGTAACTAAACTAAATCTCTATCTTTTTTACTAAATCAATCTTTGATGGTTCACATTCAGTAATGAGGACATGTTTCCTGCCGTTGGTAGGGACACTAATTCTGGAAACATTCCTGTGGGTCGTATGACTGTAGCTACATGTGAGCTTTCAGTTTTTCCTCAGCTGCAATTTGGGTTATAGGACTTTTAAATAAAATGGGTATTTTTAGTAGTCTTGCTATCTAAGTGATCCAAAGGGCAGTTATGGTAATTTTAAACTCCACTCTTTCATTTTAATTCCAGGTGTGTGCTGCTTATCCCAGCATGCTGTAGCGCAGCGAGCAAGAAAACACCTTGAGCAGGTCATCTCTCCATCACAGGGCGTACTCAGATAAAGAGACATTCACATACTTCTGTCCTCCACCTGACTGGAATTTGTTAAAAGAAGCAGAAAGAGCTGATATGCAGGTCAGAGCAGAGATGTGGAATAAAACTGGCATTCTTGTTATTGTTGTTAAGCAGCGCTATGCACCACTGAGCCGCCCTGCAGTCCAGCAATCATGACACACCACAAAATAATAACAACCTGCAAATGGCTTTGTGTCGACAAACAGCTGGTACACAGACCTGGGGCTGAGGTCTCGTCTCAGCGTGAGTGTGTGTAACCTGAATAACGGGAGAGGACCCGGGCAGTTGCATTTACTCAGCGCTGAGACAGATAGTCATTAGGGGAGGTAAACATTCACTTAAGCCTGAGCGTGCTCATTGATGCCACTCAAGGGTCTTTGTGAGGAGTGATCAGGGAACAGAGTGTAGCTGAGGTTTTAA
Source organism: Labrus bergylta (assembly GCF_963930695.1). NCBI lineage: Eukaryota > Metazoa > Chordata > Actinopteri > Labriformes > Labridae > Labrus > Labrus bergylta. The sequence continues at coordinate 8,589,606 of NC_089200.1, forward strand.
TTAGCCTGAAAACCTGACAGCTTTTGTCAGTGCTTTGTCACCGCCGCGTTGGCTTCACTTGCTTTCTCCTCGAGAAGCACGAGACGGGAAATATCGGGTGTTTGCTCGACGCTCCTAGGTGCCAGATGAAACGCAAATGTCACTGTTCTCTATGCAGATGTGTTTAGGCTCAAGAATAAATCAAGATATCTCTGCCCATGAGTTTTGATGGATCAGACAGCAACTATTCTCTCTTTGTATAGGAGGCTTATAATACTGCATATATGTCTATAGCCCCTTCACACATGGATTCCTTACATTTTCCAGATCATTTTAAGATATTCAGGGCCTGATATTCTTCAGAATTGCCTTTTACAAATGTATCACATATACACGAGTGTGAAATTATCATTGAAATTATTATTTGGTTTATAGGGGGCTTCAGGGTACATCGTACATAAGAAGGAGTCATCTGTCATGGCAACTGTTCTGTGTTGTTATCACTACAACATGGAAAATGACGTTTTTCTAGTAAAAAAAAAAACATAATAATGTAGCCGTTCACATTCGCACAAAACTCCTAAAAAACGTCCCGAAAAATTCTGGGGTGGGCTGCATGTGTGAATGCAATCAGCTAGAATTTAACTCGGAATTGATCTGATCATTTCAGTGAAGTTTCCACAAAAACTCGGGCTGATATAATCTTAGAAAGCAAAAAAAAAACAACACAAGAACAGGCGATCAACAATGTTTATATCCTGCATGTGATGCATAGCCATTTCAACGTTGTTCCTGTCATGCAGCTGCTTCAGTTTTTCTTCTGCACATCTGCAGGTTCTCTTCCACTCATTCCTTCATTTTGTGATAATATTCAAATACACGTAACATTGATGTAAAGGTTAAAAGTCAGCATAGCTTTGCATAGCCTTTGTTGCTTCGTCCAACATCCTGGATATGCTGTAAACATTCTGCAACATCTTTTTTATGCCATGTCATGTCTTGCCCCCAAACCCTTACCTCGTCTGACAGAAATCTACGACTGTGAGGGACATGTGTGAAAGAGCATCTCAGGAACGTTTCAGGCTGTTTTTAACTTTCCAGAAATGTTCAGGAGTACATGTGTGACAAGGGCTAAAAACTGATGCAGGCAGCAAGCCGTGAAACTCAGATCAACATAACAATCGTAATACCACCACACACTTTCTTGCAGTGAATGATTCAGCCCTTTGCATTCACATCATAGGCTGTAGAAAACACAAACATAGTCTCATTGAAGCCCAGGGATGGCAGTCGCCATTTTGAAAATGTTGTCTTCACCTAACTTTCGGTCACTCTAGTAAAAGATGGGCCAAAGGGGTGGAGCTGAGGCAGGCCTTAAGCCTCCTGGCAAACAGCTAGAATGCACCAACTTGCAGTCATATCAGCCACACCCCTAATTATGCGTAACTCTTATCGTCCCTCAACCACCGCCATCCTGATTCATGCACGGCCTGCTCTGACCTTCACCTCAGCCGCAAGGAAGTGTGGACAACAGGAACGCCAGGAATACAAAGGAGAAATCCTCCCTGCATCTCATCCCATATACTCTTTTGTAAAGCGTCTAGAGATAACACTTGCTATGAGTTGGTGCTATACAGATAATGATTGATTGAGTGATTGATTATCCTTTGTCAAATCGAAATATGTGAGGTTATTTTTTGGACCCTCCATGCAGTACGTGCCTATATATATATATATATAGTAACTACTCAGACCAACATTTTTTTGTTTGTTTTTATGTACCAGGCTGTAGACTTTTTTTTTCTTTTTCTGCTGTCATAATAGGCATTTTAACATGGGTGTGAATGTGACTTCCTGGGCTTCTGCCATCAGCCCCAAGTGGGCACTTGAGGAACTGCAGGGTTTTCCACTTTGGTAGTGGCTTTGTTTCTCAACACTCGATTTACACATGTACCACACCCCGACACCTGGACAATCTCAGGAGTGAGGTGCATGTGTGAAAGGGACTTGTGTAAATTATCATTTTCTACCTGTCCGTTCTTAAGAAAAGAGAATCTAAATCATCTAATAGTATCCATATTTCATTTCCCAGTAGGGTCAAAGGCATATATAATGTGGTAATTAAAAGGGCCCACGGCCTGACAAAGCTTTACTCAGAATCTGCATTGCTTACTGCTCATTCGAGTCACCAAACCCACCATTAATCAACTTAAGAAAATGCTGAGCCTCACGTCGGGTCGTCTGACTCCTACGTTTTGTCTTGGTATTTGTAACACAAGCAGGATTGAAAGAGTGTTCAAGGTTTCTTTTTTTTCCACTGAGTATAATAAATGCCCTGTTTCTCATTAACTTTTTGGATCACTGTGAGGTCTTGTGTTGTTTTCTGAATGTGTGAGACACATCATTAGCGGGCATGTAGAGAAGAGTCAGTAGGAGGTGGGTGAGCTCTACAAGGCTGAATCAGTCACTGCGCAGTAGATGTTGGCCGTGGCGTCAGTGCATTTTATTTTTCTTCAATGTCTTTCACGTCCTCTTCTTCATCTTACTGCTTTCACTTGTAAGACATTCTACCTTCAGCTGATAACTCTTCAACATTTCCATCTTGGCATATAGTTGTTTTTCTAACCTCTATAAAAAGTTTAAATAAAGTGCTGGTGTACTTTATTCTCATTCTTTCTTGGTATGTGTGGAATATCTTTGAATTCAGAATTTAAACAACATAAGCATGTGCACGTTTCATTCTCACCTGTCATCTGCTGTTAGAGAAAACAGAAGTTTGAAAAGACCTTTTAATCCCGTTGGGCAATTACATGTACAATACTTTTGCATGTGACTGTATCCACCGCATGTTTCTAAGCTAGTTAATTATGTATAATCATATGCATACATGCAAATGTGTGATCCAATATGACCTTACTTCTGTTGCTATGCACATACTTTTCTTTAATTTATGGTCCTAACAAGGCTTTTTTTTTTTTTTTTTTTTTTTTGCCACAATGTCTAATTTATCTTCCATTCTGTGTCCTATATGGTAGCGTTACAGTACTCAAAATTGGTCTTGGTCCCAAGACCGGTCTCGAGACCACTTTTTGGAGGCCTCTGTCAGGATTTTAATTCAAGATCTGTCAAGATAACCACTTTTTCCACTTTATTACTGTGATTAGAAAGAAAACGCTCCTTTCTGAATCAAGAAAGAGCTTCAATACATCCATAATTTTATCTTCACCCCCCAGTTACAGCCACAAACTTTCCTGTGTTACGGATTCAAAGAGTGACACGCCAACTGCACACAAGATGAGGGTTTTTCTAAGATATTTATGGTCTTAGTCTTATCTCAGTTTCGGGTTTCTCGATTCCTAAATTACTTGATCTAGGAGCACTCTGGTCTTGGTTAGTCTGGTCTTGGCTACAACACAACTATACGGATATCAAACATCAGATATAAAGCAGATTGGGAAGGGCTTTAGTGTCTGTTTGTTATACATTTGTAGTCCAAACTGTAATAACCAATCACATAACAGTAGGATCTGGTGTAATCCAGAAAAACAGTCAATGAAGAGCAAAAGAGAACAATGTAGTAATGACATCCATCAGAAACGATCGATCCAACCTCTATTCAACACACAAGCATTTGAAACGTTGTTTTCCCTCATTTTTACTTTTTACAAATCTCAATCATTAAGCGGTTATTTTGTCCATGTGAGACCCTCTTTCTAATCACCAGCAGGGTAAGACTACAGTGGTTGCAGTGGTCATCATCTCATATGTTAGTTCCAAATGTTATCAATAAAGCATGATGTTAATTTAGCATTATTATTATTATCATTATAGCAGGGTATGTTTATGGCATGGCTTCCTGTGACTGACAGGTTGTTACCATGACAGCCTGCCAATCCACACTGTCACTCAAATATAATCATGTCTGGCTTCAAAACGAAACAAAAATGGATTTAGTTATTGAAAAGAAGTCAACGTGTCCAATCTCGTGCACAGAAGTCAGCATTGACGTTCAAATAGTATCCAAGACGACAAAGAGAGAAACGAAACCATTTACTTTAACATCCTCTTTAGTAATAACATGCAGCATTTAAACAACACATTAGGAGTTTATAACCATTCCCATTTGGTTGTGTCTCACTTTAATGTACGTCTGTACAGCACTGTTCCTGTTTGTACAGTCTGAGGAGGTGTGTTGGATGTCCGTAGTTGACTATGTATGTGTGCTTCTCACACAACAAATATGAGCTAATATTGTTTGAAATGTGCCACATGAATAAATCTGACTTGACTTACGTCATATGCTTGCTTTCCAATTGCCGTCACCCGTTCATGCACAGAGTATTCGAGGCAAGAGAGAGAGCGAGAGAGAGACGAGGAGGAAAGAGAAATAATAAAACGTGTCAGTATGTCCACAGAGGGAGAAGCTCATAGCTCTCCTTACTGCCTCCCCAGATGCTCAGCCTCTCCCTGATGTTGCTTCTGTTATTGAATGGTTCTGACATTTGCATATTCTGTCAAGAATACAGTGACAGCCGGCGTCTTTGTGTGTGTGTGTGTGCTCATGCATGAGTGTGTGTCATATGATGTGTAGCACGTGTGAAATCGTTTCCCACTCTTAAGGACTGTCAGACTTTTCACCTCATCAGGGAGTTGGGTTCATTTGCAAGAGCAAAATTGTTATTTGCAAATGTGGCTGCTCCAGTTGGAAAACCATTAACTTCAGAGATTGAAATATGTACTGTGTTTCATAGTAAAGACTGAACATTGTTTGATTTTGATTGAGTGGGAGAACACAAGGTAACAAGCAGATGGAGAACTCAAGCATGTCTGACTTTCAAGATGTTCCTTATGAAGCAATTATTGTATATTCTTGCCTTCCTGTCAAATGAGTTTGTGCAAAATAGGGGAGCAGAATCATAAAAATTTGGGAAATTATGTTGCTTCACCTTCAAATGTGTGCATAAAGAGAGGGAGTGAAGAGCTGAAAGATGAATCTGGTGCCGCTCTTTTGCAAACACATTCTCTCACTGAATTCAACAAATAGTTGCAGTGGCTCTGAACTTTCTAAATATTGAAGTTGTAGTTTCCCATTGAGTGTCAGTTTACCAGGTGCAGGGCTCTCAGTAAAAAGTACACATGCAACCTATGACCAGACTCCAGTGTGAAGTGTTGAGTTTATCAATACAATAACAAAAGATGATGTTGAGGCTTGTGGGGAATCATGACAGTGACTCTCTCTGCTACTCCACCCCCCTTTCCATTCCTGATGAAAACGAGCTCTGCGTTGAGTGAGGAAAGACAAACGGGCGAAAACGACTTGAGGAGGAGAATACGTTTACCGACGAGCGAATGAATCCACGTATAATTTACATGACATTTCTATCACAGCAGCACATACAGCAACAGTACATTAGCTTTAAAGTAGCAGATTCTGCTTCCTTTTGCAACGGTCTTTGACGCAACATCTGGTGTTTCCATGGCAACGATAAACATGTCGTGACTGTCATGATAAATAGCAGCTGCCATGCCAAGACACTTTTAAGATGAAATCAGTGCTAACATCACGTAGCTCACCTATGTTACGTAGCTTTCAGCTATGATGACACTTTTTGCCTTTGTATCATTGCTACAAGTAATCACATTGTCAATGAAAGAGTGAAAAAAACATGATGGCGAGCAGAAAAAGTAGTATGAAGCAGTCTCATTACGTGCACAAGAATGAACCGGTCGTGCATCATTTGCATGATCCACCCGCTTGTGTGGATTTTAAGTATAACCTTTTGCTTTTATACAGCTGATGATCCCAATGTCTTGTGGAGATTGTACCAGGGGACAGGCAGGGAAAAGTCAGTTTAAAGCTGGGGTGAAGTATGTGGTCTTTTGCGTTCAAACATGCAGCTGACACAGAATATTTGGGAAATCTTCAGGAGTAAAAAGGCTATAACATTCCCTACTTAGGGGTTACTAACGTGTGTCTGGAGTCAACGTTGACTATTCCTTCACAGAGGATAGACACCAAGTGTCTTCAATTTATAGTATAAACTAGAGGACAGTTTCCTATATGTATTGGTCCCATCATATTTAGAAGAATTGGCTGGCTAACCAAGCTGCCTTTTTAAACTATTACATTAAAATCCTCCCCGAGAGGAAGGATGTCCACTCATAATCAATGCCACTTTGCAGTAATGTAGAAAAGTCTTCATTCCCCCTCAGAAGAATCTTTATCCAGCATTACTTGGCAGCTGACTCATAGAGCTTTCTTATGTAATCTGTTGATGGTTAATTGCTTTGTTTTAAACTTTTATGTTTTTAATTTCAAAGTGGGAGATAACGATGGAGCTTTCATGTGAAATAGTCTTTCTGGTTGAACATTTACACAGACATTGGTTTGAAGATTATATAAATATTGTCGAAGGAATTCATAAATTTAAAGTCAGAAAGAGAAAAGCAGGAACCTCAGTTCAGAAATTCATGAGTCAAGACACATTAAAGATACATAACCACAATTTTTAAAGGAGCAATATGGAACTGTGACCCCTACTGTTTAAAATGGGTGCTGTGGTCCATATTCAAAACATTGGAGAGAGCTGCCCCCCCCCCCGCTCCCTCCTCTCTAGAGTCGATGTGAATGCAGGTTGCCATGTTGCAGACACTGAAGCTTCAGTGTTTAGCCAGTTTTAAAACCTTTCTGCAGTCTAACCTCGCTCCATTTTTTAAAAGCATCTCCAACATTTATCTTAGTTTGAGCACGTTTCTGCTCATTGATCTGAACTAGTTCTCTTCAGTTTGCTGTTTGCCTGGCGAACTGTGAAGTGAGGGGCAAAACAGCCGTGTGATGGAGCCTTAAAACAGCCTCCCTTCTCTGGTCAAAACGAAAACAGATATTTATGCACCAGAATCTAAAGTTAGAAGGAGGACATACTGGCTGCTGCATTGTTGTCTGAGAAGCCAGAACTTCAACACAGCATGTTTTCTTAACGTCTGATCATATAGTAAGGTCATTTTATGAGTTCATTCAGTAGATATCTTATATTGCTCCTTTAATGTATTTATCCCAAAACATGCTGATTTGAGATTTTTTTTTAACATGTAAACACACATATCAGCTCAATGATCCCTTTAATGTGGTTTAAACAAATAAACAAAATAAGACTGATACAAATGCTTACTTTTCTGTCTGACGAATACAATCGCTCACTTTTATTTTTTAGCTTAGCTACCCGTTTCATTTTAGTCCAGCTCGGCTGAATGTCCTCAAGGGTCTCATAAAACATGGTAGGAATGCTTATCTGACCGAGCAGATTGCTGGGCTGGCACAACCTATTGTATAAACCTTGTTAGTGTTATGTTTTTTCCTCCCTCTTCTGTTTTTACCTTTTTAGAGTTATTTCCCCTTGATGCTGGTCTGCATTTGCAGGGTGGGCGGGGGCAAGGACGATTCATTCTCTGCGGAGAGAAAAGCAAACAATTCAGCGGTGATAGAGAGACTTTTTCCTGAAAAAAAAAAAAAAAAAAAAAACCTGTGTTAGTAGGACATTGTCTGGGTTTATAGAGAACATAGGTCACGGATAGAAAGTGCCCAGCCTCTGCTTGTGGCGGCTCGCTGCTGATAAATGACCTCAGCCAGCAGCTCACAGTCTTGTGCAGAGTCCAGCTGAAATACACAAGAGCCCTGCTCCAATCGTCTCCATGCAGGGTGCATATTGTAAACAAGTGTGATTGCTATTTCTCAGCCATTGTGAGTGTAACTGTCATCAGAGTACGCAAATGGCCCCAAACAGCTTAGTGCCATCAGTCTGTTGTGCACTCTCACGAGAGGCGACACAGCTTGCAAAAGTGCATTTCTATGCCATTTTTTAGAATTACACATTTTCTTATGAATTATTTACTCCTAACACGACTCAATAAGGTCAGAAAATACTGACTACTCAAAGTGCTCTTACACCGGAGGTCACACCTACACATTCACAACAGTTTGAGGCTGCTATTTAAAGTGACCATCAGAAGTAACTCATCTCATTCATACATGTTCAAACCCTGCAGACGAAGCAGCAGGAGCAACTTGGGGTTAAGTGTCTTGCCCATGGACACATCGGACATGTGGTGCATGTAGGAGCTGGGGATCCAAGCCCCAGACCTTCCGCTTGAGAGACGACCGACTTTACCAACTGAGCCACAGCCGCCCCAAACAGATGAATATTAACCTCGTTGTTTCCTAACTTTCAGGGCGGTCTTTGTACTACACAGCTGCTTGATCCACATTTGACAAAGTCTAACAGCTTAACTAATGCTTCAACTGAACATTATTTTGTAATCAATTCAATTGACCGGTATTTGTTCAAGTAATCAAAAAACGATTTGTTGAATAATACCTCAGAAAAGAGTGCTTATCAGAATTGCAGTATTATCAGTTCACTTACAACAGCAAAGATATTCATTTTAAACACAAGACAGCTGAATCCCAGGAGTATTTTGAAATGCTGGACTACTTTTGTTTGTTTAAAGCTTGATTGTAAGTGTTTCCCTTTCTTACTGCCACAGCACTATTGATTCGGTTAGGATGTAGTCATGGCAGCAGTTGTGTTTCCATCATTGGCAGAAGAAAACAGCAGAAGAAAGATGAGAGAAACATTGGAGATGAAGGCCAGATCCCTGATATAAGGGAACAAAATGTCTTCTTTTTCCATTTGATGTTATTTAAGAATGCAAAGGAACATGAGCTCCATTTTTATATAACACGGTCGTTGAAGATGCCCTCTGAATCAAATTGCAGAAGTATTATTACAAGCCATTAAGTGAACAAACTGGACTGATGAAATCATCCAGAATAAAAGAAAACAGTTATTACTACTTACGCCATTGAAGTGCAGTTCATCATCAGCATGTAGTTGTTCGACTTGTTATGAAGTCGTGTATAGCTGCGATGCTGCTGGCTAAGAAGTATGTCAGTACATAATACACAAAAGCCATTTGACATATCTCGGTATTCAATGATTTGGACATGACTGCAAAGTACAAAATTGTACGTGTCAAGAGTTTTTCTTCAGTATAGACACAGGGTTTCTGTACCTCTGGCCTTTTGAATGGATCCTTGACCCACTGACCCAACAGGGAGCACGGTCAGGAAACTTCACCATCTTGCTAAGGGTTAGCTCGTCACTGCAAGACGACTGGTTTCTGGCCGCCAAACATGACAGGTAGCTCTTTGCCACCAGTTGGGGACCAACCACAAAACACGTCATCGCTGTATACAAACACACAAACATTGTCTTCTGAATCAGCACTATTTCTTTCTCAATATATTAAAAAAGAAATCATAAAATGGCACTTACAGTGAGAGTGGTTACTCAGTATAATAAACCAACTGGGAATTACTCTGAGCTCTTCAGTTTCCAAAGTATTGTAGCTTCTTTCAACTAATTATTTTAGTATTACAGCAAACAGAATGTTCAAACTGTAAGTGAAAAGCTGCCAAGCACCCAATTGCATGTCCTTTTACTCAGGATTTTATCACTTGAAACTCAAATACTTGTAAAATTCATAGTTTTTAAATTTCTGAAGATTGCACTCATCATTCTGAAGGCACCAGCACTTTCCCGCATGGAGCATGGCCCGAAGAGCATTGTGGGTGAGGAGAATCTTGGAGATAATGAGGTAAATATTGGACTTTTGAATACTTTGATTGTGCTGCTCAAGATGTTTGCAGTAATTTTACAGCCATTGTTTGCTCACATAGATCTCAAATGACCTCGTTAGGGGTCACGAGTGTTTTGGGAGAGAATCTGCACCGGCTAACTCTTAATGTTATAATGACGTGTAAACTTTCTCTGTGTGATGAAGATGTTTTTTTTTTTTTTTTTAATCCTTGAGTAAACTACTAACTGTCCTTGATTGCATTGGATCTATCCTAGTCTTTTCTTTTCTTCCCAACACTCATTCTGGTTTTACCCCTGATATATGAAATAATCATTTAAAAATTCCAAAGACTATTATCTTAACAAATTGTGAGCATTGCTTAGTCATTTGCTGCAGGCTAAATTTGAGATAATACGCTTGCTAAGGTTGGAAATTTATCAGAATCTTTAAAGGATGGAGACATGGACTGGAATTTTCTCTCATGGTACTACATCCCGGAGCAGTGAAAACTTCAAAAAAAAAACATGCTCACATCTCTTGCCCCATCCAGGCTCATAAAATGTTCAACATTTAAAGATTTTGTATATTTTACTGTTTTTGTGTTCTGCTTCACTTTTAGAAAGAGAAAATCCTCAGGAACAGATTCTGATCATGCCTCTGTGATGGAACGACTTAATATCATAATTTCATCACACACCATATGTCCGTGCAATACTGAAAATTACACTGCAGTGATATTTTAAACAGCAGACAACAGACTGTAGTGAGATTTAATGGAATGACTGCAGATGGACAAAATGTTTAAAGCTCATGCAGCAGTGAGGGAGACAGAACTGGTTAAATATAGTGTACTGAGCACGCGTGTGTGTGTGTGTGTGTGTGTGTGTGTGGCATTTTGTGTGACGTATTGTTTGTGTGAGCGTGTGTTTGGCTGTGAGGCATGGCCAGATGCTGTTTTGGGACATGCTCTCAAGAGAATAAAAGGCCTGGCTCTCTAAGACCTCATCAGCTGCCATCAAACTCTGGGACAGTGGAGAGAAAACCAAATTACATGTGATCACAAACACTTATCGAATAAATGGAATGTTGTGATCCGGGGGTGTTGCTGGAAAATGACTGACACGAGGGGAGACTGCAGAGACTTGAGCTGTCACAACTCTGGCCAGAGACTAAAAAAAAAAAGAAAATCATAAGAAGTGTAATGGAATAAATTAACTGCATGTATACAGTGATTTTCAGAGTCATTTAATGACTGATAAGACATCTTGTGAAATGGCATGCATTAGTTTTGTAACCAAAAAGATGCATACGGCACCTCTATGCATACCCTTCAGCATCTGTTTCAAGATACCCATAAGCATTTGTTTCAGCACCTGTTTCAGGATACTCTCAGGGTCTGTGATTGGTAACCTTAAGTGTCTGTTTCAAATAACCCTCATGGTCAAGTCAAGGGTAACTTTTAGCACCTGCTTCACAGTACACATAGCATTTGTTTCAAAGTACCAAATTGTGTTCATTTTCAGAGTACCCTTGAGGACAGCTTCAAGATACCTCTTGCATCTGTTGTATGCTGTGTTTTACTTCTTTCAAGTATGATAAATTATTTATTTGCTAGGTTAAGGGAACAAACAACCTGGCTAATTTTATAAACCACAAATGGTTCCAAAACATGCAGCGACTTCCAGTGTTGAAATATGAATCAAACGCAAAAGAGCAAATAATTGCAGTTCTTTGAGTGTCAGCTTAAGGCTGGCTCCAAAAGCCCCAGAAGTCTCATTAAGATCCATGTGAAAATGCCCATTTTGACAGCAGATATAAACATGTTTACAGCCTGGTTCAAGAACAATTTTGGTACCAAAAGCTCATGTCTTTATTGGTACACACTGTACATGAGGTTCCATTTTTTTAATATATCTAGGCTAGGATGTATGCATACATTTGCTAAATTAGGGGTGGACTCACTCACTCACAAGCAGCAGCTGTTTGTCAGGAGGCTTAAGTCTCGCTTGATCTTCACCGATCAGCTCCAGCTCTTTTCCTGCTTTAAGGTTGACCAGAAGGTAGTGTGAGACAGCATTTCTGTCAAACTTATCTCTCTGATGTCACTGATTGGGGGAAAGCCCATAGACACCATTTGCCATATTGGAAATGCTGTCTCAAACTAACTTTTGGTCAACTTAAAAGCAGGAAAAGCGCTGGGGCTGAGGGTTGGAGATGAAGCGGGACTTCAGTCAGATCAGCCACGTCCCTTATTAATATCCTTCATACAATCAAGAGGGAATTTGTTCTAAAAAAAAATCCTCCCCCTGTACAGTGTATGCCGATAAAGACATGTACTCTTCAGACAAATCGTTTTTTGAACCAGGCTGGTAACATGTTTATTTCTGCAGTCAAAATGGAAATTTTAATATGGGGTGTGTTTAGGACTTCAAGCTGACACTCAAAAAATTGCAGTGTTTTGCACTTGGCTACATATTTCAACAACCGGATTTGCCGCTTTGTTTTATACAGTCCAAACTCAGGCATTATAACATTAGTTGTTTTCAAATTGTAGTGCATTTTCTGTTGGTTCAACTGTGAACAGGGAACGAATAAAGCCTGTGCTTTTCTACCTTAATGGAGAAGGCTCTTTACAAGTTTGCCTCCTGTCACCCAGTATCTTGCTCAAGGACACTCAAGAAATCAAACTGGTTAACTTGGGAATAATTGATGACCCCTACTACGACCAAATCTTTGTAGCTTATGATTTGAGTATTTGCTGAGCTTTGGAAACACTCAGTGTGATGTAGTAGGTTTGGGAATGTACCTGAAGCTATTTGAGGCAATAGAATCTAATTTTAAGGTTAATTCAAACTATCCTTCATTGGTGGTATCATGGTGAGGGGGGAAAAGCAAATGTTTTTCTAAAAGGAGAATAGATTTTTCTTACTTATGGTTGTTTAGCTCATAATATTCACTGGCTGAAGGTCATATTCCCCACACCTTTTTATTTATGCTGCATTACCACAGAGCTCTTTCTGGTCGTATCCTTAAACAGGGTGATAAGAGATGTTTAAAAATGTGGGGCAATGTTTTTTGAACATTTCATTTTTAACCACTCCCACCTTCCCTGCATTAGGCCTTATTTACAAGATCCCGTGGGGCAAATGAAGAAATGTTATTTGAAAAAAAAAACAAGGCCGAAAAAGCTCATGTCTATGTTTTTGAATTTTTTTCCCCTTTTGATTTTAATGGGAATTTCTAAATGAGGAAACATGTTACAGACATAGTTCTTCCAAACAAAGTGATAAACAGTACCAAATGTAACACCAGCACTTAGACCCCATAATGTAAGATTTTTGTGCTTTTGATGGTTAGTGGAAGCGGCTCTGCAGTGCAAGCAGCAGATGTTTTGACACCCTTCCAGCATCTTTCCCTGCCTTAATATTCTCACAAGGGTCCTCTCCTGGTTTTATTTTTAACTGGCATGAATAAATTAATTACTTGAGAAGGAGCAACAAATGAAGCTCCTCCGTGAAATAACGGCATCGCACACACACCAAACTGCTCTGCACCAGTGCAGCAGTTTCAGGATCACACACACACACACACACACACACACACACACACACACACACACACACACACACACACACACACACACACACACACACACACAAATATGCACACAAAAACACGCACCTGCTCATAAATCTCTTCCCCGGAGGGACCTACTGTAGCTAATTGCGGTCATGTAACTCGTGTGTAGCTTTGTTGTTTAGCCTGAAAATGATCAGTGCGTAACGGGCAACAAAGTCAACAACATTGGTCTTAGATTTACATCCAAAGGCATGAAGTATTTTACTTCTTATGAGCTATTTTGAGGGCCAAGGTATGTGATACAGGAGAATAGGTGACAAAGGGTAATATACTTCCAATACGGACATAATTAGGGTAGCTGAAAACTGGTGAACAACCTCCCTTCCAGCTTGACCTCACTTCATCTACTTTGCTGGGTCTTATTTTTCCCGTAAAAAAGGGCATGCCTCAGGGTTCTATACAAGGACCCTTCTTATTATATTAATTATCTGTAATCATTTTCTGGCATGATAGTACTACATTGCTTTTAATAAACCCATGCATTTAAACAGTCTGTCTCTGATGTTATTTTTCTTATAAACCCAAATGATGTTTGTGTTACCTGGGTTTAATAAAGTCCTACAACCCATATAACTAAGTAGGTAGGTTGTTTTTTGTTCCCCGCTAATACAACCCCCAGGAGTGTGTCCTGTATGAGTACGTCTACTAATGGCAGGCAAAAGTAAATCTATCTAAAACAAGTAAATACCTGAAAACATGATTAATATTGTAAATTTGAGTTTTATTTGCATTTAGGCAGTCCCATCAGTGTAAACATGATGCAAACACGGCTCCGACAACAGTACAGCTGTCGGGACTCACACTTCTCACTCATTGTAGACAGTCATGACTCAGAAAGACATTTACAGAGGATATACTTCAATTCTGCTGTACAATATCTCACATTCTTCCTTCAAGGAGTTTTTGTTGCTGAATGAGTGGGACTTTTAAAAACTCAAATAAAGTGGAACCAACGCATATAAAAGCATAGCAAAGCCGTAGTGCTGCGTTCCTGTGGAATCCTGGCATTAGACTACAGTTTGAAAGCGAGACAGAATTGAGAGAGGCATTTCCCCCTTGCAGATAATGCTTACGCTTTGAGGCAGGATAAGATACAGTATGCCTCTTTCAGCACAGTCAGCACCAACTTTGCCATCTTTTACACTGAATAAACACTTTCAAAGCAGATTTGATCGAATCAGTGTTCCATTATTAAGGAGAGCATCATGAATTCATCCTCCAACACTCACAAGCACTCAGGCATCCTTGACTTAAAATCTTCAAAAACACATTTCACTCACTGAAGGATTGTTCAGTAAATTAACCAAATCCTCAACTGCATAAGTGTCAGGTAATGATTTCCCTAATTACACTTTAATTCAATTTTGTACCATATTGACACCCTTCAGTGCATCCCTGACTCTCAGCCTGTCTCCCGGTGTTACTTTCTCCCCCCTAAAGAGGCAGGAAACAGCTCAGCACTGATGTCTTCCCTTCATGCTCGGTTTGTGACTGTTGCAGTCTGAGGCGGACTTCTTCTGAATCAGGGCTCCCCTTAAGGATTAGAGAAAGTACTTGGAGGTTGCCGGGACTTGTGCCTTGGGTCATAACATTTGTTGAAATGTGAACTGTCTTGGCATTGAAAAGCACAATGGAAAACCAGTGTGTCACAGCTTTCTTTAATATTTATCTAAAGTGGTTCTAAATATACACTTGTGAACTATGACACAGCTGAGCATTTGGATAATTTCAAACACTTATCTACTTATGTTCAATCATCAGGTGCTTGTTATTAGCTTTAGCTAAGCTTAACATGGAGCAATTGTGATAATTTCTAATGCGAGTTGTAGTCAAAATAAAACCAAACTGTGTTTAGATTTTTAAATCATTCCTCCTTATTTCTAATTCAGTCTCAGTTTAAACTCCTTTATCTCATACATGAGTCTCCTATTTATCTGTGTAACATGTGGAAGGTTTTCCACTATATATAGTTATATATAGTACTTACATTACCCCTAATATTTCATTAAGTTATCAAAGCCAGAGAAATCCTTTATTATATAATTGTAACACCTGTATGTGTTGCTGTAATAAAAACATCATGCAAATTATACTTGGATACATCGTCGGTAAACGTATCATCTTCGACTGCGGTCAACTCAGAGTTCAATTTCCTCCGGGGTGGGGAGGGGGAGTAGCAGAGAGAATCACTCCCATGATTCCCCACCAGCCTCAACATCATCTTTTGTTATTGTTTTGATTGAGAGCCCCCTGGTGGTGGAATTTCCACACTGAGGTTTAAAATATTTAGATGTCTTGACACAACGTCAACAGAGTGGAAGTTCTCTTTTTAAGAAACCATCAAATCCCATTATATCAATCATTGCAAACTAATAAGTGTAATCCTTTTTATTTAACAAGATAGTCTGTACAGGTAATATGTTCTTGAACAAATGTTTATTGCTCGATGAAGTCGTATTGAACTAATAGTTGAATAAGGCATTAGTCCTTCAAAAATAACTGTTTAAATAACAAAGTGTTTTCTCGTTTATACATCAATCAATCAGTGAAAACACAATGAAGCAGGTTATTCAGATATACAGCCATGAATTCATAACCTTCACATGTTGACGTAAAGAAAGGAAAACGTCTATCTTTATCCTATTCAGTTAGATTTTTATTGGTCACTTAAAGATGACTTATATGTTTGGTTGCATATAGTTTATGTTTTCCCACAATGGAGCTTAACATTTTACCTCAGCCTCATAAAACCTTTGTATATTCCTCTATCCTGCCTCTCTGCTTTCCTGTCTGCATGCGAGTCGACCCGCTTGCCCTCTGCAGTGAGATACGGTCTTTATTCTAACAAATCTCTGGGAAAAGGGCCGCAGAGAGCAACATGTCTGGCACCAGAGGCATTATGGGCTCTGTGTAAATCTGCACCGTATTAGCCATGATGAACTCATCTGGTCCCAGCAGAGCATGCAGAACGCATTTACATACAAACACGGATGGAGAGGAACGCACTGTAACATATGGATGCCCACACAAATGCATGCACATGTTATGTATGCCTATATATGCACACTCTTAGACACCAGACAATATGTTTTCCTCACCCACACAACGAAGAATTAGCATAGCTCCTGCAGAAAGTCCCCTGTGTTGTTTTTTTTCTTTTTCTTAGGAAAAAACAAGAATAAACAATCAAATCTGTGGGAAATAAAAGCAGAAGAGAAAAGAAAACGTGCTGGGCAGAGCGACAGATGGAACAGGTGCAAATATTGCCCACAAAAGAGGCCGAACAGAGGAGCCAGTGTCGAGCACATGGAGGCGTTTGTGCGAGAGCAGAAATATTTAGAAGGCTAAAAACAGTGGTGGCACTTAGACTCTGCATCCATCACAGAGGAGACTGCTGTGTTTGTCCAAAGGAGAGGACTGTGCGGGTGTGAGCAGACTGCAAAGTTAGCTGGCTGGCTGGGAGAGAGCAATCTTGTAGATGACACACACAAACACACACACACACCAGTCCAATGTGTGAAGCCTTCCAATATGGTGGATAAAAGTGTATGAAAGTTAGGCGCATAGAAATGGCTAAATCTACTCAAAGGTTTTTTTAATCAAAAAAGACAAAGTCAAAACACAAACAATAACAACAATATAGAGCGAGGTTATTTTTCTAACAGTAAAGATGATGATGTAAGATAAAAAATTAAAGCGCTCATATCCAAGAGGCATCTCCCCTGGCTTCAGCCACTGGGGGATATTTTAGCCAGGGATCCAGATTAGTGTGTAAGCTCATGTGTTTTGTCGTCTGGCAGAAAAATCTCGTCTGCCTCCCATACAAACAGATTTCTGTCTGGCTTGTTTTGAGTAGGGCCAATCACAACCGTTTATCTATTATTGGATGGTTTTGATACAAAGACTGACTCTCCATATGAGACCTGGAAAAGCTGTTTCAATAACAAAGATGGCTGTTACAGTTGTGGAATGCTCTGCATCAGCAGGCCAGTCAGCATTGAACACACTGGACAGTAGTTTAAGCCATCTTAAATACCAGGGCCCAGCCTGCCCGGGTGCATGACATCAAATTGAACGGCTCCGTCCCTTACTGCCTGAAGACAACCTGAGTGGGGAGAGATACAAGGCAGCAGGAGGAGCACTGACACAGTCAGGGGTCGTCACATGTATCTGTCCCTATCAAATAAACATAGGTACATCAATTCTTCAAGGATTTAAAACAATATACAGTATAGGTATGTAAGTATTTGAAAAATTGTAAACAAACATCTACACACTGAAAACTGTGTGAGCTGCCTGTTGTAACACAGCCTGAATAATGGATTTTAACACAAGTCCCGCCTCTGGCAAGGCAATTAGCCAATCATAGTTAAGGATACTGGGGCGGCACCTGGGGCACCTAAGAATTCTGGACACTCCCCTGGTTTTGCGCCAAGGATACCAAAACAATTCCTACATATTGCTGCTTTTATAAGCAGCCCATCATTACCTCCCATACTTTGTTTTTATTCGTCTTTATAGCTACAAGAGACATTTGGGTCAGAACCCTTGGGAAATATAAAATGAAGTCAGAGGTTCCACACTTATTTGTATTTGCTCTTAAAAAACAATAACTGCTTCTCCTACAAATTTAATTAAGATTGATTACATTTGTTGCATAAAACATTTCCAAAATACTCCTCATTAGAATTATTAAGATTTAAACATTTAAGGCATTTAAACTTTGAAATGTATTTTTTTTTTTCACAAGTCACAAGAGAACTGACATAATAGCTGAAAACACACTTTGAGTTCAATGATCTCAACACTCAATGACTATTCAAATGTTTGGCTATGTTGGGCTCATTTGATATGAAATAAATGTGGTTATGAATCAGAAACATAATAATATTATTCTATCAATCTATCAGTCCATCGCTCTATCACATTGTAATGACTGCATTATAAACAGAGCAGGTTTTAAATACCATACATGATGGTATCATTTCTCACATCACAGTGAAAGACGAATAGTTTCTAGTGCCAAGGTCACCAAAGCCCACAATCTCTGTGATATGAAGTTGTGTTGAGGCAGAAGAATGAATTCTTCTTTACTTCCAGACTCAAGCTGTTGCTTTAGTTTTCAGAAGGTCTCTGAAATGTCACTGCCTTCAGTGCTGAATGTCTGAGCTCTGACTGGTGGCATTATAAGACCATTTGTTAGGCCACAGCAGCTCAGAGCTTGTAAAGGTTTCTGCTTCCCTGGATCTGTTCCAAATTTGTCAGTTGCTAACATACAAAGCCAAAAGGTTTCCAACCTGCAGGGCGGGACTCCCACGTGGGTCTCGCCCCGCAGGACTGAGAGAGTGAGCACGGTTTTTGCATCTCTAATGTATGTCTTTGACTGAATGGAAAATATTTTATGCCAAAATTTAGAGAATGGAATGAATTATGCAGTTTACCAATCTTTGAAGCGGAGACAAGACATACTTGTACTGCTTGTCATGATAAATAAAGAAGTACTGATTGTCACTCCCACCTAAAAAAATATATATCTTGTCCACGTAAAATGATATTAAAATCTAAAAACTGTAGCTTTTTGGTTCAAAATAAAAAGTTTTCTTGTCCTAACTTGTTGTGGTCCAACAGGGAGGTTAGTTCATGAAATAGTTGGTTAGGAAAGTAAAGCCGCGTCTGTTTGAAGTATCTTGCCAAATAAACTTTCAGGGATTAGCTCCAAGGAACAAGCTTTGATTTTTTTTTTTTTTTTTTACCATCATAGGAGATCAAAAAGACCAAACAACTCCGAGCAAAGATTTTACTTTGAACCATGACCACTGGATTAAATGCATCTGTTTTTTTTCTGTCTGTTTCTATGTCATTCGATTGTCTGATATCGTTTCGCATAAGGCGTCTTCTTTTTTTGAGATAAACATTCTTTCAAATCCCTCATTATCGTATAACTGTGCATACAATTCCTCTTTAATCCAGCTTTACCCGCTTGGAGACATTTGTATGTGACTGTAATGTCATTACCTTCCAAGAGTTACTTGCAAAAAAGGTATAGCAGCTGAGCTTAGTGGATCTCTCATGGAGGTAGGGGAGACAATATCCCTCCTTGACATTCGGTGTATAATCTACTCTCTCTGTACGGGGCGTCCTTGCTGGATTTTAAAAATGCCATGCATGTCAAATTGGTGAAAAGATGGCTGCCCAGCAGAGCACAACAGGCTAACAGCCAACACCACCACAAGGTTTCTATCATCATTCCCATCAAAAAAATCCTCCCATCACCCCCCCCCCCCCCCCCCATCCCATCCCCTCCCCTCCCCTCCACATATCCCAGCTACTGCCAGAGAGCCGTGTTCCAGCACGTCTCTCACCTACAAAGGCTCTCGGAGAGTGAAGGAAAGAGGAGGAACTGTGCTGCTCCCCAAAGTGACGGACGCAGTAAGAGTCTCTGCATAATGCTCGCGAGTCATTTTCACAGCATATGCCGCAGAAAATTACAGCTGCCTGGTGTGAAGAAAGGAGCATTGTGCATCCCTGGATCTAATGCGAGTGTATGTGTGATAATGAGGGAGCTGTGTTGTGTCATTATGTGGTTTATGTTGTGTTTTGTCAGTATCTAATTGTATTCAAGTAGTCCTGTTTTTATCCTACGGTATGAATAGCAACGGATAATTTGTCATGCCAAACAGACATGAAAGGGCCCAAGCAGAAGAAAGGTATCCTTTAACATCTCATTCAAGTTCCTTCTTACTGTAATACAGTTTTAAAATACACTTACTCATCCATTTAAGATACCATTCAGGAAATGATTTAGGTACCCTTTATTGTTTTCTCAAGGTGCGATACATTGAAGTACTGTAGTAGTCAAGACCACACTAACCGAGACCAAAGTGCTCAGAGACCAAGACAAGACCAAGAAATTTATGGATCAAGACCGAGTCAAGACCAAGACCAAGGCAGGTCGAGACATTAAGACCATAAATATCAAAGAAAAATCATTATCTTGTGTGCAGGGGGCATGTCACTCAGTCAGAACACAACACCAGGAAGATTGCGGCCGTAACCAGGGGATTAAAATCAACTTCTCAATGAATTTAGGTTATTTGTTCTTTTAGAAGGGGGTGTTTTTCCTTCTATTCAAAGTAATGACTTGGAAAAATAGCATTTCAGCGGCGGTCTTGAGCGTTCTTATTTAAAATTCGAGACTAAGACAAGATCGAGTAAAAAAAATAATAATAATAATAATTCTCATCAGCTCAACACTGTGGAGACGGTGTGCAGCCTTTTTCGCATATTTGCATAGCCTGATTGCCTTCTTAATTCAGGGAGCAACATTTGTATTAAATAGTGACACACATCTGACATTGTCCAAGTCTGGCATCAAAATAAAACCTGAAAAAAAATGTCCCCTCACCTCCTGCCTGGTCGTCTGTTTGTGGACAAAACGGCTCCCTCAGCATGACAGTGCAGCTCCACAAGGAGCAACTTTTCTCCACACTCAGATGCAAAACAAGAGCAAACTGCACGGAGCAGGACGACTTCATGGGCATGCATGTGCCTGAATATCATCACCACTACACTCTTTGTGACTTAGACCTTGAGACGGAGCAGGAAAGCGAGAAATGATGCACCACTTTTGGAGTTATAAGCGGCCGCAATCCATTTTTAGAGAATCAGGGTGTTTTACTTTTCCTTCTTACTGCTACATACAGTAAATACGTATTGCCTGAGTAATATTATAATATAATGGAATAAATGGAATTAAAAAAAAAAATCAGTTACTGGACAATTATTGGGGACATGATCTGAGTTTCATCTGCCACTAAACCAATTCTTCACCTTGGTTGCCTTGATAAGACTAAAGTAAAGGAGAAAGAGAAACAAGACCTTTCCTGTGACAATAAATAAATAGGCTCCTGTTGTTGTCACCTTGATATGTGTTTTGCTCAAGTATTTTCACTATTAGTTCTGAGTGCAGCGAGAGAACAACCATCGGGGGGAGAGGGCTTAATGGGCTCTTTGTCTTACTCAATTTCCTCTGTCCTATATACGCTTCGTGTTTGTTGCATTGTAGAAACGGTTCTGCTTTTTGGGCTCGCTACTTCTACAAATAATGATATAACTACTGCACAGTCCCGCGAGGTAAATAAGCTGTGTTTGTTTTCTAAATAGAGTTCACCCATTATTTATTCTGCAATTGCTTGATACAGGCATAGTGGTGAATAATTTGAGGGAAATTATGATCAAAACAGCCACAAGTAAGAACAAAGAGGAGTTGTGTTTTCTACAAGGCTTTTATTTTTAATGATTAGAAATGAACGACCTCACAACTGTGCTGAAGCCATACCCGATATCGATTTCTTTTTTTTTTGGTCTGAAAGCAACCCGTATGACCTCCAGAAAAAAAAATATGACCATCCTCTGAACTGACACCTCAACAGGCAAGCTCTCGTAAAGTTAGGCAAACTTAAAATACTTTATTTACAACTTTACAACTTTATCAAGAGGTCAGTGTCACACTCCATTATGTCCCTGGTCTAAGGGATACCTGGACACAACATGTTAATAAGTGACCCCCATTCTTCCCACTTGACTTGTGCTGCTGGCTCTCCTGGGTGGAAAGCCAGCAACACAAGTCAAATTCAGAGTTTAAGCAGCAGTTTAATTGTCTTTTTGTATAATTTTCTAGAGGTGAGGAAATGGCCAAAGTAACAAACAGAAAGTATCCAATCAAAACCCCGATCTCCCCTAACAGAAAAGCAAACCAAACAAATGCCAGTGTTCTTACCTGAGCTCCAAAACACATAAACAGGAGAAAACGGGCTACTACTTTGACTGATTGATTAACTGACTGTTTGATTGACAATATTTAGGATTTGGAGAAAGTCAGTTCTTTTGTTCCGTCATTATACGGACAGCTGAGCGCCTTGAAGCATTAATCTACAATCTTCTCCTCACTGGGTTTCCTTTCTCATGTTCAATTCTGTAGAAGCACAGCCCTGCTTGTCTCCTCGTTGGAGACAACTGCCTTTCATTTTGAATACTGGTTAAAACAAGTAGGTGGCAACTGAGACTGATGACTTCTCCATGGCGATGGCGTGCAGCAGTAAGAAGCCTGTTCTCGCACCACCAGGTGGGCCGTTCTCTCTGTGTGGCGTCCCGTGAAAGCTATGAAAACAGTCTACGACCAAACCCTCCTGCAGGAGCCACATTGGTTCAGTTGGTTGATCGAGCTCACGGTATATGATTGAGCTGATGCATTGCACTGTATAGTTCTTGCTTGCACCTTCACCACCACTTTGTCTGCAACACAAATGCTTTTCCTGACCTTGTATCCTTCCACCCCACAGGCAGGGAGCCCTAATGCATTGCTCCTCTGACACACTCTCCTCCAGGGCTTTGGCTTCACACACACTAGACCTATATAAAACTGCAGGAATAGATAGGTCGGCAAAGTCTGTCCTCAGGCACGCACAGCCTTTCCGTTCTGCACGATACCTCGATTTTTATGAAATACACAGACGCTTTTCTATTATACTGTATATACCTCATGAAATGCAGCTTGATGAAACAGTAATCTCCTTTACTGAACATTCAATGAAATTATACGCTGTTGTGGATGGAGCACAGCCCTTTTTTTCCCCCTTCTTTTTATTGCATTGTTCTCCACCGTCAGACGATACATTTTATTTGGCTTCCTCGAGAGCTTCCCTATGCTGTCGTTTCTCTTCATATTAAATGAAATCAAAATGTCATGTCTCTTGCCGCAGTCATTACTTTGTAAACTTTTGGACTTCCAAAGTCAATAAAAGTACCTCTCGGCAGCATTTATACCTGTCCTATTTTCTCTTTTCATCTCTGCCTTTCTCAAGAGCTGCTTTCTTGGATCCATGCCCTTGTGGAGAAAATGCCTTCTCTTAGTACCGCATGAAGACGGTGTTTCTCATTTGTTTGTAAGTGGCTTTTCTGAACTTCTTCATTTTTTTTCAGGAGCAGGTATGCAATGAGAAAGAGTCCAAAAAACATTTTTTTTTTTTTTTTCTTTTTACAGTTCACTTGAAAGACAACTTCTGAAGAACGCAAATTTTAACCATGCTTCTCGCACCACAGTGAATATTGGAGGATTTCATGCACGGGCACGTCTGAAGAGAATCTGCCTGGAAAAGAGGGCAGAGTTTCTCAGCACAAAGGTGCAGAAGTGTTAGAGCGCACAGATGATATTAAACGTAGCGGTGCAAGAGGTCAAATTCGCTGTTATGCATGGTAAACACAATTTTCTGCTGCATAACAGATGTAAAAAAAACAAACAAAAGATAGATGGACAGATTGAGAGAGAGAGAGAGAATCAAAAATAATACTTTCACACAAATAATAACAAAGAAATCTGTACAGGTACAGCCTATCATATAATTCACTATACACATATAACATAACTTATTTATAGAATACACCTCATATCTACAAAACGCACAAAAGATCTAAATCTAAATCTAAAAATCTGACAATATTCTTCCATTGTTTCCAATGAGGAGAGAACATTTGAAAGCCTATAGAAAAAGCGTCTTTTTTTTCTGAGAGCCTACACAGACATAGGTACTGTATATTGTTGTTTTGTTGGCAAATAAAGAGTGTGCAGTCATGACACTGGGCAGAAACAGTTTGCAGAGGAGCAGATTAGACTGCACTTTGAATGAAACAAAGTGTTTCTGGCTGAAAGTTTTCGAAATAGAGGTGTGGATGTTGTAAAACGTTCAATAGCAGCATTCATCATTTTGGCTTTCGTACATGCATGCTGCGCTGTCCCTCTTCAGCACTGGTGTCTGCTGTCTTCATTTAGTGCTACATGATCGCTTTGGACACTTGTTACATGCCAAGTGGTCTCTGTATATCTGCTTTCTGACTCGCGTCTCACAGAGATGTTTAAATGTTTGTCCAGCCCCGCCCCAGCCCTGTTTCCAGCACCAAAATCCATTTCATCCTCTCAGTGAGCTCAGTTACAGACAGATAGATCCTTTCATCCCCCAAAGAGAGGAACCCTGCGCTTCACTGAAACAGCGTGACAGACAACGGCTTGGGGGGACGCCCGTGGCCGGCCCGCAGTCTCATCTCCTATCCATAATCTAGCCTGCCTCTGCCACTGCAGATTACCTCCATGGAAAGCAGTGGGGCTTGGCTGTGCTGGCGAGCGGCTGGAAGCGATGGCAGTCGCATATGTAATGCTATCGTCTGCCACGTACTGACACAACAAGATAAACATTCTTGTCTTTGCGGGTCCGTGCGTTCACGTCTGCATGGTATTCAGAGTGGGTTTTGTTGCAGAAGGTGGGAGTAGGAGGTTATCATGTTACGTATGGATGAAGACTTTAGTCCACTGAACGTGGACGTAATCCGCACTTCCAAAGAGAAAGGGATTAGCCGGAGATGAAAGGATTCGGAACAAGAGATTTTAAAAAGGCTGGTAATTCCACCATATGCACAGAAATGAAAAAAGGCACACACACACACACGCTCAAACTCGCAGGGTAAAGCTTAGTATTGCTGATGATTTGATTTGATTAAAAGTGAAATGTAGGTCAATGTCTATAACATGAAATATATTTGATAAAATCATTCTTGCTCCTTGTCCACTTCCTCTTCCCCAGCTTCTAAATATTTCAATAAATGTTCCTTCAACGTCTCCTTCCTTCGGCTGGAATTGAATCCCATCTTTCCTCTCAGTCTCTTCTCCTTACTTTCCTCCTTATTTAGTCCATCGCCCCACTCTCCTTCTGTCTTCGATTTTGTGACTGCTTCCCATCCTTCCTGTCTTTGCTTTCTACCTTCACTGTCACAGGCAAGTTACCTTATCCTTCCTCCTCTTCTCTCCTACTTCCTTCTCCTCTTCCTCTCAAAATTACCTTAGCTCCTTTCTCTTTTTACCTCCCCTTTCTTCTTCTTTGCCTGCTTTGTTTTCCTATCTGATCTTTGTCTTCCATGCCATTCCTTCTGTTTTTCCTCTCTACTCCCTTTTACCTTTGTTTCCTTATATTTCACTCCCTTTCCTCTCCTCCTCGGTCTTCCTATTCCATCTTATTAAGTGTCTGCCTCTCCCCCACCCCATGATGTCTCTTATTATTTTTCCTGCCTCGTACACTTATATTATTTCCATTGTTATCACCATCACTCTATCATTTAGTCCTTTGCAGAAAATGGTAAAATACTAATTTTCCTTTCCTTTTTGGTCCTGAAACAGAAACGGCAATGATCACACAGCACAAATTGAATATTGACTGAGAAAATCAGCTATCAGCAGCTGCCATCTCTACCCGAACAATTAAAGACAACAAAAGCAAAATAGAAAAGTGTCATCAGCGCAGGCATGTGTGTTTACCTTATATGACATCAATGCAAGTCATGTGTATATATAGAAGTGACAGAGACACTGACTAACAGTGAAACCTACAGTATTTTGATACGACCATGCTGATTAAAAAACAGCCCTATAACGACACCTCCTACAGTCGGCTTGCTCATTTATTTTTAGAGGTCCCTACAGTGTTGAACACACTGAAGCAATAATTCTGGCAGAGCCTGGGCTTTATCCATCAGAGCACTGAAAGGCTATAATAGATATTGCAGTTTTTCATATAAGCGTGGTTGCATGTGTGCGCTTGACAAAATTAATAATTCTACAAAATGATTAAGTCTTAGTGTTGCCTGTTGTCTGTATACCCCTGTGTGAGAGGGTAAATCCTGCTGATGTGTTAGTGTGATTCATGAACTCGTTGTGCGTTCCACACGAAGTTGATTTAGTCTGGAGTTATGGGTCATCGAGGAGGGCACGTACTGTACTAACCGGGCTGAAATGAGAAAAAGAGCGGCGGCGATACGGATGACAAACCATCTCCTAGGTCGTATTATTAATGAACTGCTAACAAGACAAATGCACAGTGAGGGCGGAAAATGCACACCTCCATAATCAGGACTTCCCTATCCACCTCTTCACGCTGTAAATCTCCCTTAACACCGCTCATTCAACTGGTACCTTATTGACGGTGGAAAATATTTATTCTGCAGCCTGTGCACCAAGGCTGGCTAGGCTAATGCACCGTGCCTTATTGTGAAAAAACATCCTTTAGGAACACAAATCCTTTTTGCAAGAATGATCCCTGATAAGGCCTCGGAA
This sequence comes from Labrus bergylta, assembly GCF_963930695.1. Lineage (NCBI taxonomy): Eukaryota > Metazoa > Chordata > Actinopteri > Labriformes > Labridae > Labrus > Labrus bergylta. The sequence continues at coordinate 8,616,016 of NC_089200.1, forward strand.
AAGAGGATGTGATTCTATGCAGAGGGATACTGAGAAATACAGAGAAGAATCTCTCAGTGAGGAAAAAAAATACAGCAGCAATGTGTTGCTCCTCCTGTGAGCTCATTCTTTGTGCTTGGTTGACAAAGTGTGGTCGGTTTCCAGACACATGAATATAGATCTGACTAGCTTCATTGTGTCAGATAGAGTCAGCAATATGAGAAACATTACTTAGGAGCATCCATATTTTCCAACACATTAACTTTACCTGGAAGTCACAACCAGGTATATGAAATGACCAATATGTAAGCGATCTACTGAATTAAATCATAAAAGGACCTTACCATATGATCACACATTAAGGAAACATGCTATGTTGAAGTGCTGGTTTCAGTATGTCCTCCTTCTAACGTTAGATTCTGGTCCTGGATGGACTGGATTTGTTTGGACCAGCGAAGGTAGACAGTTTTAAGGCACCCCACACAACCGTTTTGGACGTTCTTTGTTTTGCTAGGCAATCCGCAAACCAACAGGATCTTCAGCGATGGAATCGGATAAAAGAACTAGTTCAGATATAGCCGATTCTAACTGACCTGAAAAGCCTCTACATTTTTCTAATAAGCTCCATGAGCAAAACCTGGTAAAAAAAAATACATTTTGGAGACGATTTAGAAAAATGGAAAGAGGTTGGAACACAGAAATGTTTCAAGACTGATGCAGAGCTGGCTAAACACTGAAGCTTCAGTGTCCAAAACATGGCAACCCCTTGTGCATCGACTCTAGAGAGGAGGGGGCAGCGGAGACTCTCCAATGTTAAGAATTTGGACTGCAGTACTTATTTTAAATTCTACATGTCAAAGTTACTTATTGCTCCTTTAACAGTCACTAGACCTATATTTATTTATTTGCTTATTTTCCAAGAGAAAACACGTCCATTCACCTCCACTCGCTCGGTCGATTGTACGCTGTAAAAATTGCTGCAAAGTTTAGATATAGACAAGGATTGCAAGAAAAGCTAAAACCACAAAAGCAACAAGCTGGAGCCAAGCCAGAGTGCCCGCACGAGTCGCCATCTTGGGTGTAACTCAGAAGTGTTTTATGTAGGACCAGGCTCAATGCTAATTTCCCATCAGTTCCATTAATTTCAACCAACAACTGATGAAACATGTATTTGTTGTGTCAAACTAGACAAAAGATTGATGGAGAGTCATAGAGTACACAATTTCAATTTCTGTAGTTTCCTGTTCAGCTGGAAAGTATTCTGACCAGTTATATTAAAATTAATAACTTGTGTAAATCTGAGCAGTATTCAACATTCAGGGTAGCTCTGCACTGGGGTTTAACATCATCACTCTCCATGGGAAAGCAGCGGTTCATGCCTTTATAAAGTGATTCTGCCGGTGATCATGTGCAGCCTGAGGCCATCTCAGTGTATTCGTGTCCAAGGCAGCAGAGGAGTGAGAGGGATGAGCAGGGTCACCATGACACTGACTTCACAGTCAGAGAAGCTGAGCAGATGGAGCCTGAGAGGTAAGTGTTGGGAAGAAATATTTTTTTGAATAGTAAGTAAGGGTATCTTAATCAAGATGAGATTTAACAGATGAACAGATGAGGATTTAAACTGCGAAAATACGTTTTTTTCAGAGATATTTTCTCGAATGTTCCCTGGGCTGCCTCATCATCCTTTACAACAGCTTTAATGAGATTTTACGTAACTTTTCCACCTCAAATTAGTATTTTCAAAGTCGGTCTAGTACAAAACAGTTTGCAGAAAATGGGCTGTAGACACTTATTAGAGGCATGTCAAATCCTTTATTATTACTGCACATTGTCACTGCTAGAGTAGGATTAGTACGAGATATCCATCAGTGACACACCTTCTTTTTAGATCCCTCATGGGTCAATAGGACACAACCAATGGCAGAAACAGGATAATGCTTTAATAACATGTCTAACTCCCACTTGACTTTGGAGCTTAACAAATGAACTGGTTTCCTTTCTCCTAACACATATACCATCCGACAACTGCCCGCGGCTACAATCCACCCACAAATTTCATTCACACCTAGCCATTATCTGGAGCCCTGGGGGGATGGAGAGCTAATTAGAAAGAGTGCAGGGGTCCTTAGGAAGTCTGCAAAGGTTTCAGTAGTTTGCTTTGTAATCACCCACATCCGTGGTGTACATGCTCTCAGGGATACGCCTTAATATCAAACCAATTTTGAAATGATTTACCTGCAAGGGAAGTAAACAATTTTGCAGCGGCTTTTATCGACTGGGCCAAAATTGCTTATTGTGCAAGAAGAAATGTAACTTGTGTAAACTCCATTAAAAAGAACGGGCAGGAGACATTTCCCCTACCTCTCTTTTGTTATCATTACTCTTCATTTTTTTTTTCTGGTCCTCTTTGCCTGATTTACCAATAAGTGAGCCAAAGAATCCATATTTCTGTGAAGTTATCATAAAACGAGAAGATAAAGTACTCCACTGTAAATTCCTGTATACGTCTTCATGTGTGTCTGACATTAAAATCAATCATCAGTAATTATAACCACAAATTAAAAAAAAGATGGCCATCTCATCTCTCTGACCTTCCTGGTGGATGAAAGATGTGCAGGTAAACCTCCAGGACTCTCTCGTCTCTCCGCAGCAAATGGTGAAATTGTTAAAGGAGAGAATGACCTTTTAATCCAGGTGGCTCTATGTGAGGTGTGACACTAGCTCGCAGCAACACGCTTCATTTCACACGATATAACATTAAATGTATTCATTTTCATTCATATGTCATCTTGAGCACAAGTGCACCTTGTTCAGGGAAACAGGGAGAATACCATTACCAACTCGTGCAAGGATTGTGAGTTTTAAACTCTCTTGTCTGGCAGAGTGAGAAAAAGGATGCAGGCATTTCCATGGCAGTGCCAACAAGTATGATGGATAAGGAATTCAAAATCACTAAACTTTGGAGATGCATTTCACCTCCGGACTTCTGGTGATCTATTGAAGCTTGGGCTGATAATCAATCATTGAGACACCGGTGTCTTTTGCAATCACACTGGTATTGGTTGTCTTTGTACAAACAGATGACAATAGAATAAGAACACTACTTTGTATTGGCCTTAAAAAATATCCAATCATAAGTAGGCAAGTTCTCAGATATGACTCAGAAGTTTTCATTATCTACTCAAATAAAGTTTTTCCAACCTCATGACAAACACCTGGGGACAGGGCCGGGTCCAGATGAAGAGTGGGTGGCCACCCTAGAAATCTCATTGACCCCTCCCCCCCCCAGAAAATCTTAAAATATGATTGCCTATGTGCCTTGTCAGTGCTTGGAATTATGTTAAAATCTACTATGTGGGCTGTTGCAAAAAGCTGCACGTCCCTTTTTTTAAGATTGAAATTTTCAATTCTCTATAGTTGTCTGTTAAATTTTGAGTTGGGACATTTCCTATTTGGATTTTTGAGTCCATAAACAATACAGTGAAGAAGATTTGTATGTTGCTACTCTGTTTTGTTACTTTCTAAAGTTAAAATAGTTTACACAGTATACCCAGGGAGTGCCTGTAAAGCCCAGAGCGTAATCCTCATATACAGAGGCTATAGTACTCCATGGCATGCCCCACTTTCGCCTCCCAATGTTTCCTCTCTGTCTTTAGATCGATTGGAGGCTAAATTGCTGCCCACTCCTTAAGAATTAAAAAAAATATAATATCTTTAATGATATACATTTAATTAGATATGAATAGTGTAGATGGAAAATATCACATTTCAAAAATGTGTTTCACTTGTTTGGCCACCACAGTCCAAAAACTCCTTCTTTGCCACTGCTGCCTGGGGATCATGGAGAAACTTGGAGTAATACTGAAAACTTATGACCTTAAGGTTAATTTTGGAAATTCCTGTTATATGTGCATATAGTAACCAGGGTAGGTTAAGTTTAGGGAGTGATCGCGATTATTTGTTTCTGTAGCGGTTAAAGTTCATTTCAGATAGCTGGCAGGATTACAAGTTCCCTGCATGAAAATGTAAGAACCTCTGACCCCAAACTTCCCTTCTACATCCTGCAAACCAGAGGTAAAAAAAAAAAGAAATCACCCAAATGGATGCAGTCTCTAGGATTCTAGACTGCATGGCATTTACACATTTTATTTGTAGTTGTCATGAGCCAAAAAGACCGATTTTTTTCAAAAAAGTTTAAAATAAATGTGTAGAAAGTTGGAACTCACTCTTGAATATTTGTATCCAACCTGTTAATCTAAAAATGTGAGACGTACTGATGATAATTACATTAACTATTCTCCTGCAGGATCTTTAGAATCCACTGGGTTTAAACATTTGCTTTCTGCATCACCTCTGCTGCTGGTAGTTTCCAATGTCGACCATGTTTTTTACAATTTGGCAAATTTATATTATATTATATTATATTATATTATTCAATTCAGACATTAACCTCAGTGCTCCCAGTCATGCTGTGTAGTGCAAATACTGTACAATGCTCCTTTAAATTAAAGGTCTGGGGTCACAGATTAATTTCCATTTTGTTCATTTTTAAATGTTTAACTGGATTGCCTGTCAGTGAAGAAGCTTCCTTCCAGTGGAAACAAAATCCCTGCTGCAATAGTAATGATTGATAAAACCTCGAGAGGTTTCTCTGAATTGGATAGTCTTAATTTGGCAAGTTTCACTGATTGATAAAACTAGCACCAAAAAAAAATCCCATTTGATAAAGGACAATGCAGAAATAAAAATCAAAACATCTCACCGATCCTGTGAGAATTGGATAAACTGATTCAACACTTATGAATCCAAAACGTAGCTTACCTCCCTGGGATTACTCTGATACAACACGTTTGGTTAAATATTGAATTGTTGGAAGACAGAGAATACACTTTTGATGGCCTGCAGCCACATTTGTATGCATTACTTGTGAGTCGGAACCTGAACTCACTGTTGTCACTTCCATGATGGTTAAAAACTGTCTTTTATTTCCTCAATTACATCGATTGTTTGTCCTCGGCGCATCAGCGAAGAGGCCACAACAATTGATTAGGAAATTATGTGATTTAAACTTTGGCTTTTAGTTTCCTGCGATCCAATCAAAGATAGTCACACAACCCAACAATGTGGACAACGCACGCCCCAAATTGCTCAATTCAGAACTCTTTGGCGGCAGTAGCTCAGTCTGTAGGGACTTGGGTTAGGAACCAGAGGGTCACCAGTTCAAGTCCTGTTGCAGACCAAGTATGGAAGTTGGTCTGGTAGCTGGAGAGGTGCCTGAGCAAGGCACCAAACCCCCTCCCCACCACCAGCTCAGGAGCACCCACTGTGGGCCACTCTGTCACTCTGACATCTCTCCCTTAGTGCATGTCCATAGGATCCTGTTTGTGTGTGTATACTTTAGCCGATATGTGTGTGTTGCATCACTACAGAGTGTAAAAACTGAAATTTCCCCTTGCGGGGATCAATAAAAGTATAAGTAAATCTTATCTTCCTTGAATAAGTTCAAGCTGCATCATCAGAAACCTTTTTCCTGATGCCTTTTCATGGATGAATAGTACTAAAGGGAAATGAGGAAACCAGAGTCATCATATACATTCAACAATATGCAAATAACATCCTGCTTTAGATGCAGGTTTCTTTTATGACTCACCAGGATACATATATAACTGCCAGTTCACTACTTGCTGTGTCTTTTTTTTCTACATCCACAGGCACAGCTATGGCTATCACAGCCGATCGTGAGTCACTGTGTCCTTGTGATTTATCATGAAAGGCAGGTGATGACATTTGAAGTCCTCTGGAACTACTGAACGCGTGTAAAAACCAAGGGGCAACCTCCGGTCTCGAAAAATGAAGCCTATGCGGAAGTACAAAAAACTGCAGTTCCTCGAGGTTCCGCTTGAGGCTGGCTGCAGAAGCGCCGGAAGTGCCATAAGCCCACAGCCAAAAAAGCCCGTTTCTACCACAGGAATCAACATGTTTACAGCCTGGTTCAAAAAACGAGATGTATCTGAGAAGTTGACGGCCCCTTCTCCTCACACTGTGGGGGGGGTGAATTTTTTTATAACTCATCGGATTTTATTCTATTAAGGAAAACGACTATGCCCATATTTGGTTGTGTCAGATTTGATTGACAGCTCTGCGCGCTGCATCTGTCTGTCAGGTCAGCAGGTCAGGAGGCTAACAGCTTGATCCGTCTGATTTCTCCTCTTTCTTACTTCGTTTGGAGAGTTTGTTTAACACATATCTGACAACATACATGGCTTGCTGTGCGGTTAACAGACCATCCAACAAGTTGATGCTTCAGTTTTTTTCGGTAAGTGATATAGTAGTGTTATATTTACTGCTTACTCATGTGTTTATATTTACGGACCTAGCTTGTTTAGCGTTAGCTTGTAAACCAGTCGGCTAACTGTGTAGCTCATTATTTACATTATTTACGGTCAATGGTTTAGAAATGTTTGTTAAGATGTTGTTGTTGAAAATAGTGAGTTTGTGTGATGTTAGAAGCTAAAGGTTCATCTCGGTGGTTAACCACAGACTGTAAATATGGTTATCTGACGTTATGATGAATGTTATACTCCACCTAAATGTCGACATTAAAAAACAAACTTTGTGTAGTAATTATCCGTCAGTAACATAAACTGAACTGAACCTAATGTGCTGTGTAGGTTATAGAGGATGACATTAACGTTACATGGTTGATGTAGTGTCTGAAGATTTGAGCAAACTATTAACAAATAAAAAAAACTTCACTTTGTAAGAGCATCTGTAACCATTAAGAACTATATTAATAACCATATTAATTTTCACTGAACTCATACACAGAATATAGATGTAGAAATATAAATAACATGTGGAATGAAAATAAGATATAAAGCACATAGATATAAAGTATAAGAAATAGTTTGAAGAATACAGCCATGTACTGAGCTCATGTTAATAATAAATGAGTTACTGTATGTTCTGTACTGAAGCACAGAGAGTTGGGACCTGTTAATGATTTAAATAATTCAGATTATATTTGTTTCATGTTAAGATGAAGTACTATCCACAATAAACTGCTTAATTTTTCCTCACAAAATCTGAGACAATTTGATGTGGAATATCATTGTGTGAGTGTGAGAGCTGAAAACAGCACGATTACAATAATGTTTATCTTCTTAACTTTAAATAGATGTTGATTACCTGAATACTGTACCTTTGTTGTCTGGGTAGTACACTGTTGAATTTATAAATGTACTCTTACACACAGATGAATACAGAAAAATAGATGAGAACAAAAAAATGATTTAATGAATAACTGATATTTTCTCTCTTTCTTTGTCACCCTGAAGACCCCTCACTAAAAGTCCATGTTCTCCTGGATCCATGTCACATGCTCAAGCTTCTTCTGAATGACTTTTCAACAGTTGAAGTTCTGCTGAGAGAAGATGGCCAGCAGATAAGACAGCAGTACATCAAGGAGCTCCACAAGCTTCAGGAGGAGGAGGGTTTGCACCTTGGAAGACTGTATTCATGCTGTTCAAATAAAACTAGATCTCCTCCAAACAACTTGCAATCAAACTATTTTCTTCCCATTTTAAAACCCTTTGTCCAGTTTAGATGGGAGAAGTTGATATTATGTGATATTGATCTGGGAAGACTACATTTCTAAATCATTTTTAACTGTGTTTTTATTCACCAGTTATTGATCTTATTTACTCTCCACGTATCTTGATTTAAGAATGGGGCTGTGTTTAAGGGCATATTTTTGCAATGACTCTGTTCCATCCCACTTTCAGAAATGAACTACATTAGTATTTATCAAAAGAATAAGAAGTTGTGTAAAAGTAGACTTCCTTCCCTAAGCTATTGAGTTGAGCATTAATCTGAAATGTATACTCATAAGTAGACATAAAGGAGTGCATTTATATAGAAATATTTATTTAATCAGAAAAACAACATTAAAAAAAGTCTGTTTTTACAGCAGAGATTAACATGTTTACAGCTTGGTACAAAACAAACAAATAGGTGTGATTAGCTCATGTCTCGATGGACACACACTGTACGGGGGGGGGGGAATGTTTTGATGAAGGATAAGAGTTATTCACAATAAGGCGTGTAGCTGACCAGCTTGACAGGTGGGCGCGGTGTAACGGTTTGTCAAAAGGCTTAAAACCCGTCTCAGCTCTCAGCCTGTGGGTGACATCACTCAGGCCATCCGGGGGAGACCTCCCTCACAGCGAGCTGTTGAAGAGAAGCAACCGAAGTCCACCCCAGAAGAACCAACAAATGCAGATGTTGTTGAAGCTCAGGTTTCTTCCTCTGTCTCTGCAGCTCTCTGGGCACCTCGACGGACAAGTCACCAATAATCCACACTGTGTCTATAGGAGAAATACAAAGGTGTTCAATTAATGCCTCAGACAAGACGAAATGTACAGTTAACTACATGTGACAGCTCAGGCTGTTTTTTTGTTATGAGCCACATCTGCAGGAATAATATTGAACAAGGTAGCTGCAGCTCATCATAATAGATGCCAGTCTTAAATACTATTTTTTCTAATACTTAAAGTTTTTGGTGTGAAGCTGACACTGTCCACAGACTCCATGACTTCACGGGGTTCTATAGAAAACAAATGTCTTATAATAAATACTAAATAATTATTTTTCAATTGTCATGTTCACCTCATCGCTGTTGACATCAGTAAATATAAAACACAGACATTCCTCTTTTTGTCAGAACAGTAACATGAACTGTATGCTTTGTAATATTGATTTCTTCTGGATGTCTCATATTTACAGTCTATGGATAAAACTTTGTTAATGTATTTCTCTGCTAACACTGACAAAGTCTAACTTCTCTAACAAATAACTCATAAACATAATTGTATATTTAAAAAAGTGTAGTTTTAAGACTTTAATTAAATATTTGGGTTGAATATAATTCGTTTTAACTGTGTTGTATAAAAGTTAAATGTTAACTTACTGTTTGTAGAGTTTTCTCAGGACGAGCAGGAATAGTTGATGATAGCAGCCTAGCTGTTAGCTATGCTGTCAAGTGGACTGCTAACGTCGAGCTGAATGGGCGGAGCTAAGTCCCGCCGGTCCCGCCTTACTGCTGTCGCTAGGTTGATCCGAAGTTAGGTTGAGACTGCAAATCCAATATGGATGCGGCCGTCGATTGGACTCATTTTCTGCCTATGTCACAGACGGGTCAGGGTTCGTCCAGTAATATTTACAGTCTATGGTAAAAACCCAGTGACCTGAACAAGGATCGGAGCCACTATGCTCACACTGTTAAAGATCCGTAAGGCCTCCTCCTGAATGAGCTCATTCTCACAGATAAAGTCCTGCATGTAGGGCTAATGTGCAGGACTTGTCAGCCATGTTACACTATCTCTGTGCTGCATAATGATGTGCGAGCATCTCGTGGCGCTCTGCCGGCTCTTTGTACCGCAGAATGGAGACTCGCCCAACGCGAAGGAAAGTAATAAATTACCCTGGCAAGATTTGAGTTCTGCATAAGTCAGGAGGAGCCACCACAGGGGAAACAGATTGTAGATTGTTTTGTGTGCAAGGGAGGGAATGGGGGAGGTTGGTTGTGGCGTTTAGATTAATGCATCCGCCCGCTTTACAAAATGCGTTTGAATCTGCAAGTGCAATGTAAGCTATAAAGTAAATGAGAGATGCATTATTTGCAATACTGTATGTGCGGCTCTGGGATTAAGCCTTGATTTGCCTATTTTGGCGGCAGGTGGTAATGTAACTTGGGCGTGGGGTGTTCAGATAGAACGAGGCGAGCTCTTTGACATCCATTCAGATGTGGCACACGCAGGCAGCTGTTTATGATGAATTTCATTACCATGAGCGCTGGTGGAGGAAGCGCCTTGTGGCTCCAACCAGCTGCAGAAACATAAGGAACTCCCATTTGAAAGGGAGACAAAGTAAATAAATGAAACAGGGACTGAATGCAATGTAACATAAAACATGCAACAGAAACGCTGAGTCGAATATATTACATTCAATTTTAAAAAAAATCTTACTTTCACTTTAGTAATATGATGTGAAACTAAAGAAAAAATAGTTCAGACTGAAATGTATTGAAACTCACATCACGCTCGCCATTTGCATAGCAAGGATCAGTCAATACTAAACCCTAAATATTAAGTATCAATCAATATTAATCAACTTGGAGCTCATTGCTCTAATTTACTGAAAATTGGTGAATGTATCTGACATTTAGACTGTTGATCTTTACGTAGCCTTTTCCATGAGGAAAATCAAATCTAACAGATATTTATTGATGGTAAATGCTCAACTCAAACGTAGCTTCATGGCTTTGAAGCTCAACAGGAAATGAATTGAGACTTGTGTGTTTGTCCACAACCTTTCATTGTTTTAAGAGGTTTAATTGTGCTTTTAAAAAACTTTTTTTTAGGAGTTGTGCAAACTTCTGAAATACTTAACATCTAGTCCTACAAATGTCTTTAAAGGTATGCAACATTCTGGATATGAATATTGCAAAAATCATAATAGACTTCGGCGTAAGGACTTCCTTAAAAAAGTCCCTCTGGGTTTGTTGTTCTGAGCTCTGTGTTCACACTGACATGACAACACTTCCCACAGCTTGTTTATGTTTCACCTAAAGGCTTAAACATGTTTCTTATATATATATATATATATATATATATATATATTTCTTTTTTTCACGTTACCATTCCTCTCTAGCTGTTAGCCCTGCCACCATGTAAGGGAACAGATGGTGTCATGCTGTGTCCAGGGGTATTACAATGAAGTGTCGTCACAAGAATGAGCGAAGAGAACCAACAGATCTTTTCCAAACTAGAGAAAATCATTTCCATGGCCGAAAAAGATAAAAAACATAGAACAACAGAGTCAGCATTGAAATGCATATCACCACTTGAGATTGATCAAAGAATCTTGTTTTCAGATGTTTCTTAGCACTTGTCTGTTGCTATCCGCCTCACAGAGACTTCCTGATGAAGCGGGTGGGTTGATGAAGAGAGCGTCTCGTCTAAAACTTTACTCTTAAAAGTACATGGTAAGCCTTCAAAGCGATTTTTGTTTCATCCGTATTGTGTCATGACCGGCTCAAAGGCCATGGCAAACAAAGGGAGAGACACCAAATTCACACTTTATTAACTGTTTTCATTACAAACATGTGAATGAAATTGCAAAAGAGATGAAGTGTGGATGTCAGTAGAGTCAGTAGTGTATGTGAGTGGGTGTGTGAGAAGTGTAATGCGCTTAAATGTGCAAATTAACCAAACAAGGCGCATGCAGGAAGTTTCTGGGATCAGAATGGGGTGAGGCTTTAATAATGACTGTGAGCATCGGGCCCAGGTGCTCCCAGTCAGACTTATTTGGCCGCCACGCCTACCAATTACACAAACCTGCAACACAAAAAGAGAGAAGAAACAATAACAGGCCAGAGGGCCGTCACAATTTTCTATATATTGAACAATGTGCTTTGATGCTTTTGGGAGAAAAAAATGTATATTTCTTGTTTCTCCTGCTGAAATAGTCGTGGATTGAATTGAGCTGACATCAGAGCTTTTACAAATCATACAGCCTTCTCTTTTCTGTATCACACAGTACTGTCTCCATAACAGTGTCTGCTATCATAATTTCCTGTTCTACCACAGAGTCAGTGGCTTGCCCTAAAGTGAACTCCAATCCAAGCGATGCCCCTAGAATGACATTCAGAAATGTTAACTGCTGCAGTAAGGTTGACCTTCTCATAATATTTCTGTCCAGGTATCCAGGACTGAGGTAAGGCTCTGTGGTTTCCTGAGGAGCAAAAGGGATTGTGCACACAGATCTGAAAAAAAAAAAAAAAACTGCAGATATAATGATTGTGGGCCATTCGCAGCAGCGATTGAGGGTAAAAGTAATTGACTTTGGCTTAGAGTGTGCAGTCTCTGAAGCTCAGAGGGCTTCACACGTTCAGACCAGGTGGTGCAGGTAAGAAATCTGGCAGCACCACAGCTCTTGTAGCAGCCTCAATCGGTATTTGCGATGCAATATCTTTCGCATGCCTTATGTCCAAGACTGATTAGTGGACCCAAAGATTAAGGATATCACACAAAAGACATGCTCTGCTTGCATTTGCTGTTCTAAAAATAAATGTAAATCTCACCTTCAAATGATGAACTATGGCAAAATTCCTTGTGCATTTTGTGAATGCTATTCACATCATTCTTCCAATTATTCTTATTCCTGGAGGTATTCAGAATCGTGACTGCTGATAAAGTGAAAAAGGAAGGATACAATATGTGACATTCTGAAAATGAATGTAGCAAACAATAAATACTGCCTATGGAAATGTAACGTGTGGTAATGACTCTCTAAAAAAGAAATCACTCTGGATTTGTTGTTCTCTGCGTTCACATGGACAGGAAAGCGTTTCCTTCAGCTTGTTTGTGTTTCGCTCAGAGGGTCAACCATGTTTCGAACGGCCCAAGATCGAAGCGCGTGGCCTAGCTGGACGTGGCTCTAACCTGAAGTGAAACTGACATGTGGCACCTTTTTCCTGCACGTCCCCACTCTCTCGCTTGATTTCCTACTATTACACACTGTCCTGTGTCTCTCTAGTAAAGGCATTATTTCAGAGACAGGAGGTCAGCTGCTGCTGTTTTTATAAATGTGCTTTATGAATGAATGGGACATGACTTGACTACCACTGATGTCAATGGAGGATTTGAATGGGGGAATGTACTTCTGGTACCAGAGCCATCAAAAAAAATAGACAGTCAATTTTGAGCTCAATTGTCACAGGAGAATGTATCCCATATAAGCAGATTTGTTTGGATAGAGAGTCTCATTGGGTTGCTGGCATTTGCCAATACTAGTTATCCCGTTTCAGGCTGTATTGCCGGCCAATACTGATAAAAGTGCTTTTGTCACAACTCTTTTCCTGACTACTTATTTAAGTCTGCCAATACAACTGCAACTTAATCTCTTATAATACTTTGTTTGGTTTGATGTTGAATTGCTGAGGCTGAATAAAAAGTGACAACTATGGCTCAGTAGTTCCTTATATTACACTCGTCATGATCGTAAACGCTTAAATGTTGATGCTTAAAGAGTGCTAAAAGTAAAGTTACGAGTCAGAGCAAGTTGTCACAGCATTTTCTTTCTGTGCTCTGTTTACTGGCTGCAGTGGTGAATATGAATAATAAATCCTGAATAAGTAGCCTACAGGCATGATTGATACATTGTTTGGCAGCCAATATGACTTATCATCAAAGCAGGGACCTGACTTCACCTCCGGTCTGTGTTTGCAGTACAGACGCTCTCAAATGAAATGTGGGCCTAATTACATTTTATCTGATGCCCCGCAGCGAGCCCTGCCCTCTGAGAAATTAATATCGGAGTGTCCACTGCACCCAGTCTCGATTACATTTCTTTTTCAAATGCATCAGCTGCCATTTCTCTTCTTGTTAATGTGCAATGCGGGAATGAATGGGAATACAGTTCGCAGTTATTCGTCATGCCCCAAAGAGAGAGAGCGAGCGGACTTGGCTGCGTGTATGAATTTCAAAGAGCAGTATCGACACAGAGAAACAATCCTCAGCCATTACATTGATGTGCTTCCTATAAACTTTTACTCACACTTAACACCGTTCTATACCTTCAAAGGCGATGTGTTAAGAGTGACTTTCAGGGATCAAGCTGTCACATTATTTGATATAACACGATATTGACTTCTTTCCTGTTGTGAGGAGTCTTGTTGTTTAAGGCTGGTAGTTCAGCCAAGATTTCTGAAGTGAGATGCGCCGTGCCGAGCGCTGTGCACCCCTGCTGTGGTTGTGTAACATGTGTCTCCCATTGCCAACACATCTTCCAAGTCAAGCTGAGATTTTACTCGCGTCCTGAGGTTTTCTGTGGTGGTCTTGCAACATGAAAACAATAACTACCGAAACAACTTCTGCAGGGGGGGGGGGGACTTGTTGTTCGCTGATGAGCCAGAGACATGTCAGTGGTGATCCATGGGTCACCCCTTCAGAGATGAGTGCCTGGATAATGAGCATTACCTCTCCACAGTCACTTGAAACAATGTTTGTGAACAGAGTAAAAGACTTGCTGCCAGTGTGTTTTGTGGGGGAATTACACTCATAAAAACAGCAAAGGAAATTAGATGTGTATGATATGCATGTGTGTGAGCGTTCCATCTGTGCACTCCTGTATGTGTGTGTGTGTGTGTGAGTGTTAGCCTCAAGTGGATTGTTAGGAATAGGGAAGTATTGGTGCACTCTGCAAACTCATGTTTAAAAAGATCTGCTTGGCATCAGGAGTGGAAAAAAAATGAATCCCAATTTTACCAAGAGCACATTTGGCAAATAGGAACAGGCCAAACAGGATCAGCAACAAAAGCTCAAGGTTTGGGAGAAGTTTCTCTTCACTTCATGCGTGATCACCAGATATGCTGCTATGCACACACATACTGTTAAAATGGACACTTGTGAGGAGGTTCCTGGTTCAGATCCCCGTCGGATATAGCCTTTCTGTGTGGAGTTTGCATGTTCTAACCCTGTGGGTTCTCTCCGGGTACTCGGGCCTCCTTCCACAGTCCAAAGACATGCTCGTTAGGTTCATTGGCGACTCTACTTTGCATGTGTGCCTTTCTTCTGATCCCTGCAGAATTCAATGCTTAAAGTATGTGCTTTAATTCATTCTGCACTCACTCATCAAATCACCAAATTCAAACCTTTTTTTTTTTTTTTGTTCAAAATGAATGCATGATGAACGTTTTGTTGATTTAATTTCATTCCGTACCAAAAAGAATATGGATTCCTGAAACTTATAACATGATCATAAACTCTTAACGCTGCTGCACTAATACCATTTCTAAAAAAACCCTTGGCTGAGCTGCAACATACAACTCGTTTTGATCTTCAGGAAACTGAGCCGGGAAATCCATCAAGTACACAGTAAGCTGCTGATGTATATAACACTCTTTGATGTGAGGGAAAAATATATTTCTCAGGATTAATGAGGTTGCACCCACATAGTATTGGTCAGCAGCACTGTCTGGCAGCTGTTCTGTTATGAAACCACATCACTGTTCTCCCAGCCTCCGCAGTAAGAACACCCTCATGTGTGGCGCTGCTGTCCTCCCATGCCGTTGTGATATCTTGCCAGGAAAGCTGCTAAATTAAGCAACCTGCCAGCTTGGATTCGGCATGGTATATTTTAATATTTACATGTATTTTTAAGATAACATATTTTGGACTGTACTGTAAAACTTGCTAACACACTGATATGATGTTTAGAGAGATTTTGGTTGTTTCCTAAATCGCAGATAGCAGCGCTGATATTCAGAATTTATAATATGATGACTAAGACAACTGCAGGTTGTAAGGTCCGGAGCCTTAAGTCAAGGTGAGAAGCAACCTGGCACAAGTTGCTTCTCACCACTGACAACAAGTATTAACCTGCACAGTTCCTGGCAGTTGTTGCCTGGTTTTCATTTCCTGTATTTACTTGCCCATGACATTTGACCAATGTGACAACGTCGGAAAACAATAACAAAAAAAAATAAAAATAATAAATGGCACACTAGCTTCTCAGATATGCCAAGACATGGACTATGAGTGACATACTTTCTACAACTGTTTGGAAAAACTAAGGGTTGGCATCCTTGAATATAATAGAAAATTGACATCAGAAACTAGATTTTTTTCAAATATTCGTGGAAAAAAGGAAGAGGAGTGTAAAGCTGAGGGTAAGGTGACCAGATGCAGTGGCAATACTAGAGTCTGTCGGGGGACATTAATTGAGGGCCCCTCCAACCACTATTATATTTTATATATATATATTTTATAGAGTGTCCAATGAACAAATAGCAGGTTGCTCAATAACAGCTGAACCTATGTGCATTTGATTTGGATGAAACAACACAATGGACTATTACCTGCCATACCATGTCTGGTCATGTCTGATGCTCTGAGTAAAACACAACACCAACACAGAAAGTGTGTGGTCCTTACACCTTGTGGTCGTGTTTACTTGGCAGTGAAGGACAGTGGCGCTGTCGCAGAATTGCAAGGATTAAAGAAATAACCCGGTACGATCTTTGGGCCACTGCTTAATCCGCTCAAGTAAAAAACCTGACACTCAATTTTCAGCAAGGCCGTCCAGAGCTGCTATGACGGCTGTTGTCAGCACTGAGGGTTAACTCCATCTGCTGAAGGACGGGCCAGGGTGATGAGGTGGCCATGGCCTCTTTCAGTGTCCCTCACCTTAACACCCGAGCCTGATACTGGCCGTGGGATACTGCAGATTAAAGATGAAGGCTGTAAATAGTGCTGAAGTCAACTGTGCAATCCTGTATATCTTGCATCATTTATCCTCAAAAAAACAGGCTGTGGATTGTCTGGCATAAACACAGAGAAACGGGCAGCAGTTGCAGCAAATATGGTTATTGTTAAAGAATGTTTTTGTGCCTGAGTTTATGTATTTGTATTATGTGTCTGCTGTGGCACAGTTGCCCTTAATTACTTGTCAAAAGCATGAGGCACCGGGAGTGTTTCTCTTTCTCATTTATTACGCAGCAATCACAACTTCACACTCCCTCTGTGCTTTTCTCAAAGCACAATGCACATGCATTCAGAGATGGGGGGAAAAAAACGAGGGATCTAAAAGGGCAGAAAATATCTTGAGTGGAAGCTTATAGCATGACATAAAAAAAAACACTTCTTACGCACCCACTGTGCTTCTCGGGAGACTTATAAATCCTGCATTCAAACAGAGAAGCATAGCCACAAGCTTGAGGGGAGAGAGAGAGAGAGAGAGAGAGAGAGAGAGAGAGAGAGAGAGCTTTATAAACTCAGGGTGCAGGGGCGATGCAAGCTCGTATTACTCTTCACAGTCGCTGCATTTATCTCCTAATTCCTGATTATTCTGCAGTGAGCTGCTAGGTGTGCTCAATTTACAACAGAATAGAAGACAGATTTCATCCCTGGGGGTGCCGCGGGTGAATGCGTTTCTTTTTCTTCCGTCTTTTCTGTTTTTTAATTAGAGCTTAAAAGTTTAACGGTAACTGCTCAACCATTTGGGGCAGTGTTGGTGATTATTGTGGGCACAGTATTTTAATAAGAGATCATTTAGCATTTTAAGTTGAAGGACTCCTGCACAGGGAGTTCTTCAGCACTGGCCCTTCAGGCGGTATATGAAACGTCTCCCTTTTATTGGAGCAGCTATTCAGCTGTAATACAATTATTCAGGAGCCTTGTCTCAAGTGGATAAACATGATAAATAATAAATGTATGCTGTATGCGCAAGATAAAATGAAGTTCAAATTTTAATTGGAATGATTTACTATTTAGTACCTACTTATGAGGTGTTTTTTTTTTAATATTACAGGTTTTTGATCTTTTTGATTTGAGATATTCTTCCATTTTTTATCCTACCAGCAAATTTGACAAGGCACTTGGTAATATATTTGATTTACGTTTGATAATGTACATGTGATGCAATTAACTGTACTTGTTGGGAATCCTGAGAAATTGTCCTAAAAATTCCAATTCAAGCATACAGTGATAAAAAAATTCCTGATATTCTCAAACTGTTAGAGGGTTTCTTTAGAAAAAAAAAAAAAAAAAGACACACGCATCCCTAAGTAGGTACTGGATCCAAAAAGTCTGAGGAAGAGCATGTTAGCTCGAAACATCACTTGTCATTTACTCCTTTTTTTTATCTCTTTATTGGTTTGCACAGAGGATAAAACATATACAGGTGGTATAAGAGTTAAGATTGTACTGTGGTCATCTTTTGTAAACCCCATTCCTGCCTTCTCCCGCCCATCCTGATAAACCCCGCCCCCACCCATCTCAGTTAAGAGGAATCCAATTCCCACTCTGAAGGTGGCCTGTTTTAATAACTCCTTTAAATAGGAGCTCTTTGGTGTGCAGAATGGAGAGTTTGTTTGCACTTTCTTTATTTGATCCAAAAATCTGTTCTGGTGAAAAAACCCAATACAGTCTATTGGGAACTTTTTTTTTAAACAGCATTATCTGCTTTTGCATATCAGCTAATCTTGTTTGCTTCTTTTGACTTTTTTTGAAAGCCAATAATCTGTCGTTTCAGAATGGGTTGAAATTCTTCCAAATATATTGAAAACTTGGGAACTGCAGCTCATATAGTGCAGGGCACGAGTTATACATACACACAGCTGGTGTGTACACAATTGTGCATGTTAAGAGAAACAGCACGTTCACGGCAGTAAACCTGTATTCAGGCTGTCTGGTCTCAAACGGGGTACTCCATAATATAACATGGATTTGTTTTATCATGACATCGAAATTGATGGTAACTTAAAACGGGAAAGCCGGGACTTATTTTAAAATATATTTGGAACTTAATGATTTACAGGTACACACAGTTTTGAAGCTGCACCAGCTGATTGCCACGTCCAGAAAGATAATGTTCACGCTAAAGTCCTTTTTTCTGCCACTGATGGGCTCAGATAGTTATTAGATCTATCTGCCAGGGTAACAAATATAATCTGAATCGTAATAAACTTATATAAAATGTTTTGGTAAAATCCTTTATCAACCAGAACACCAGAAACAGCTGATACCAGAATCAACCAAACTCTGCTCTGCATTATTGTGCAGTGAAGGAATGAAAAGCCAGCATTGGTTACACAACAATACAATCAAACAGATCCATGCAGAGTCAGACTGTCGACTACAGTTCTTTGTGAGATAAATCTTTGTTTTGATCAGAGGAGTCATGGTGACTTTGAAGGCAATGTTATTACAAAAAAAAAGGTCTATGCCATGTGTTGCGATCATTACTGCAGTGTTGTCAGACAAGTTAACAATCTGAGGCTATATAAAAGTAACAAACACAAGGGCTTATTTCAGCAATGACAGCCTGTCTTGTGGCCGCCTGCTGAGGGACTACTGGGGATATTCCAAAACTTAATTCAGACCCCCAGATATGTAAAACAAAAACAAAAATCCTGGGGTGAAAATACTCAGAATTCTCCTCTAAAAGGTCAGAGTAGAAAATTGCAAATTATCTCACGTGTTTTATCAGAAAACACAGCAGAAATCAGAAATCTTTTTCCTTATACAGTCTTTAAATATTATCAGTGTGTAAGCAGCTATACATAGAACCATCCTCGACACAGATGAAACTGTAACTGCAGGTTTTACCTTCAAGAAGTCTTTTTCTTTTTTTTTCTCCTTCTGAGGACATTTATCTCAAACAGCACAAAGCAGCCTGCTCTTCAGCTCTCATTAGTACATCGTCTGTTTTTTGGCCAGATAACGGTACAGAAGAGCGATGGACGGAGGGACGGACAGGTGGGTTGGGCAACATCGGAGGAAGACAATAAGTTATGTTTTATTAGCAGGGACTAATTTTTCATTCCCTCTAATTGAAGAAGGATTGGTAGATCAATAAGCCTCACCAGGCTGCCCTGTTCTGGCATGCACTGACATTATAACAAAAGAGCAGGCGGCACAAATAGATCTTTTATCAGCGACAGGGCTTAGTGTGTTTACAACACATCCCTTATCTTTCCAACTCCCATCTGTCCCAGTGCAGGAATCCAATTATGTTCCCAATATTAACCCTTTTGGATAATTAACCCCACGCACCACTACTCCCTTTAACAAATAAAAGTGGGGGAGCAACCCGCTGCCCGTGTTAAATGAAGAAATAAATAATGGATGCTAGCTTTGCCCTCTCCTTCTGTGCGCCACTGATCCTACCCACCTGGAGGGCTCCTAAATAAGATCCTATGCTGGCTGAGCACAACACAGCAGTTCATTGATCCCCACCCTGTGGTAAGGCTTCTTCCCTCAGGTGGGCATATGAAGGTTGAAGAGAAAGGGCATGAAAAAAAACTACACAGACACAGAAATACACAAACGTACAGACGGTGGAAGGCTGAGTGACTCATATGCCCCGCAGGAAGCGTAGACAGATCAAACAAGTCAGCAGCTTGGATGTATATGCCTGTGTGTGTTAGGCTGGTAGTGTACTCCAAAGGAAATCAAATGTGGCGTGTTTTCAAGAGCAGTCAAATTGCTGTTGAATCCATGCAATTAATATGGTCTGTTTGTTTAATGGATCTGAAGCAGATGGAGCAGCCTTGTGAGTCACGTTGGAAGGAGATTGTGGTGGAAAAACTGGAAACACTCAGCCCACATAACACATGTACAGTAGACGGTTTGCCGGCAATAACATGACATTGCTGACCAGTTCCAAATGACAGTATACTCAGGGTCAGTTAATGAAGCTGTAGAAATGTTTCGACGTGTTTGGCTGCTCATAATGCAGCAACATTGCAGGTTATGACTAAGCGAAGCATACCAAATCCCAAGAAACAACTGTAGAGAGCAGTAGATTAATTTAACCGCAAGGAGTCTGAGCAAATGATTAGATGAAAATCAGACACAGACAACGTTGGCTGTTTGTGAACAACAGACAAGTTTTGATGGGTAAGGGGTCAAAGTGATCAACAGGAAGACTGAGAAGTAGACTGATGGCAAAACATTGAGATGACCATTCATATTTGACGCCAAACACCATTAAAAGAAATGTCACTCTATGTCACAGATTTCTGATGTGTTAAAAAGTTCTTACATCTCAACAGATTTTTGTTTAGTTAGCTGAGAGCCCGCTTTGGCTCATGTAGACATTAAAGGGTACATTTCCAGCCAAACACATCCAACTGGTACCCTGATGGGTTGCACTTTGGCCTATCATGACCATCTGCAGCCAGTTTCCATAGAGGACCCGAATGGGTTATGTGACGACCCTGCTGGTTCCTGGTTGTCTTCTTTTCTGTTTCAGGTGCCAGTGGGTTTGGTGTGTGTGATCTGGGATTGAGAACACCTGGGCCCGGTGTTCTCAGACCATAAGAGCTGGCCTCACTTCCTCCTTGGGGGAGACATGGAGAAGGAGGTAGTGTGCTGTAAATAAACGTGTATTGTTGAGCGTACTCGATGTCTCCTCCAGTTTTTTGTCATGGGTTTGTGAGCCGGCTGTGACAGTTATCCCAGATTAATGCAAGGCCAATAAGGGTAGGTGGATCCTACTTAGGACCACTGCAATTTTAATGTTCACTCTGTAAATAGTCCCAATTTTATCCAGTTTATAATTTTCTGACACCAATGCCAGCCCAATTAATGTCTCACTCTTTACCCTAGCCTAGTAAAAGTCCACCTGACCCAGCTAAGTCGATGTGGGCACTACTTGGACTTGTTGGCTTTATCTGTATCAGACAACGAGGGGTGTGACAAAGCCTCAGCATTTGAAGATTTGAGAATGAGAACAAGGTTGAAAATCATGTGATTTAGTCTAAAACTCAAGGAAAGCTGCTGTGGATGTTCGGTTAAATCTTTCACCTCACACAATACAATGTCTACAAACAGCATGTTTATTTTAAATGTGTCAATGTGTGAATAACTAGCGCTGCAGGCAGGAACCTCATGTAACAAATTAATGTATTAACCACAGCTGGCATTCTTTCTCGAACCTATTTCACTAAATAATGAAAGAGGCTGTAAACACCAGTTCCCTGAATACCATATTATAGATGAATAGTTAATTTGTCCTAAAGGAGGGTATTGTGTATATTATATATATATATATATATATATATATATATATATATATATATATATATATATATATATATATTATATGGCTAATTTTCTATTCATGATGCAAAGCAAATCTTAAAAGTATGTTTGCTGCAAATCCATTGAAAAGGTTCCAAAAGGTTTATTCCTACATCTTCAGTGGTATGAAAAATTCAACCATACTAGTCGATCGAAAACCATAGACAGATTCTGCCCGGACTGCTTGACACACGCATGGTGGTGGGGGCACCTGCATTATAAGTGGTGGGTTCGTATAAAGTGTTACCATGATGGATTTTGTTTGAGGACTGTGTTAGATTCAGTCATCCAGTAGCCTACATTAAAGGCAGGGTTGGTCATTTTTCTCCAGATAAACTTCTTTAACATTTTGGTTGAAATTGTCTTTAGGTCCTGACAGAAATGAATAACTCATGTGCTCTGAAAAAGAAACAAAGACAATCTGTCATCTGTAGCAGTTGTAAGTCTCATTCTCTACCTCTTGCATGCTCTATCCCACACTGAAAGCTCATCACCGATGACAGATACTATGAGTTTGTCGTTGGCTGTTGTGAGAAGTAAAATAGTCATATTTATTTTATTTTATATGTATTATGATAAAGTTTAGTGTTTACTTAATGCTGAATGAGACATGAGACGATGTAGTTTCTACACAGTGCAATCGATGAGCTGAGGTCTGCTTCTGGAGCAACAGCGCTTGTCTATGTAAGTGAGGGTCGAGCACAGAGGGGTGGGGGTGGCTGTTGATGGAGCACTGAGTGAATGATACTTTCAAAATCAGGTTAGTTTTCAAAAACTACCAACCATGCCTTTAAGTAGATGTTCGATAAATGAAAGCTACATAAAAATGCTCATGCTTTGATTGTCTATTTTTTAGACTTTAGGACTGACAGGGAAGGAATTTATCAATTCAAAGTTCCAAAATTGCATTATTTATCATAAATTTCCCCCCTAAAAGCACCCCTCCATCCCAATACTAACCGTGCATCCCCAGAAGTTTAACTTGCACTGCGCCTCTGTTACAATCAAAACAAGTGCATATTTTGTAGGGTTAGGGGGTTAGTGCCATAACTATTTAGACCTAAATATCACTGAAATGTAAGCTAAATGCCACAACTCTGCTCTGCTCATTTCTCGCTTTTTCCTCTCTTGCTCAACGCACACACTCTCTACACACTGCCAGACACAAGTTACAGCAAGAGAGGAAAAGGTCAGAGTGCTGAGGTCCAGGTAGAAGAAAGAAACACAAATCAATCTATTAAAATCGTTCTAAAAGTGAAGGAAGGGTTAGGAGTTAGCCTCTGAAGTAATTTCTCAATAATTGGTGATTTGTGATATGATGTACGTTTCCTTTCATCCTGAGTCAAAATACTGTTAGTTAATTAGTGGGTTATGCTCATCTGATTTCTCAGAAATCTTTTATGTGGTACAGACGGACAAAAAAAAATAGACATGCACATGATGGAGTCAGAAAGAGAGCGATACAGGAGAGAAGGCAGTAATAAACAGCAGCAGTCAATGAAATGTGAATAGTGTAGCCTTTACACTGCACGAGGTGTATTTGAAAATATATGTGACTAAAGGAAACCCCCTAAAAGAACAATAAACTAGTAGTCAAATGAATTAATTTTACTTTTCAGTCCAGCCTGTCATTAGATGTTTCATGACTGCAAATGTGCGCTTAGTGAGGTACACATTTTCAATGATTAGGACATGTACTTTGGGAGCCAAATCCTAATCTCTCTCTCTCTCTCTCTCTCTCTCATTGGCATCCAAAATGGCCAGAGCCGGATTCACTCTGAATCTATATATAGGATGATACATGCAATGCATAATACTTATTACATCCTGGCAATTTAGGGAGCATAGAAAATCCTCTCTGAAAATCCTTCTGACTTTATTCCTCGATGTATTTAGGTCATGCATGGGGAGGCAATTTTGGTTTATTCCCTGACCTGACAGAAAGTCCGAAGTCCATATTAAAAAAAAAAAAAAAAGTATATAAACTTTCTCTGTCATTACGAAAAGGAGAACGAGACACATATACTGCCCCTAGAAACAGTCAAAAACTCATCAACTATTCATCTAGATATCTCGATGACGGTGCTCTTGACAGACTTTAAATCTTTAAAAGTCTTTATCTATCTTCAATCTTTAAGACTTTTAAAAAAACAGAGCAAACACTGTATCAAACCTTCTTTAGCTAAATTTCAAACATAAAAAGACAAGCTGGATTGATCAAACTGGATTCACCACTTTGCTTAAATATGTGAAGAAGCTGATGATGACAAGAGGGGGATTTACAAATGCTCTCTAAGTCTGCATTAAACAAGCAGCCCACTCACTCATTGAAATGAATTCAGCATGAACGACTGAAAGAAACACCGTCCTCAACAGCTGAAGAGCCCAACTTTGCCCAAATTTTACATCAAAGCACGACAGCATTATGTGGCAAGGCTCTGCAATGGGCCAATTAAAATGTGTGCAGCTCGCCCTGAAATGTTCAACAATCTTTGTGCTACTCTCTTTGCAAGATTACTCTTGGAACTTGGTAAAATAGAAACTTTCCCAGCAAACCAATTATGTTAAATGACTTCCCTTAAAAAAAGTTAACAAGATGGTGTCACACTTGCCACTGGCAGCATGTTCTGACCAAAAACAAAAAGTTGAGAAGAAAAACAGTAACTGATGAGGGTGACTTCATCATGGACTAGCTGGCTGCTGCTTTTAGTCCTACCACAAATGCTAGCGGTACTAACATTAGCAGACTCTATGCTAGTATTACTCTCCGCACGAGCTTCCCTGAAAAGTTTCTTTGTATTTCCTAAAGCCTGTAAAATGTTCAATTGTTTGTGTTTGCTCATGTCTATGCAACTAAATCTAACCAACTCACACAAATAAACAAAGTTCAACATAGCCAACTTCTTGTTAATTACTACATTTAGATAAAGGGTGGAGCTTTGGAGGAGTCAGGGTTAACAGTAATTTGTTAGCTTATGCCAGCTCAATGTTGGTAAGCAAGGTGCATCTGTAAACTAAGCTAACTGTGATATGAATGTGAGCTAATTTTGGCTAGCAAAAAACCGCAATCATAACGTATGATGTTGTGTGATGTTTTTCCTTTATTTTTCTTTCTGAAGAAGATGAGTCTCGTTTTCCTGATTCTGTCTCAGCAGCCTTGACATCTGCAGAGTGGGAGCGGTGGGTCCTCTGAAACAAAGGATTTGTAAAAAAATATATATAGATATTGCAGGCATCAAACCTCATATTGTAGACCGGTATCATACAGAGTCACCTTAGAGACACAGCCAGGTCCTTCAACAATTCTATACGTAGTGCGCTCAGCTGAGCTTCTTGTGTGCACTTCCCTTCAGTTGTAGTTGTGCGTCATTACTTTACCCTCCAGGATTTCTCCATATGCATGGCAAGGATTGCTTTGAGATGTCTCCACATTTTCACACTCACACAGAAAGTGATTAATAAATGCATGGAACAAAAAAAAACATTCTAATACTGCAGGCCCTATACTACACAATAAAAACCCAGCATATGCTCATTAAATCAAATATGCTCACAAAAGCTCATTGAGTTTTTCTGCAGAGCTATGCTTTGGTCTGCATTTTTAGATTGTTTGTGTGTCTATAAAGTTTGAAGTGTTCTTTCAAATCAAGGACTTTGATGTAGACCTTGATGGTATCAAGTGTTGTTTAAATGAAGTGCAGACTCTCATGCTAAATGTCTTCCAATGTTCTCTACTAATTAGTTTTTTGTTATTTAAGAATCTATAGTTGTTAAAGTGGCATCAGGACACCATTTGTCAAGGCTTTATTTTTATTTTAACAAGTAATTACCAAGGTTTTTCTTTAAAGGTGCACTATGTAGATTTGGTAGTGAAATTTGAAAGTTGAAGAAGTTAAATAACTGTATGCTTTATTTTCTGAACTGAATACACAAACTTTATTCAAAGAATAAAATGAGTCCCTGGAACTCTGTTTGGAGCTAAAAAGCTAGCAGGAGAGTTACAGTTTCAATGTTGCGGGCCGACCACTATAAGTTGTCTTGTAGCATTTTATCTTCAAACAGTGTTTCAGGGACCGCATTTTCCTCTGAGGAGAGTTTGTGTGTAGAGTTACATGTACCTCATAACCTGAACATTTCTCCAACTTTCATATTTCCCTACCAAAACTCCAGAGTGCACCTATAATCTGGATTTTTATTTGGAGTGTATTGATATATCTTTTAGTTTTGCAAAGTTCTAGCCACTGTTCTTAATATTTTGTTCTCATTTTCAATCTGTTATTTAATTTTTAGCTATGGGAATTGGGGCCGCTTGTTTGTATGAAAGGGTCTATATAAACGAAGTGAGGTTGAGTTGAGTTAATGCAGCTTTTTTCACCGTCATGTCTTACACCAGGTGGATTCAGTGTCAGTTCGATGTTCAAAGGCAGAATGTATAGAGTTGGGTTGGCAGGGGGACAGCTACAAGGACACCTCAGACATGATGGATTTTCACACACTTGGAACTGAGGGAGCCAGTCGGTCTGAAGCCGAATCAAACGTTACGGGATATATTTTTTTAATCTTATCACTGTTGCTAGTCTCGCAGGTTGAATGTCCCACAGGGTACCTCCCACTAATCCAGATGGAAAGTCCACCCCCGACTGTCTCCATTTCTCTTTGACAGGAGGAAGATGGAACTTCACATCTAAGAGCAGGAAAGAATAAGTTTGAGTTTCACTTGATTATTAGAAGCAATTAAGTTAAAAGTCTTTTCAAAAGACAATCTCTACATCTGTTAGGTTTTGTTAAGCTTCCACACTAAAGTCAATATACTCCATTCAGAAAGGGGCCTATAGAACTCTCTGTTCCTAGCATGTGTGAACTTTAAGGGAAAGATGAAATTATAAGTTTCTTGACAGACCTTCATACCACAGGCCCACAGGTGAAAGTGCTGGCCTTTTATTGCCAGGGGGGAGGGTCACTGATGTTGAGAGGGTGATTCAAGTTCAGGCCTACAGCCTAAGCTGGACCGAAGTGCACATTAATCAGAAAACAGCCATACACCATCTTTTCGGTGGCCTCCAAGTAACGATTGGGTTGCATAGACTCGGACTCTAATTTAATGTAATTCCATTTATCACCCTGAATTAGATTTCATGTTGCTACTTAATAATTTACATCCCCTGGTAAGCACTCTTGGCTTTCATCTCAGTCTCAGTGAACACTGGAGCATGACTGGAGGTAATGGCCACTACAGTGGGCATAATTTACTTTGACACAGGCAGTGCATGGAAACAAGATAATATGTGCACCGTGCACATGTCATAGTCCAGTATGGCTAAGTTGTTGAGTCTCCAATGTGGTAAAGTGGTAAATAGACTTTTCTAGTCTTCTGACTACCCAACATGCTTCTACACCGCAGGACTCACCTATTCATTCACACGCTGATGGCAGAGGCTGCTATGCAAAGTGTCCATCAGTATTAACTAATGCCATTCATGCACATTTATACGCTGTCGACAAAGCAGTGGGAGCAACTTGGAGTTAAGGGTCTTGCCCAAGAACACATTGATATGGGGCTGCAGGAGCTGGGGATCGAACCCCCTGACCTGACTCTACCACTGACCAACAGCCCCCCAATCCACTGTGCAATGCTATCATGCAGTTTGAGTTTATGGCTGTATTATAGGTACAAGACAAGACATACATTGTATATGAATACAAAATGTCTCTGATTACAGAAACCATGTTTAATTTTTGTTGTTTTTTAACTGTATTGTAATATATTTTGGTTTATACTTTGCTCAATCTTCCATCTATTAACATGGATGAGGCAGGATAATATTGCACCAGTCAGCAGGGGGAGCTCTAAATCTTTAGCTTCACATCTACTTTCCTTCTGCTGTCCATTTTTTTTTAAGTCTGTGGTTTCAATTACATAACCATGCCACTTGTAGATTTGTGTCATGTCCAGAGTCGTCTCTAAGGAAGAAAAATTATCACATATAGTGCCACAAAATGTTTCTGTATTTTTTAGTCTATTGGGGAAGTTTGAAGCACATAACAATCAAACAGGGAACAATTATTATTGTTTATCAAATGTCACCAGTTGTCATCCCTCCTCCCTGGTGATGGTTGTGGCCTGAGGCTTTTTGTTTTCAGTGACCCATCTGTGTGTTCGTCTGTCCATCAAGCTCATTCTTGTGTGTGTAATATCTCAGGGACCACTTCAGGAAATTGCTTCAAATTTTGCCTGGATGTCCTCACACTCAACAAACTAATTTAAATTAGAAGGTCAAAGGTTACTGTGATCTCTATTAAAATTTAGGTCATATCTCAAGTATTTTTAGGCGATACAATTTCAGAAGGATGACACATACTAAAAGGATACAGTGATATCTTCACCCAAATGTTAAATGTCATCACTCTGAGACCTCAAGATGTCCTGAAATAAAACACTTTTCTGTTATAAAGATCACATATTATTCAAAACACACTTCACCATGTTTTATGAACACTAATATGTGTCCCTAATCCGTCTACTAACCCCCCAACTATGAGAAAAGTCCATCCTCTCTGTCTCTTTCCTGATCCACTTTTCAGAAAATGTGTGCTCAAACAAGCCTTTTGGAGATTTTCCCTTCATGACATCACAAAGGGCAGTAACCCCTCCCCCAGGTGGGTGACACTCCGACAGCTAGGTGTTCATTCTGCCCTCTGAGTCTGCCTTCTCACCGTAAACAATCGGGCATGGTGCAAGAAAGGCCAAACCACATCCCCTGCGTGCTCAGACACAGCTCATTTGCATTTAAAGGTACAGACACAGAAACAGCCTGTTCTGAGCAGGGCTGAAATAGAGGGGTTTATTTTTTTTTATAGACATGATCAAATACAAGATCAGAGTAGATTTAGATCAAGAAACTTCACAGACATGTTTGGGGGAGCTCCGAGACGTAATTAAATTGTTGAAAAGGAGGATAATATGTGACCTATAAATACTCTCTGTTCCTTGTTTTTTTTTTTCTTCCTATTATCAACAGGAGATCTAACAAGCCCCTGAATTACATTACCGGTTGTTCTGCTGTGACAGAGGGGTGCACTGACAGCGTCATGATCTGCAGAGAAGGACACAAATAAGAGATGGTCACTGCTCTTGTGTCCCCTCGTAAAAATTTTAGTGCTTCCGTTTTCTGTTTAATGGAGGCCTACTTATGCAGCTTTTTTGTTTATAAAAACGTAGTGGTTTATTCATTGGCATCCAAAGAGGTGCTGAGCCCACATGGACGTACAAGACACTGAGAAATAAAACAGACAAGAGCAGATAAATAATGACAGAGAGAAAAATACTTTGCAGTACATGCCAAACAATGACAAATCAAATATTAACACAATGTTAGACAGTAGAAGTTCAGCACTTGTTGAGCAACTGCTATACATTTCATGAATCAAATATGAACTCTCCTCCTGTGCTGTTGGAAAGTGTTAAATATTTCAAAGATTTCAACAACTAATGTCATTCCTTGTCCCGGCCACAGTAAAACAGATAAATGTCATTCTGTAGGAGGCATAAGAGTTTTTAAGAGCATCCTGATGAAGAAACTTGGTTTCTCATAATCAAACTTGAAAACTGCAGGGTTGCAGTGGTCAAGTGGTTGGTGCACACGCCCTATGTACGGAGGCTGTGGTCTTCCAGGCAGGCGGCCAGGGTTCGAATCTGACCTGTGGCTCCTTTCCCGCATGACGTTCCCTGCTCTCTCTCCGATCTCTGACTCTATCCACTGTCCTGTCTCCGAATGGAAGCATAACAAGCCCATAAATAAACCTTTAAAAAAAAGATCTTGAAAGCTGCCCAGTACATGCAGTCTGCTCTGTTGGCCGTTGAACGACCTTGCTCAAGGGCAACACATTCCAGGCCAAGTGCTGCTCTTTTCAGAGTTTTTTTTTTTTTTTTTTTACATCTCCACTGGTCTCTAAACAAGTGACCAATCTGCTTCTTAATCTTATGGCCACTGCTACCCAATTAGCTCAAATTAATCTGTGCTGATTTGATTGAGACTGAAGGGAGCTTAATGTGCCGTGCACGTCGATTAAGAGTCGTTTATTCAACTTGTGTTTGTTTACCCTGTTTGACAGATTGATACGCAGTAACAGGGAATATCATTACGTTTAAGTGAACCTCAAAAGATTCAACTGATTTATGGTTCACTGACAGGAATGAAATATTGTCTAATGTGGGCTTTTCATCATACCAGATTCATAGAGATGCCAAGCATTAGCTGAGTTCAAGGTCAACATTAGACTAAGAAACCCCAGTATGTTTGAGTGCTGTTACTCTGCTGAAGTTTGGAACACATTCCATCTAAAACACGAGTGAGTGTTTGGGTACTTGGGTAGGCAGACAGAGAGATAGATGGCATGTGGTACTCTTTAATATTAAGCGCAGGAAGCACTCAGTCATGCTAAGATGAGTGCTTTGAAATAATAAATTGCAAAATGCAAATAAGGAGAAGATTAGTCTGTGTTTATGGGTGGCATTTAATTTTAATTGGTTCATTATTTCCAGAAATTACATTTTTAAACTCTCCTGACTGCCACAGCTGTGCTTGGTGCTGCGTTGAGGGAATGAAGGCTACAGGTCGAGAGAATCTGTCTCTGCAAACCTCGACTTCTGCGTAGAAAGTAACAACTTGGTAGAGCGCTCCCTTTCAGATGTTGGTATTGAACATGAGAAAGAAAGTAAACCACTTAAGGTAAAGCACTGCCAAAATTCTTCAACTTCTTCAAAGACAAACTTATAGAGCTAAATGTACTCATTGCTGGCATGGGGTTTCACACACGCATGAAGTACAGTATTTTGCCTATAATCCTTTGTTTTCCTGAGCCAGGCGAATTATTGTTTCACCACTTGTCACTCATCTTGGCAGGTGTCGAAGGGAATTGAGCCAATCTACAAGAAATGTCCTTGCGTTGGGTGCTGTTAAACTTGCATGAAAGGATTGAAGCTTTTCTCAGTTGTTCTTTCACTGACCGCCTTACAGGCCAACTTAGCTTCCAGGGAATATACATACGACTTGTATATCTGACAACATTGCTCCATCTAAAACCACTGGAAAAAAGCACCTTCAAACTATAACATTGAATCCGTACTGTGTCTCCTTTCTCATTTGTTGTTCCCCACTCACTCGCTCCCCCCATTTTTGACTCTAAACGCTGTCGTGTCTCGCCAACAAAAGCATAAAAAGCACTAAAAAAACCTTTAAAAAAATGGAAGTTGCCCTCGATCAAGAGCGAGTGGCCCAGCTTTGAATCTGACCTGTGGCTCCTTTACCCCATGGGGTTCCCCACTCTCTCTCTCCCCCCATTTTCTAACTCTATCCACTGTCCTGCCTCAAGAATAAAGGCAAAAGAAAAGAAGAAATCTTGAATTGACTAAAGCTGGCTCTATGGTTAGTTTTGCATTCAGTATTTCAAGCCTGGTTGGTGACTTTTGTCCTTTATTTCCAGACAATAGGTATGATGCAGAAATGCCACAGCATATACAGTATAATAAAACACATGCAGAAGCATTGTGATGTGAAATTAAGCCAGAGCTGACA
Source organism: Labrus bergylta (assembly GCF_963930695.1). Lineage (NCBI taxonomy): Eukaryota > Metazoa > Chordata > Actinopteri > Labriformes > Labridae > Labrus > Labrus bergylta. The sequence goes on from NC_089200.1 coordinate 8,647,217, forward strand.
TTTCTTCTTTATTAGGCAGCATGACATGCGGGTCACCAACAACAAGGGCCGAGACAAGGTTGGTGACAGAGCGGGAAGTACGATTGCACGATAGCTCCACACGATTGCATTTCCTTTATTTTAATAACTTCAAGTACACAATCTGCATCCTGGTCTTCAGAAGATTAAATAAAATATGTAACATGCATAGCCCATTGTTGTTTGAGATGTGCATATCAAACAGCCCTCCTGGGATCATTTGCTGTCATCAGCAACAAGGGCAAAATGAGCCTTGGAAATGCTGCTGTGAGCCAGCATCAGTCCCGCGGTGTGAAGTATATAGAGCCACTGCCGCCTATAAAATGTCAGTGTGCCATCATCGTTGACTGGTTTCATCAGGATAAGGCTTGATCCACAGATAAAGTGCCCCTCCTTATCGACCATGACAGTTCTTGCTTGTTTTATCACACAGGACCACGCCGAGCCGTTCACAGGACTCCCCCGCTGGCATCAATAGCAGCAGGATTTTTCGAACAGGATTTGGCTGGTCTCAGGCTTGTGAGCAGTGATCCCTGATGCAAAGCTGTCTTATCTGACAAGTCTGTGAGTGTGTATGTGTATGTGTGTGCATTCTTTTTACTGTGTGGGATTTTGTGTTTGTATCTGTGTGTGTGTATACGTGGTGTTTGTTCGTCACTGTGAATGACTACACAGACAGTAGTTATCTGATATCAAGAGCATGAGGGCATTGGAGTACAGTCCAACACTCTATCCCTCCTTCTGACACCCAACCCCTCTATCCATCCATCCTCCCAGCCATCCATCTTTCCAGCACAAGCACTCCATCAACCCCCACCCTTCTTCCGTTATCCTTCATCCACAGCACACAGCTCAGGCTCCTGGGGAGATTATGTCTGCCTGTCAGCCTCTCTGTCCCGATATGTTGAAGCAGATTTTGATTTTTTTTTTCATCCCCTTTGCAAACGTGAAAGCCGACATGATTGGCACTCATCTCGAGTTTTGATTCTTGTGCTGGGTGCGAATTTCGTGGAAGAGCCACACTCCGATTTTGATACAGGCAAAGCTCCACTGACAGCCAGAACCGCAGAGGTTCGGCAAGCAGTCAGCGAGTCTTTATCGGTAAATTCAGGCGTTCTCTCTTGTCTCCGAAAAACTTCTCCTCCCGGGAGAATTTTCGTTTTGCTGAGTCATAACGGAAAGTGATTCACTGCTGCCTCATTTGAACTCAAAAGAAATCTGACTAAAGAGCTCTGCTTCTCTAGGAATGCACAGAAAACAAAGCATTTATTTTAATTTAATTGATTCGGTTGTTACTTACTTAATTTGCAACCAAAAAAAAAGATTCCTGTAATGAGTGGATACGATTTGAACCCAAGCCAAACATGGGCATGAGTAATTGCACGTTAGAAATTCAACCATTACTGCACATTTAACAATCCAGGGACATCTCTTTCTTCATTACTGCCCTGCTGTTAGACTTCAGAGCCAGATTCAATTACTTTGTCCTGATGGCCTACTTCCATTTTAATTTTTACACAAACACATTGACTAAATTTCTTCCTTTCCGTCTAATGTACGAAGTCACTACAGTTCTATTTCCATAAAATCCCTGCAAAGTTCAGTTCAAGATCATTAGCCAGCTGTTGTGTTTTGTACTTTTTGGTGATAAATGCTAGATTAGTGCAAATTCTGCATACTTCCCAAAGTTGGAGCATGACAACAGCCTCTTTAAGAAACTTGCTCTTAAAGCAAGTTCAAGCAAACTCCCATGCTGTCAACTTTCCCCAAGAGAATTGCACTTACATCAGCGACTTTGCATGCAGACAGCTGGTGGAGCTAACTATATTGTTTAAACAATCATCTCTGCTCACTATAAAGATTTAAGAAGTACAAGTGGAAACACTTCAAAAACTCACACCTCTTCTTGTGTTCGTTGTATCTATCGCTGCACTTTTAATTGTATTTCCTATAGTTGTTGTGTCTTTGAGAAATCGATTGTGCTTTCACACATGCAAAAACAAAAGTTTTCAGTTTCAGCGGCATACATGAACGCAAACAGAAAAGTTATTAATTCCAACTTTACACTGGCTATAGGTCCAGCCTGTGCAACTAGAAAAATATTTTGCTTGAAGTCGGGGTGAGCTGAATCGTGAACACAGCAGGAAATATCCATAAAAATTCTCCCTGAGCAAGTGGGAGGGGGTGACCTTCATATCCTGCGAGCACCAGTCTGTTACTTAGCTACTGCTGCAATATCTGTGTACATAATTTATTATTGCTCTATGTCGCTCTAAAGTGACTTAATGAACTGCTTACCTAAAAGACAAAGACGCTGGTTACTCACCACAGTGTCTCTGTTTCAACTTCCCGTAGTTCATTTAAAAAAAAAAAAGACTCCAACTCCAACCCTTACACTATACTCCCTTTTTAGATGCAGAATCCAACCCGTTTGTCCTACACTAATGGGAATCTAAAAACCCAGAATCCACTTCTTCAACATTAACATGTAATCCCCATTAACAACAAGTCCTAACCATTCCCCCCCATTAAATTGTATCCATGATTCAGTGTCATTATACAATTAGTTGTTATATCTAAGCTTGATTTCTTTAATCAATATGAACAGATATCTGAATATGAATGCAGAATCTGCAAACAAGGGACAGCAGTTTTAGTGGAGTGAGTTCTAGCTTTTGTTTGTACTCCCTAACGCTTCAGGTGGCTTTGGAGAAAAAGCAGGCTGAATGCATTGGAAGTGATGCCTGTATAAATAAGGTTTCGGCTTTCGCTACAATTTACCTTTTTATTTGTCTTTGTAAGTATACACAGTAAGGGCAGCCAACAGTCTGGTTGTAGACATCATCTCTGCAATCCAACCCTAATCCAAGTTGCTAGTCGGTATATAAATGTTGTCGGGGCATGAGAAAGAAATTCTTGACCTGAATACTCCTTACTGCTTATTCGAACGTCGGCTGGGTTTTTACAGAAGACTTCAGTAATTGGCTGTCACTTCCAGAGTGTTAGCGATGTTCTCTTCAGGCTGAAATTATGCTCTGAATTAAAGCACCTAAGCATATTGGAAGAGTAAATCACCAGGCAGTATTTTGCAACACTGGAAAAACCCTAATTTATAGTTTTGAGAGGTGCAGCATATAGACTAGTCTTTTATTGCGGAGCCTGTTCACTGCTATGACAAGACTTCATTGCTTTCTAGTTCTGTCGCAAGCAGGGAGGTTACTTTGTTCCAAAAATGGTGCCACTCACTTTTCAGTCATTCTCTGCAGCTAAAGCTGGGCGCTTACACAGCTCATAAGTGTCATTTTTTTGTCGTTTTCACATCAAACAACCTTCTCTCCAGTGGGTTTCCTGCTCCTCCAGCTAGTCGTGGGCCCACTAAACAATGAGGCAAAAGAAGAAAGTCAATGCAAATTAGAATATTTTCTATTTGGATGGAGTCACGAGGGATCTCACAGCACAAATGTGAAACATATTTTGTTTTTCACCCTTATTCAGCTGAAGTAGAACTTGAGACGGAAGAGCAGCTTGCAGTGCTTATTGTGTGTGTGTGTGTGTGTGTGTGTTTGTGTGTGTGTGTGTGTGCGCGTGCGCTTTTGTTTGTGAAGCAACAGACTATGCTGATGTCAGAAGAGAGGGAGTTTGAAGTGATGAGAAAGCCGTGCGGGGAGAAACAAACATGATTGCAATCACAAACACAAGCTAAACAAGTCAGATATTTGATGCTGATTGAGACAGAGTGTGCGCTGACTGAATGTTACTCATCATTTAAACAATGTGCCTCTAGTATGCGTTTACATTTGTTGGCAGAACATATTACGGCTGACAAAATCTCAAACCTGTGTGTGGTCAAACTGCCTCTGCAGAAACAAGCTTTGATGATAGATACATGCAATAACAGGAAGAACATTATTTTTTTAAAACAACTTGGACAGCTTAATGCATTGCATTGGTTATGAAATCCAACAGCAATGTCTCTAATTTAGATTTTAAAGAACCAGTGCAGCCAAATCTACAATAAAGATTTCTTATACTCAATCTAAGTGGTGGTAGTTGAAATAATTCAGGATTTCCACCGTTTTAAAGTTACTACAGAGTGTCTTGCACAGTGGTAATTGATTTTGCATGTTAACCAAGCGGCAGGTGGTCAACCTCAAAATTGAAGCCAATGCGGAAGTGCAAAATCCTGCAGTTCATCAAGTGTCCCTTTGAGGCTGGATCCAAGAGCCCTCAAGTTGCATACATGCCAGAGCCAAAAAAGGTGTTTTTACACTAGAAATTAACATGTTTACAGCCTGGTACAAAAAAAACAAATAGGTCTAATAAGTTATTTTCATCATGGGCACACACTGCACAGGGGGGACTTTTTTAAAAAAAATTGTGTTTTGATTTTATGAACGATACGTTTTATCTATAGTTAGGCGTTAGGCTAACCTGACTGACAGGTGGGCGTGATGTAACGGTTTGTCATAAGGCTTAAAACCCGCCTCAGCTCCAGCTCTCAGCCTGTCGTTAGGTTGACTGAAAGTTAGGCTGAGACAGCATTTCCAGCATAGCGGTTGCTGCTGATGTTACAGATGGATGACGTCACTCAGTCTATGACATTAACATGTTTATATTAGACACAGGAGCCTAGGGATGGACTTATTGTGGATATGTATTGGCATTTAAAAAAAGCCAACAGGGCACAAAGAGATAGCCTCAATGAGGGGATGGTCATATAAAGATGAGAAAATGATTGACAGGACACAAAATGAATACCCCACAAGTAAGTCATCAGCTCAAATATGTATGATCTCTAATTACAGATTCTACAGATGGGGGTACATTGGGGTCTGGTTTGTCAGCATGGGAAGTGCTGTGGTTTCAGTCCTACGTTTGTAGTCCAAGCGGTATTGACAAGCTATGTATCAGCAGGCGTTGGTGTGTTCAGGAAAAACAGTCAAGTCAGTGAGTTAGACGCCAATTCCTGGCTTCATCGGAATTACGACAAAATTAACATCCATGTCATATATCGTCCATTATATTTTGATGTTATTATTATTATATTTTTATATGACATTATCTATTTGAATCCTCAATCAGAAAGAAAAGAGTTCATCTAAATTATCTTCTGACCTCTCTTTAACCTCTGTGACCTCTCTATTGACCTCTGGCTGTTTTACTGGAATATTTCTTCAGAAGTATGAACCAAAACTCTCTGCATGGCGAGGACGGAGGGGGGTAAACTGTTAATTTTGTGTGAGCTGACCTTTAAAGTCAGTACCAATTATTGCAAATCATCAGTAATGAAGGAAGACCAGGAAGCTGATGTTTGAGTCATATCCAGCAGCTAACCTTTTTCCCTGACCATTAATGGGCAATGCATCCGAACAACGTCGGTTAATTGGTGCTTTTGGAGAATGCTTTCTCATTGATCATCATCTTTATGTATTAAATGAAAAGATAACATTATTCAAGAAGTGTCAGTGGTTCTCTGAGTTCGCTGGCTCATTATATTAAAGCATTGGAGTAAGCAGCTCCATTCCTACAGACAGAATAAAACCATCTACACTTAGAGAACAGGACATAATAATTGTACAGTGCAGCTATGACCATTAAGAACTAGAGCTATGCATCTCACTTTATATACAAGTGAAACAAATGAGATACATGGACCGTTTCTTCCATTATAAATGTTCTAACGCAGTCTTCTTTCTGTGCTCGCAGCCTTTATGACTTTTTAACAGCGTGCATTTCAGCTTGTGACCTCGGTACATCTGCACTGTGCTGCAACTCCTACTGCTCAAAATCACTGTAATTTGTGCCATTAGGTGTCCTTCCTCCCAGGAATCCTGATGCCTTTCTAAAAAATCTGGACTGTCGCAAAAATACCTGCAGTCTCAGCGTGGGTTCCATGAGTCACTGTCATCTTCTTCAGGAACAGAGAAAAAGCCAGCTCACCATGGAGGATCTGAAACAACAGAATATTCAAGGACTGTTCAAAGGAAAGACACAAATTGTGATCGAAAAAAAAAGGGAGAAGAAATCGGAACGATGCTTTTTTAAATACTCTACACTGTATGGCACCAGTGCGTCAGACTTTGTCCACTCTCTATCTCAGTGTGAAACAATGAATCAAGGCAATGTTTAGTAGAAAAAGTTCACGGTGGGAGATAGACAGACAGAGCGAAACAGTGTGAGAAGCTTACTGGCAGTGACGGTGGTGCCAGATGGGAGAGGGAAGAGCTGCCCAGGAGAGGCGCCAGTAAGCAGAGACGAGCGCTGCCAGCCCAACTGTGTCTAACAGGAGGTCCAGCTATTTAATCAAACCCAACGCTGAAACCGCACCAGTGCCAGATGCAATTCAAATCCTTATACAATGCCAATTAGTTTTATATAGATTTACCACCACCACGCCCTCTTTTCAAAGACAAGTCTTTTTTTCCATTTGTGAAAAACTGAATCTGCACATTACAGGAGTTGTAAACGGTTTTGAAATGTTATGGTAATAGTTGAAAGGACCTAGGCAGAAAGCAGAGTTGAGCACCCAAAGAGGTGCACGTTTAATTTTTCAACTGTTCTATATAAATCGAGCATCGGACCTTTTGGAGCTGAAATACGACTGCACTAAGAAAGCTGCAGTTCCTTTAGTGGCCACATGGGGCTTCCACCCATACAGAGCCAATCCTTATTAAGCTTCATATGTGCGGCAACGGCAGGTTTGCTCATCTAAACAGTCTGGTACCAAAGGTTTTGGTGTCAGTGGCTAATTCTGTTCTTCATTGGTTGTATGTCATTTTACTGACATGTTTGGATTAAATAAAGACTAAAAGTTATGCATAATAGGGGCGTGGTCATTTAGTGACTGGTGTTTGCTTCTAGCAGTTAGCTATAGGTGTCACCTTAACTAATACAATGACTAATCCTGACATCCAAATTGGCTTTGTTTGGCTATTACCCTTTAGAAAGAAATACCAAGCATGTGATGGAAAAACAATATGGCTCAGTGTGGTTTATTGTATTAACAAGCTTTCTTTTTGTCTTTGCTCAACCTGTTTTGGTGAGCAAAATTCTATAAAAATGTAGTGTTTTCACTGCCTCTGAATGAAATGTAATGCTATTTAATGGGAAATATGTTGGTTTACAAGCTCATTCACCAGGTAAAGACTGTATAGCTTTGACACCTTGGTGTTTGCCCCCCCCCTCCAGAGTCTTCCTATATTGGCATCAGACATAGCTTCACTTCTGGCTCCAATTAAAATCACGGTGATGGCCAAAATACAGGCGACAAACCAATGTGTGACATCTCACTGGCTATGTTAATTATTTATCTACGAGTCTATATTTTTTGCACGGTAGGATCAAAGCACAGTACGAGTGAACGTTCGACATTTGTCCTTGGGTAAAACCAAAACTAGCTTGCAGCTGGCTGTGCCTACTGCCCAGGTTCACACACCCCGTCATCTGGGTGGTTGAGCTGCCAAAATACGTCCACACACACACACACACACACACACACACACACACACACACACACACACCTAGTGAAGATAAACTAAAGCTAACGAATAACAAGACAATCACTCATAATGCCAAGGTATCCCTTTGAGATGCCTGATGAAATCATCCCGTGCTGCTCTGTGGGGGATGAAGGAACAATCCAGCGGAGGAGGGGACAGCTAGTTTGAGCCAGAAATAACTGGAAATACCTTGATTAAATTCAGAGGTGTGAGATTTTCATCAGCGTGATACCGCTCAGTGGGGTTGTCGGGGGTAATGGTAGGGGCTGGGAGTCTCTCCTGTTGACAGAAAGGACACACTGCTTGTCAGCAAAGTCATCTTTTCTGCGCGCAACATCTGCGCTGATTTGGTGCTGCACTGTAAGCAGGCCATTAATCTAAAGCAGGACCACTCCTTATCGTGCGGGGCGACAGGCACCCTCACACTGCGAGAATGAAAAATAGATATCAGTTTTTTTTTCTCTTCCCTTCTCTGCATTTGTCTCTGTGTCTGTCTCACTCTTATCAGCCGCTTACTGCTCCTATGAGGTCATTTGAATTCAACATGCTTTTGCTCTCTTAAGCAGTGCGACACAGAAATCCCTCTACCCGAAATAGCACGATGCCTCTTGACCCCCTTCTTTCATTCTTTTCTCTTTTTTTCACCGCTGCAGCCCCGGCTTTGGATCGATGCACAGCGGTGCTGATGCTGTGGCATTTCCTCAAGGAGATGGATGTTGTGGGGTCTATAAGGCAACGTAGTGACATTTACATAAGGGAGAACGGATGCTGTCGGGCCAGGGAGGAAAGAAAAAAAGAGGCAGGAGAGGAGCTGTTCTGAACAGTTATCACCCCATCCTCACTGATGCTCCTCGACAGTCATTTTGCCCCTCCTGCTGTGGTACAGAGATGGTACATGAAATAGTTTCTTTACACCCTCTGCAATTCCAGCTTGCAAAGGATCTGAGGTGATGGCATATGTCAGTGCAACGCAACAGGAACTAGAGGGAGGTTAATGAATAGATATAAATAAAGATTTAATTTTTTTTTTTCAGTAGATGGGAGCGGCAAAATGATTCAGACCTAAGCCTGCATGCCGCCTTCAGCATGCTGGGTATTTATAAAAGAGGACAGGATGTGCGGAGAGACCCAGAGCGCAGCAGATCTCAAAGCTGAGCCAGCCAATCTTGAACTTTATTCAATCAAGAATGAGTACATTTCATATTATGAGTACCATATTGAATGTCGGCCAAGGTGTGCCCCCTAAAGGAAAAAAAAAATATTTCAAAGCTCAGGGAATGATTACTAAAATGTGCCTTTCTATGCGATGTCACAGTGACTTGCTGCAGACTGATCAAGATAGAGGGTTCATCCCATTGTGGAAAACTTTTACCATTAGTGAGAAAAAGCTTGCAGATTTTCTTACAAACGACTAAGTCTTCATCTCTCTCATCTCAACGGCAAAATAAATCTCCTTAATTAAATCCAAATGCGTCACCTCCATCATCAGATTTTGATTGCACCGCTAAGTGTGTCAGGGTTAATTGGAGTTTTCCAAATGAAATGTGCTCATTTTTACTTTTCTCTTTACAAAAGATATCAAAATAACGAGAAATGTTAGACTTATAAAGCAAATCAGCAAAAAGACACTCAATTGATCGTATACCACTTTCTTTTCTTTCTTTTTTAAAGATTTCTTTTTGGGATTTTCATGCCTTTATTGTCGAGATAGGACAGATGATAGAACCAGAAGCCAGGGAAAGAGAAGCCACAGGCCGGATTTGAACCCGGGCCCCCCCGCCCGGAGGACCACAGCCTCTATACATAGGGTGCACACACCAACCACTGTTCCGCCAGCGCCCCTTATAGCACTACTTTTAACTTGACTGATATATTATTGATCTTTCTGTGTCTGTGTTTGTGATGTACTGCTCTGTGTTAATGCTTTATGCTGTTATAGTTTCGTTTTTTTCAGTGGTGATTTATAACTTTGTGATGTTCTAATTATGGCCTGCCGAGGGACTGCAGATGTAAATTATACATCCATCCATCCTTCCATCTATTTCCTTCTGCTTCTCGGAGGTCGGGTCGCGGTTGCAGCAGACGCAGTAAGTCAACCCAGACTTCCCTCTCCCCAGCAACGTTTTCCAGCTCCTCCTGGGGGATCTCGAGGTGTTCCCAGGCCAGACGAGACATATAATCCCACCAGCAAACTCTGGGTCTACCCCAGGGTCTCCTCCCCAAGAAATTAGTTTTAAGATAACTCAGGTACAATGCATCAAATTGCAACATTTATGCTTAATATTGTACAATGTCCTTAACAAAAATAAATTAAATCAATAGATTTGGTACATTTTTTGCTAAAGGATTTTCAAATTGCACCATGGAAACCATTGGCTTATGTTTTTGTGCAGCTGAAACATTAGTACGATATATTGGAGCATCTGTCTTATTTACTGATCTCAAATATCCTATTCTGTCATATGTGGGGGTTTATCAGGGGGGAGTGACTGCTGTTAAATCACTCACTGCTCCTAATTGAAGATCATATTAGATATAAAAATGGATCGAAATGGAGCTCCAGGTGAGTTATTGACTGCTGGAGTTATTATCAAATATTGTTATTGAATTAGTCTTTGTTTTGAAACTCATATTGGAATCAAAGTGGGATAACAGGAGTTCAGACGACTGAGCAGACCAACAAGATAAGCATGTCTTATTACAGGAACAGATATATTAAATTGTATTGTAGGAGATATGCCGGTTAGCCTGGATTTATTAGCTCAAAACTGGACCTGGGTGGACTTAGGACGCTTTTTACTGCCTGTGGCAGACATGTTGTGTTTTCAGCAAAATAAGGGACAGGACAATAAGTGATTTTATTTGTATCCATAGGCTGTAGACAAAATTTGAACGGATTCTTGGGGTCCTAAAATTAAGCGAAGTACAGCTGGTTTAGTTCAGCGGTTAGATTACATTGAATTGCATGGATTGTTCATGGAGAAATTAACAATCTCTACTACTAAGGTGATTCTTACCTCACAATCATTTTTACAGCGACTGTATGTATGATCTGAAATACTATTTTTAAGACTTCTCCAATACAACATGAAGACTAAAAATGGGCCCAACTCCAACTGCCACCCCACCCTATGGATTCTGGTGTTGCCCTTATTATACCATCACTCTCATCGCATGGCTCTGTTCGATCCTCAGTTCTGATTGATCTTGTACAGTCTTTCAAACTGAATTCTGGTTGGTAAGCAAACAGTTGCCACTGGTGTTGTTCTGATCACAGACTCTGGCGCAACTTGTCTGCCATCTAATACTACACAAAAAGTCCAGTACATTTAACGTCGGCCCATCGCTTATGGTCAGAAAGAAAAGAGAAGTAAACAACCCAGCAAAACATGGAGAGGTTAAAAGCCGCATTGAGCTGGAGCAGAGAAAAAGGATGAGGATGGACATGAAGTAATCATTAAATGGAAGACCATATTGACAAAGGCGACATTTAAAGACCGGTTCATGGAAATTAAATGGATAAGGGGCTGCAGTTCTACGTTTGCCTTGTGCTGCTTACCCATCAATGAAATGTTCAGTGTGACGAGAGAGTTAACAACATGGTAAGCTGAGCTTGGGAAGGTAACACAGTTATGCGTCCTTTAGACACTTTTACCCTTTGAAAAATAAAGGACCTTTTCCAGTGAGAGAATTAAAATCATTGCCAGCTCAATAAAATCATAAAAAAAAAAAAAAAATGTTCCTTTATAATAGTGTTAGTCCTTGCATGGCCGCGAGCCTCATGCGGCTTCTCAAGTTTGAGTTTGGTGGCTTGCAACACAGTAAATACACAAAATAAACTGTATCGGTATACATACAGAACACTACACTACAGTAAGCATTCAAAGGTTCACAATATATTTCTGTTTCACTGTAATAAATGTATGTTCCTAAAAAGGGAGGAATCTGTCAGCAATCTAGCGACACTGCACATTTGCATAGTAACGTTAGTTTGGCAATTCCAATGAATCCATCTCTAATCAGCCAATGGCGCAACCCAGTTTGAAATGCACAAAATAGTGTAATAACTGAGGAAAATAACAACTCAGAGCATGCAGAAAACAAAATGATCAGAAAACAGTGAAGAACAGACCAGCGATCAAACGGCAGGATCTCTGAGGCGAAAAACCCCAAAAGGCATGAGTCATACAAGATGAGGAGATTTTCAACTTTACTGGAAACCCCTTTCATGTGGATGTATCCTCCCTCACTCCAACTAGCAGGCAACTCTGCCCTTATAATCGTGCAGGCTCTGTAAAGCGAAACAATCAAGTTGCAGACAATTGAAACTCAGGGCAGGTGTTGGCCACATCTGGAGTTTAGTATCTGAAGCAGACGTTCCCTGATTGAAATCACTTTTACGAAAATTGATATCATTCCTTATTAAATTATACATATGCGAGTCAAGATTTTCCAACCATGAGCACTATCAAAAGGAAACAGAGAAACAAGCTCACCAATACAAGCTTTGAACGCCTGACAATGATTGCAACAACATACTATAAATATACAACATGAAGAATGTCAGATCCAGTATGCTCATCCCAGTATGAAGTTAAACCTGTTTGTAATCAGGACTGTGTTGGCTGCAATACAAACCGTATGTCGTGAGATGACAAATAAGTAAGTATAAATGCTTAATGGTTTCTTTGGCTCTTGGTGTATTGGGGTCCGGCTCTCTTGTTGACTTTGTCCTTTCAGTGCGACTCTCATGGAAAACAGAATCACTGCTCACTAACAATCCCGCTCACTGTACATCATCCATTCACATGCTAAATACAATTGTACTATCATGTGAGTCTTCATAACCATGATGTTATTAAACACCAAATCCCTAGAAAAATTTCAACTCACAGAGTTTATGCAACTGAAATGTACATTAAAGTTACCATTAACTGGTGTTACGGTTCATAGAGTCACAGCGTTCATTCGCATCTTTCATCCAAATGCGTCAGTGGTTGTCTTAGTTGAAGACATATTGTAGAGTACATGATTGGTATTTCTGAAATGATGACTAACAAACTAAAGAAAGAGGCATTCATTAGAACACTTTTTGTCTTCAACATCTGTTTTACCGACCATAACCACAGACGCATTTGGCTAGAAGTCGCCAGTTAACGTGGTCACTTTTAAAATCGTAACAGCAATATCATTGGAAAGCAAAATGTAAGCTTGTAAGATGTCAGTGCATTTGAGTTCATAAGAGGCCATGATGATATAGAAAACTTAAAATTACAAAACAATATTTCCTCATGAGCGGCACTTCAAAAGTACCTTCATGTAAGTCGAGCAGCATTTCACAATAAAAGCGCCATGGGGCAGGCGGGCATTCAATAAAGTACAGGAGGCGGTAGGATTTTGATCAGGTTGCTGGATCAATCTTATCATGTAAGAATGGGGTTTGGACGTTAAAAGAAACCAAATCTATCCAAATTCAATGGTACTTATGATCATTTTTAAAGTTAATGTCCACATTAATGCAAAAAAAGAACACAGATAATTAACAATTAATGGAAATGTGCCCAGTTCCGGTAATAGCATACTACATCTTTGTCATGTTGTCTGATGGTAACAATTAAAACACAACCTCATAATGTGTTAATAATTCCTTATGAGTACTTAGAGAGACGATATATCCAGACAATGGAGCAGCCTGTTCAATCTACCATTCAATTCTAATTAGTCCACAGGCTTATAATGTACTTGTCTTTTCTGGCTGAGGTTTTAGCACATCACTGAGTCCAGTTGGTTGTCTTTAATCATTAAATGCTCTCATCAGCTCGATATTCTTCTCAGCTTCTAAAGCAGTGCAGCAGGAAGGTTTTTTTTCTTTTTCAATTTGTAAAACGCTAATCTGTGCCAGGGAGAATTTCCATATCTCCTCCACTGTTGATGCAGGAGCTGCCTGCCCTGTCTCTGAACTGGCCATGTGAGCGTAGGGCTGCTACACAGTGCTTGGGTTCAGTTAGGATCCTTAACTATGATGCTGCATTTCTGTCTGTCCAACTTCTGCAGCGTCAGGGCATTAGTAGGTGCCTGTGTTTGAAGTATTTATCTGTTTAAAGCTCATCCGGGCAGTGCTTTAAGAACTCTAAATGATTTGTTGACTTGCAGATTTACATTTAGTGTCTTCCACTAAACCATTTCTGCTGCTTAAATATGATCACATTGACAATAACACGTGCATGTACTGTAAGTCATTACAGAGATTGCATTCCAGGTTTGAGCTTTTTTTTTTTTTTTTTTTTTTCTGCTCACAGAAGCCCACAATAAATGTCTTCTATTGAGCAGGAACCAATGCTGCATTTTTCTTAAAGCAATCTAAGACACTAGATCTTCAATGAATGGATGAAAATGTTCAAATACAGTAGCTTGATCTTCCTCCAGCCTTTAAAAGCTTTTCAAAATGCTCTACTCAGGTAAAATTGGGCTCCAATTGCACTATTGAGGTGCTACAACATATGTTAAAACTTTGTTTAGATTATTTTTCTGCAGCTGCTTGCTGCTAAAGCTGTCCTCATAGTTTAAGATGATCGTTGCTATACGCTATATATTTGCTATATGTAATTCATTAATAATGTAGCCTGTTATTAACTTAATTAATGTTTTCAATCAATTTACAGAACACTGACAAACCTTATATATTACAGTCATGTGTTGCTGACTTGCATGACCTTAAAGGGGTCAGCTTCTTCAAGGAGGTCAACATTAAATAATTTCAGACAAGGAATCGAGTAGAGAAGTGACCAATCTAATCTTAGATTAATCTTAATCTTTCATCTTTCTTAAACTCTACATTTACGGATCGGATATTGGACTGACGAAGCCGATCCATGACACTGATTAAGAAAGATGGCTGGGCACTTTAAACATTCTCAACTCGCACAGTCTCACTTTGAAGATGTTCAGAGTGAACTGTAAGAAGTGTCCACAAATCGTCTCCATGACGACGTTCAGATGAGATGAAACAGCTCCTTCTATATGATCAAAAGTTGTAAGCTACTTCCTGTTTGTATGTGAAGCCTGAACAATGAAATGCCATGTTTAACTACAGCTTTGTGTAGCCTTACTCATAATACGAACAACAACAATAACACTATTAGTTTTGATGAAAAAAATAGCAGAATCAGTATCCAGAAGGGTACAAATGTACCGGAATCGGATCGGAACTGATAAAAAAGTGGATCTGTACATCTCTAGAATCGAGCCTTTCTCTCCTGGACAAACTTCCAAGATTTGTTTTCTCTATCCATCACCTTTGACTGCCTCCTCAAAACAGAGTTTAAAAAGTACTTTGGCAGATTTTTACACTAAAAGAAAACAACAAGCCAGAGGACAGCATCTGGAAATGTTGCACCAATAGTATCATCATTTTGACCGGATGGTACTCTGAGCAAACTGTCCTTCATGATGACTTAGTGTTGCGAATGCTTTGCACTGGACACGTTACAGAAATTACCATTTAAAATGCTCTGAGCTTATGATCCATACATCACTGAGCCAGTGTGACAGTATGCAGCTCTCCTGTATTTTGGATCAAATCACCTCATTTTGGCACAAACCGAACATCTGGATCTTGAAGCCTACAAACTTCCCTGGCCCTACAAAAGCACATATCACACCTTCACAACCGTATTGTACCTTCACAACAGTGCTGAGACTGCAGTGTCGGGTCTATTGAAAAGTTGTTTGTCTGCATCGTGTGACACATAACATCTGCAAGTCGCCCGACACATTGCAGAGTTATCTCTCTCTCTCTCCAGAGATGAGTTGTGCCCTGAAGACAAACTGCAGAGATGAATCTCCATAATTGTCTCCCTGCTGCACACTTGCTGTGAAAGTGGAGGCCCTGTTCCCAAGGCAAGCAAAAGTAGACGCATCTGTTTGGATAAAAGAGGAGGCAGTTTTCAAACTCATATACCTGGTTACCTGAGAGAGTCTTTATGTTATTGAAAAAAAAAAAAACCTGTCAAGTCTTTGGTTAGTATAGCAGAATAGAATAGCAACAGCAGTTTTTTTTTTTTTTCTGCTTGAGTTTCCCGAGAAGTTCTGCGAGTTTCCCCCTGTTCTCTGAACATTTTCATCATTGCAATCACTTCAACTGGATACTGCTTCCATCATGCCTCTGGGGACTCTGTGTTTGATACTTATAAGATGTGTTCAGGGTACAGTATAATTTCTTTATGATAAAAAGACACTATCAAAAGCCGGAGAGGGAATCCTTGGAATAAGGGTTATTAAAAATGTTCCCTGTGGAGTTTATGACCTCTAGTTGTGCTTCTAAGAATTTCTAACTTTAATCAGTGGGTCCCCTGTTTTATGTGTCTTGTGCACACATATGCACACATAGATGAAGCAATTGATGAGTCTAGCTAGTGGTTTCACCCTTTTTCTCTCATCCACAGGTCTCGTGAACCAAGATGCAGACTTCTGGCATGGTAACGGATTGTATCAATGCAGGATTGAGGCTTAAATTCAAAACTGCCTTTGCAAATGTTGCATGAGGAACGAAATGCATTAAAGATGATTTGTTGTGCTCAGAGAGTCAGTGAGATCTTAAAATGTCACAGTACAGCTTTTGTTTATTTACAAAGAAACTCAACAGGGCGGAGTAAACCCAAAAAACTGTCCTTAAGTGCAAAAGCAGGTTAACGCCTCGGTTAAGTGGCGAAGGGAGTCGAGCGGCAGTCCGTTCATTGCTTTGGGAATCTCCTTGAAATCTGATTGTTGCTGCAAAACTTCTCCCCTCTGTGATATGGTGGTCTGGAGTTTAACTCGATGACATTTAACACATGTAACTTATTGGGTGGATTTTGGATTGCAGTGAGACCATTTGACAGTGTGCTACATTAGCTAACGGGCTGCTTGCTAGCCAACATACTATTTCCTTCGATTCAGTTGTCCAAGTTGATTGTCAGGTGTAAACCAAACTTAACTCATCCGGAGAAACAAAGATGCTGTTTAAAGGAAAAATGTGTGACTTTGTGATCCAGTAGATGTCGCCCTTGAGCACCAGCATGAAACCAAAACAAGCTGCCTTATCCACCATTCTGAATCCTCCGCTACACACCTCCAACCCTTCTCCCCTCCAGTTTGCACAAAGAAGTTATCACATTGGAACGCACCATAATCAAGCGCTAAGCGGTGGACAAAATTCACACTCTGCCTTTAACACAATCTAGCCAGCAATTATATTTTCTTTTAGATATTTAATATGTACATGCAGCACATCATCAGAAGGAAAGCCAAGAGGGTCACTAATGGGTTAAAATCTGCTCTAAATCCTGTTTAAAGCTCCTGTTGTGTTGACTGTGAAATAACAACCCCTGCCTTCAGCGAATTACATCTAATGCAGCTAATTTACTTCAACAATTTATGTTCATTGGCAATGTTTAGCTGGAGGTAGAGCAATGTTCCTATAGTTGGGTAAAGTTACAGAGCAGGTGGTCACAGGGGAGATGGGTTGTGATAAATTGTGTACTGTAATAAAGTGTGCTTTGAAGCTTTATACCAACTGGTTTTCGTTTTGTATCATCATTAAATTATGTCACTTAAATATTGCTTTCATCTTTACAACACAAGGTGAGCTTTCAGAGGATGACAATGATTTCAGCCAAAATATAAAATATAACCTCTTGAAAACTAGAGGTCAAAATGGAAGAACAAAAAAAGCCTCCTATTAAGTTTTTTGACAGTAAATTAATATAGATAGGAGAAGAAAAGAATGACATTGAAATCATGCTGAATCTTTATTTTGAACAGTGTGTGTGTGTGTGTGAGAGAGAGAGGGTCCTCTGCAGCCCTCCAGAACTGCTCTATCAGCAGCCATCAGGCCAGTGTGATGAGCTCCTGGCGTGTGAGGGGTTATGTGCGACCAGGCGCCAATGTCCTTTCATTCCTCATTTCACTTTAAAGCTCTCTACATGTTGGCTCGGTGTGATGAAGTTTGGATTTCATTCCTCCCTCTGCCCCACTCCAATCTGTCCCAGTCAGCGAGAACCGCATGTCCTGCCTATTATTTTTTTGGATAAAACATCTCTATTGAGTTTTTAATTGTTCCACTGAAGTTGATAATAACAGGCTTCTTTTTCAAGTGTATTGTTGCATCAGACAGAATGCATAAGTGGATCCAATTAGCAAGTATTTGGAAAGGACATCTGCGAGGACACTTACAATAACAGCACAAATTCACAAAAATATAAAACTACTGAAGTATTTTTGTCTCCATGCACAGTGCTCTCATGCAATGACAATACACTTCTTAAAGAGAGATTAAAAAAAAAAAAAAAAGTTTTGTATTCTGAAAGCATCTCTCTGGTACTCCTCCTTCATATATACTGTGGTTAAAGATGAATTAAGGGAAGTGATTATCTTATTTTCCACATGCATAACTTTGCTGAGTCTGCAGACTCCCAAAGCTTGTCCCTCCTAAAGCGCTCGCATAAACTAACACCCTCAAACTCTGCTTACTTTTTTGGGGTTCTGAGGACAGAAATTTAAATGATGTTAACACACACTATTAGTGTTCAGTTAATCATTAATGCATACACACACAAGTGCAGATATTTGCGGGCCATATAAGCAGATTTCAGCAGAAATTAGTCCCATTTAACATTATTTAAGGGTCGCTTTGATTGATCAACTAGTAGCAAGGTCCAAGTATGAATATCAGCCTTTGAGATCTTTAACCCAAGAAGCATTTAAATGTCTCAAGTGAAGGACGAACAGCAAACAGAGATCATTTCATAGAATGTGAATGGTCATTTGGCTGAAGTGAGTTCGTCCATAAATAGTGCATTAATCATTTAGAGAAACAAGATCCAGGAAAAGACCTGAGAACAGGGGCGTGTCCACGGGGGTGGCCAAGGGTGGCATGGGCCCTCCTTGCGATTTTATTGGACACCCCAGGTGGCAGTCTTAATGGCTTTTGGCCTTTGTCAAAGATCAATTCATTAATTTTGTCTAATACTATGACCATGCTGAGTTCTCCTGCTTATGGAGTCTGCCTTCAGTTCCTACATATACCAGGATGCATTGCATGTGAGCAATTGGCATCTTTAAGCTGTAAAGTATAGCTTGAATATCCAGTCTGCTATACATTTAAATAAATAACAAATAAATCCTCTGCACTCACACTGTGGGACTTTACTATTGTTGGTAGTTGCCTAGCTACACCAGTGACTACAAATCCAAGCATTGTTCTTTCTGCAACTTCCATCTATACTAAATGACAGAAGCTGCTGCTATAAGAAAACCAGACTACTGTAGTTGTATCAAGCTGCAGAGCAAGCAATATTTCCAAGGTGTGTGCAGTTTTCCTTGGGAGTGGAATGGCCTGAGCCATATGTCCCATCAACAATTGAGGCCTGAAAAGACAAGAGACTAAACAAACACACATCAGGCAACCCACACATACACAAACAATTCACTCAACGTAAGATGGAGAAAGGAAACAAACGCACAGGGGAAGGGGAGGAAAGGAAAAAACATTCACACAAGGAGAAAGGCACAGATGGCATGGGACGGGATGCTCAGTCTCCTGGTGGACAAAGATACAAGTCGTCTAGAGTAAGGCCAGAAGAGAGAAGAGGTCCCATGGCAGACTGTATAGAGATACTGAAGTGGAAAGGGAGGTGAGAAGGAAATAGATGTAGAGAGACCTACACAGTGTGAACAGTAATGTGTTTGTTGGACTCAAACAAACAGGATTGGAGGGAGGCTGTGGTTGTTTCAGTGAGTTAAGAGTATCATCATGTTTTTTTTTTGTCTTTTTTGGGCAGAGACCGGCCTCACAGATGGACAATGGTATTGGTACACAGCTTGAGGTAACTGAAAGCTAAGGTGAAAAGATGAGTTAAAAGTTTGGTTTAAAAGTTCCAACAGATCCAAGTCAGACTGCCTGATGTCTGCAGGGAGGATATTCCAGAAGATGTGGTCCTGACAGGAAAAGACCCTGCAGCCTGCTGACTCGTTTTAAACTAGGGTCAGATAGAAGCCATATATTCTGAGGGCAGAGAGCATTAGGTGGAATATAAGCTTAAAGGAGATTAGCCAGGATTGGCAGGGCATGTCCATTTAAAATTCTGTAAGTCATCAGAGAACCTTAAAAAGGTGCAACAGTCAAATGTTCAGGTATTAGTTTAAATGCTACCTAAAGCAGTCCTCAAGATATGTTAGGATTGAAAACAGGGTGAAAAAATATGGGAGCTAAAGTCCCTGAATCCGTGTTAGACAAATAAGACTGACGATGCACGGCTGAAGAAAGACTCTTGGTGATTTCTGAAAAGCAAAATTATGGAAGAATTTGGTTTGATGCACTTTGGCGCCCATTGAAGGTCTCTAAGTGTAACTGCACTGTTGTGTATTGACATAGCCAGCTTGGTGTTGGACTTGCAGCTTTCCACATCTGTTCTAATAGGCCGTGATTTGAGAAAAAAAATGTATCTTGAAAAACACCACGTCCATGACATCAGGTTCTTGGCGCGTGTGATCAAAAGCCTCAGAACAGAAACTCAATGGACCTTTTGTTGAGATTGTACTTTGAATTGTTGTTTTTTTCTGCTTGGCTAGGTCCCACTCTAGATTTATTGGGGATCATATTTCTTTGGAACATCATCACATTACATTACATTGTACACAAAAAAAAGTTTCTCAGGTGTACTATAATTTAAATACTGTATAGTCAACCATTATTTATGCAGCTCCAAATGACCCTAATGTTTTTTTATCAGTTGAGATTGCACAGAGATTTGTGATGCAATCGCCTGGCCTCCAAGGAAATAGGCTATTAAACAAACTTTGTTCAGTAAGGTATGCTAACATACCCAAACACAGGCACACACCTTCCCAACATGCATTTGGTTTCTCATTTCAGGAAATGAGATTGCCGGTGACAACTGCTGTGACGTGGCAGCCTGCTAGCAGGTGCTTCGGGCTCCTTGCCCACTCTCTGAACTGGCCACAGAGGAATATCTGTCAGGCCTGGTTACTGGCATTGCTATCTAGCCCCAACACACTCTCAGAGTATTTGGGAGCTCAGCAGAAGAACAGTGTGTATTAGTGTGTGTGGGAGAATATGTGTTTGTGTGTGGGAGAGAAAAAGTGTCAGAGAGTGGAGGCAACAGACAATGAAGCATGGAAAAAAACACGTAGTCACTTGGGGAGGACCACCTTCTCGCAGCTTTTGCTGTGCAGCTGCTTGTTGCAAATTAAAGACTTGAATTGGCGTCTCCTCCAAGACAAAATGCAAACGTCACATATACCCTCACGACTTGACTGTGTGGAGGAAAGCTGCAGTGCTGTTGATTTCTTACTGAAGAGAAGCCTGTCGTTGGCGTACGGCTTTTTGAAATGCTTAAGTGCTGTGTTGAGTATTCACAGAGGAATACTCTGGCACTGCAGATATGAGTACAGAGTACTACATACATTTCTGCCAGGATCAACCAGCTAACAAAAGCTTTGCTGCAAGATGCTCAAAAACATGACAAATACAGGAAGTTTTCAAGGGAATTACTGTGTTGGTTTGAGGTTTGTTTGTGATTTGAACAGACTTCTTTCCAGTCTGTGAGATTGTCTGGATATTATTCACGTCATCCATGACTCATTATAAATAAAGTAGGGTAGCAAAACAAGGCCGGAACTGGCAAAACCTCCGATATGATATCCAATAATATCCACCTGGCATACCGCAGTAAAGAGTATGTCAAATATGAGAACGACGCCATTCTCCTGGTTGAAAATTGTTATGCTGTTGAATCGACCATTGAAACGGCTGTCTTGAGGTGGAAAAGTTACTCATTGTTGCTTTAATAAGTGTAGTACAAGTAAGCGTTCCTTTTTGTAATTTTCCATTGTTATAAGTGCTTGGTGGTTGGAAACCAGAGGGTCACCTGTTCAAGTCCCACTGCTGACCAAGTCTGGAAAATGGTCAGGTAGCTGGAGAGGTGCCAGTTATCTTCCTGAGCACTGCCAAGGG
The DNA here is from genome assembly GCF_963930695.1 of Labrus bergylta. NCBI lineage: Eukaryota > Metazoa > Chordata > Actinopteri > Labriformes > Labridae > Labrus > Labrus bergylta. Next base: position 8,668,748 of record NC_089200.1, read on the forward strand.
GCCCGTGAGCAAGTGATGATGATTGTGATTGGGTCCTCAAAAATGTAGGCACAATGCAACAAATTAAAGGAAATGCGCATTTGCAAAATTATTCAGAGGTTTTCTGAGCCCTATTATTTTCTCATCCATAGCAGATTTCCTGACTGTGCAAAGTCTGGTAAATCACGAAATTATGTCGAGGCATCAGGTCCTTTAGTATTCAGCCTCTGAGAGCAGCACGGTACAAAAATTTCCATCACAGAACATCCAAATTACCTATTTAGGCGATGTCTTTCAGAGTGTAATGATTGTAAAAATGCATTCTTTAATGATTTGCCATCATGAATATGAATGTTTCTCTTTATATTCCTTTTATTTTTCCCTAACTTTTGGATGGTGTGATAGTGACTGAGCTGTATGGATGTGAATTAAACTTGGGTTTAATAGAGGATGGTCTGAATTAATGGAGGCTGTATAATCTGGCTGGATGAATCAATGCATGAAACACCTACTCGTGTCCACTTTACTTCTCTCCTGGTGAGGGGAAATGAAATATTTTATGTTAAAAAAGTTTTTTTTTTAGTATTTTTTTGGGGGGGGGGTTTACTGCTCTACATTGAGCTGCCTTATTATTGTCGAGCAGTGATGATCTCTCCCGCATGGCGAGCTGGCAGTGGGCTTTTCCAATATGGAGTGATGAGTGATGTGTCGTGTGTAAATTGTCCCACATTGGATCAGACTTATTGATTTCTGAGTGTTGGCACTTGGATCTTTTGAGCTCCGTGCTTCTGTGGTAGAATGATTACTTTTTCATCATCTCATTGATATTTCATCATTATTGTGCTTCGTCTTCCTCCCATCCAAACTATTACTGCCAACTGGCCTTCTGAAAAGCAATTATGCTATGGATGTCTATCATTTCCCTCTTATGAAACTGTCCATGTGCCAGGGCCTCTTTAGAATACAGAGATGTTATATTCATACTGTAGATGGCACTTCCACCTTTTTTCCTTGGAGCTGTTCCCGTATGCTCTTCGAGTTGTTTTGGAGTTTTTGTGCTTCGCCCATTAGCCATGCAGTGACACTTCTCGCTTGTTTGTGCTGCACCTTCCATGCCCGCTGAAATGTTTTGCTGCCATGGGATCCAACTTACACAGAATAATGATAATGTTTGTCACACCTTCCTTGCTGTGGTAAATATCAAGATGCATTGCTGTCATTATTCAAATGCAAATTATCTATCGGCTGGAAAGGTAATAACTGCACTTAAAATGATACCGACGCTGATTATAGTTCTGCTTATGGATCCATCTTGGCAATTTACTACATTTCTGCAAAAAAACAACAACATAAAGAATTCACAAAGTTGACAATAACTTTAGAAAGCTATCTGAATATCTTACAGAAAAAGGGAAAAAAGTTCAGAAAAACTGATAAAAGTGTTGTACTCTGTCTTCTGAGTGAAGCTGGCAGCAGCTCGTTCCATATGTAGGTGTGGTGGGAGATGTGGTGACTTGACAAGGGTGTTAGATATGTTACTTAAGGGTTAGAGTGAACTAAACCATGCAACATCACAGCATCTGATTATTTAAGGAGGCGTAGAATCAAAAAGTTTAAGACTAAAAGCAGAATTAGTATAAAAAATCTGCTTATTTTAACAGTCTTTATTCATTCTTAATGAGAAGAAGTGTAAGACCTGAAGAACATGAATGACTTCATTTGAAATCCTCATAGAGTAAAAGACGGACAAGAAAACTGCCTCAACTATTTTCTAACATTCCAAACATGGGAAAGATTATTTGATTTGATATACATGTTGAAATCATGTTACTTTACAGATTTTGCTCTGGAAGTTCTGACAAACTTACCCACCGAAAAGTAAACGTATTACAGATTGCAATGTATTAAGAAACAGCTCAAATGAACGATAAAGATGTGAAAGATTTGGTGTCCCAACCTGGATATTACTTGTGAACTCAGCTGTCAAGTGAAATGAGCCATTCAAAGGTTCAGTTTCCATCACTTGGATGCACAAAGAAGCTGCAGTGACCTTCCTAAGGTGTGCTTAAAGGGACAAAATAGCTTGTGATTAATGTTGTTTAAAAAATGATTGTGTTAATTTTGGACCTTGATCGCATCGCTATTCCCAAATATTGTTGTTTCTCTAATTGCGGCTTCATGAACAAACCACACGGATAAACACAATTTGAAATAAACATTAGATACCTCTACCCTTATGCAATCTGTCTATGAGTCATCTTCCAGCCACAGAATTAGACAGAGCTGCACATTTTAAGAAGTTTTGGATATATCAAAAGAAGAGCTGAACAGTGCTAGATTCAATCTAAAGATGAAGTCATTTAATTTGAATTGATTTCCTTCAATTGATCACTTACTACACAAGCCCCTTTAACAAGTGCTGCAACAAAAGGAAACTGGACTCACAAATCCTGATCAAAACATATTTTGTTTGGTGTTATTTTTGCTCATTTTTGTTAAAATGGTCCAAACTACTCAAGGCTTTATGAGACACTGTGGCTAGTTCAATCAGGCTCCTACTGTCTACACATCCTTAATAAAAAAAAAAGAACCTCAAGTCGCTACCTCCTACTGCTATTGGAGTATGCAAGTGAGTTTCTGTGTGAATGGAAATTCTGTCCAACCTTGGCTGTAAAGTGCTTTCTAAATCGAGCCGATTTATCAAGTGGTACAAGTCACAGAGGTAAAGTTAATGATACATTCACTTGTAAAGAATGCTTTCAGGCTAACTACAGGGTCAAGATTCAGTTTGGTAACATACAATAAGATCATAGAACAGAAAAAAATGATTGGTTTCAAAAGTGAAGCCAGTGCAGGACTGCCATTGAAGCTACATTCATTCTAAGGCCCAGCAGGGGGCGACTCCACTATCTCTACATTGTTTTCTGTAAACATATGCCAAAAATAAAGTCAGTTCTAAGTCACATCCACATGGGCCCTAATTTAAATATCACAGAGGCTCTTCATTAACAGCCAGCCAATGACACTAAAATGAACTCTACAGAAGAATCGTATAGGCTTACGTTATTTTAATGCAACAGAAACTATATTGATATAACCAATATCGTCTTACCCTGTATCTCGTTAACAACCCAATATACTGCCCAGCCCTGTCTCATTCATTCATTTACACACATACAAAACTGCATATAACATCCATATAAACACACACACGAATCTCCAGCATGGGGTTTTCAATAGCAGAAGAATAGTATAAAAGAAGACTAACAAGGTAGTCCAACAATAGAACCATACAGTGCCGAGGGAATGCTGTGGATGTGTTCGCCAACATAACAAAAAGGCCCTCCCTCTTTGTCCAACCGAATCAGCACAGGACATGCACTGCGCTAACAGCATCTGATCTAAACGAGGTGAGCGGAGTGGCCACTATGCCAAATGGACACATAAAAAAAGAGACATTAATGGACTGAGAAGCGGCATAAATCTAGCAGCGACACCTTCCTCTCCAAACGCCTGTGTGCACAGGCCAACGTGGAGGAGAAAGGAGAGGAGGAAGATGCCCCAGGTGAGGCATATATCTCTGGCATCTAATTATGCTGACTGTAAGTGCTGATGACATCACACATCCCACATGGAAAAAGGGGAAATACAATTATTTCTCCATTTATATGAAGAGCGTGGCAAGAAATATGTTCTCTGTGCTCCTTTAATATGACTGGAAATGACTTTTCGGCACTATTAAATAGTGAATGCAAGCAGCCTCTCGAAGCTTGCTCAGAAATCTGTTGCATATACAAAGGATTCCAATAACATCTTTTCAAAAGTGATGTTTGAGTTTTAGGTATACAAACCTACCAAAGGTCCTTTCACAATTTCAGTTGACTCTTTTCACACTAGAGCAATACCTCTAAGTGTCTAAATGTTGCCACAGACCGGTCTGAACTGGCTTAAGATTGAATGTTTACTTTTGCTTTTTCCGGATGAAAGGGCTTTACTTTTTTTCTTAAGCGGGGAACACATTACAAGATAATCAGGCGGTTTTGGGTCCAATTCCCCCCTTCCGACCAAAGTCAGCAAAGGCTCGACTATCTGACAGTTCCAAAGTCAATCTTATCAGAGTTTCCTGTGGTGTGAGGTGTGTTTAGAGAGATTTTATCCTCCCCGATCTGCTCAGAAGGCGATCACAAAGCATGAAGTTAGATGGACGTCATAAATGGAGGACAAAATGGTTGATTTGCGGCAACAACACAAGTTTTTCTACAGAGGTCCTGTAAAGCAAACCACAATGGGACTGACAAGGATAAGAGTTGGACCATATTGCTACAGTAATGGATGTACCAGCTAACAGCTAGCCATATTTAGCATGACCGTCATGTTTGTTCACTCTAAAGTGGCGTTTGAAGGCCCGAGATCACTCTGAGAGTCCAGACTCTGGCTGTCGCTGTGTGTGCTGAGTTGGTGGTATTGTTTAAGAAATCTCTGCATTATTTGTCATCATGTGTGGGGTCTCTGACATTTGCAAAATCATTGGAGAATTTAAAAATCTTCAAGTGTGTGCCAGGCTTTAAATGTGCAAACTGAGAATGAGAACATCCAGAGATAATTTGCCTTTATTTTCCAAATTGTAAAAATGCTAATTTGATCCAACATGCTAATTGTTCTATACATGGCTGGATGGTGTCTTCTTTGTTCTCACCATCGCGTGAATGTGTATGTGCAGACATCTTGGGTAAAATATGGGTTATTAACATACCTGGCACCATTAAGAGAAAGTATTTACACTCATCTACCCCAGAACAATGCCCAACAGGTGCTTAATAGGCCCATTTGTTCTGCAGGAAACCAACTGTTGAGAAGAGGCTTGTCATCCAATGTGCCTAATTGTTGTGCGACAATAAAAGTTAAATTATTCTCAGTTCATCTCATTCAAAAATGAGATCCATCGTTCTGAAAGTGAATCATTCAATTTATGAGATACTGTACATAAGAAGAAACTCTTCTTTACTAAACGCATGTTACAATAATACAGCACTTTGCTGAATAAATCAGTTCAGACTGAATCCATATGAGACCTTGAGACATACAATCTGCAGCTCCTGCACATAAATTAATGATTGTTTTGGTGCCCTCCTTTGCAGAATATTACAGCACAGTGGAGTCCAATCATGTGCTGTGGACTGAGATGGTTTTCCCTCTAAACAATCATGACACCAGGTGATTTCACTGATTTGCTGCTCCCTTGTCCTGTGAATATATGCAGCAGCAAGTTAATCAGTGAAAAACAACAACAGCTGATGTTTCTGTTTGGGAAAAGATCCATCAGAATCTTGGCCGTCCAAAGTGCATTACCAAGTAAACAAATAACACATTGGTGACTTTTTATATATACAAAGCCTTAAAAATATGGTAATAGTTAAAGAAATGTCATAATTTAGCAGGGCTTTTTCTGATAGAAGTCTGCACGCCACAACAAAATGCATTTTGTTATGCAAATAAATTCAACAAGGCTGTGAAAATAATGGCCATGCTCATGTAGCTGCGCCAGTGAGTAGAAGCAAGGCCAAGAAAATTTTCTGCAACCCAATGTGGGAGGCATATTAGTCCTTCAGTTTGCCAATACTTTAAAGCCAAATCACAGCAAGCAGTGTTGCAAGTGTTGTAGAAAAGGTCTGAAGAAAAGTTACATTATTGTGTAAAGAAGAAGATATTAATCTATATCAAATATCAAAAAATCTCTGACTATTCAATATTTATTTTTCTCCTGGCCATGGATGCATTGGTCGAATAAGAGAGTGGACATGTGACCCTGGAAAGATTGTCACATTAACATATAAAATCAGTGTAATATAGTGTCTAGCTGTTTATACAAATGAGCAGATTGTGTTTAATTCAAGCAGCCAACTTGGTGTTGAAAAACACTTCTAATGCAGAAGTGCAAAATCCTGCAGTTCTTTGAGAGTCCACTTGAGGCTGGCTGCAGAAGCACCAGAAGTCACATACACACCCATTCAAAAAAGCCTGCTTTTACAGCAGAAATTTAACATGTTTACAGCATGGTTCAAACAACGAAATTGGTGTGATTAGTCTTGATCAGCACACACTGTAGGGGGGTGGATTTTTTGATGACTCATCCATTTGGAAGCCTAACTGACAGGCAGGCGCAGTTTGTCAAGAGGCTTGAATCCCGCCTCAGCTCCAGCTCTCACCCTGCAATCATGTAGTGCCGGAAAAATAAGTTTCAAAGTTGGAAAAAGGAACGCCTGCTCAAGTCAGAACAACAACTTGGAATCTTGGAAATAATTAGGTGATCACATGGGGGGCAAAATAGTTTGTTTATGTTAAGATTTGTTATTATTGTTTCACGCATTGCAAATCAACTTTAGCTCAACTATAACTTGTAACACTTACATTCTCACATATCCTTTTCATAGCAGCCTCGTTGTTTTTTGCTGTTACAGTGGGACCATTTCAGGAGCACATGAATGCAGCATTAGCCTGTCATTAGGTTGACTGAAAGTTAGATAAGAGACAGCATTTTCAGCATGGTCACCACCATCAATGGGACTCCAAAGCCCCCTGCAGTAACAGATGGGTAACGTCACTCAGACTTTGCCAATTAAAAGGATACTTCACCCGTTGAAACATGAATCTGTATTGACATTGAGTAATTTATGTAGTAGAAATGTGAAATACATTTTGAAGTTGGTGCCTTCTTGGCCAAGAAAAGGCAGAAAGTGTGGATGAAAGACACCAAATCCCAGAATACACAGCACCGCAGGCCACTCCCACTAAGGTCCTCTATTTCAGAATCAGAAATACTTTATTAATCCCAGAGGGAAATTTGATCGTTACAGTTTCTCCAAAATATACAATATAGCAGTAGAAATATAGTAATAAAAACATTTACAGACATATTTACTTCAACACATAAGGCCATTTCCTCTTCCAGAATTGATCTTGGAAATTCCTGGCGAGCTGCTAGGGGCCGGCGGCGGCCAGCAATATAGCCGCGAGACGGTTGCTCCCGACAGGCCAGACTGTCGCAGCGGCCCCGGACAGCAGCAAGCGGTGGCCAGCGGCTGCAGCAGCTAAAGCACAAGCCAGGCCTATTGTCAGCAGCCGTCTCACAGCTATATTTAGATTTTTTTCGCCATTATCAGCTTTCTCCATAGAGCCTGTTAGCATAGCTTCCAAGCAATATGGCGGACGTTAAGTTTCGATTCTGGGAGTGAGTTCCCACCCACTGATCTGTGATTGGTCTGTAGCTTCAGTGGTCGAAAATATGAGGAACTAGCGTTGTAGTTTCACCCCGCTAACCGCAACAGCTTTCAGTGACGCAAAAATCGTCATTTTGCATCATTGGAAGCTCCTTTTCAGACTTAGAAATACAAAATTTCCCATCTCAGGGGAAAATGAGGGATAAATACAATAACATAAGTTATTGTTATTGTATAAACTTACAACTGGAATAGAAAGGAGTGAAGTGAACTACACGGGACAATTAAGCCATTCAGTGCAATGAATGGTAAGTTAATAACTGGAACAATTCTGATGGTGTAAAAGGGTAAGCTTTGGAGAAAACAAAAACTGTGACATACCGACAGAAATTCTATATTTGCCATTGAACTTTTGCCAAATATTCATTTACCTTTCCTTGTAGCTTAAAAAACACTTTTTTTCCCAGAAGTCTTTGAGTGCAACCCAAAACACGTTTGATATTACAAATATGTTCTGTATTATGTAGGTTTGATTTATTTACAATTTAGACTTTTTAAAAGAAAATGGCTTTTCATCCCAGGGTTTTTGAGCCGACCTTAACATGTCAACTCTGAAGGAATTTTTCACTCAAAAGATAATTGAAAAATGTTGGTCTGCCTTTAAAAAGTTAATGGTACCCAATTCCTTATTTGAAAGTATCTTGTTTTCTCTGCACTCCAAAGTATTGAAATATGTGAACCGCTTACAAATTCAGTCTCTCTCTGATCATACATCATCAGGGAAACCTTGGCCAGGTAATGCAGAAATACCTGCAGAGTTCTGGGGAGAAGCAATACCACGGTTTCACGGTTATTTTTTATCAACTCACGCTACAGGTTAATCCAGTACAAGGTGCTGTTTAGTCTTCATTACTCTAAAAACAAAACTACATTTTTCCATCTGTGCCTTCTAAATGTGACAGGTGTTGCTCAGCTGAAGGTTTAATGGCACATCTTTTCTGGCATCTCAAAAGCCTATTCCAGAGATTTTCAGCCCAACAACTACCTGGCCATCTTTGAATATCCTATTATGCTTCAAAACTCACATGAAGTGTTACAATGCTGGATGTCCGTACTAAACATGGGAAAGTTTCATGTAATGAGGTAGACGTATGAAGTCGGGGCCTTAAAGAGACAGCAGCTCAAGCAAACTGTTTCAAGCAGAGGCTGAAAAGAGGGTTTTTCCAGATGCCAGCATCAGATAAATAAGGACTTTTTTTTTTTGCTACAGATCATGCAAAGCTTCTTGATAGGTTTGACAGACGGACAACATGAAAGGTAAAAATTAAGATAGCATAGGATCTTTAGGAGTACAAAGGATGTGCCGTTGAAAACTTTTCTTGTTACCTAAAGCAAACAAATACAAAAAAAATCTCTTTTAATATGTTGGAACTACCAACATACTTTTTTTTTTTTTAACACGTTTGTGTATTATACTGTTCTAATTCTGTTGAAACCTAATTACAGAAAGCCTGAATAAGTCCCATTAATATAATGATCAGGGATAATCTGAGTTGAGCTTTTAATAAGATGCTGTTGTAGATCCTTTCATTAATCCGCAGTGAAACTGTGATGCTTTTGTATTTCTTTTTATGAAAATAAATGTTTGGACTATTGCTATGACAACGTTACTACAGTTCACTGTTAAATACTCCACCAAGTCTAGATAACATGAAATATTGTATATATTCAATTCATAAAATCCACTTAAACTACAGCTACAACTTTAACCTACTCAACAGCCTGCATGATATTTTACCTGATGTCAGCTGCACACCAGACAATCACATGTTAGTCTACATGTCAGGAAAACCACCGATATATTTCAAAGTGCTTAAAAGACCCTCCTTAAAAGACAACCAAATATGACCATAACATAAAATATTCTCAGACTCTCAGATGAAATGTGCTCGGAGGTCTCTTTGAAGGTAAAATGGCTTCTTTCAGGTCACACAACTACTCCTTCTATAGGCATATTACTTCCTGTTTATGCAACAATACCACTAGGCGGAGCTATACGATTTCTAGAACATCATGAAAGTTTTGGGAAAAAAATCCATCTAACATATTCCCTCTGCTTAGAAGCTACACAGCCAATACAGAATATTGTCAGGAAAAAGTTTCTGAAATGGCTGCTTGTTTGTAAGCTGATTAGAATACAAAACTCTGAACATAACCTTGATTGAGTTTGGATCCATGTGCACTCCAAACCAGTGGTTCTCAAAGTGTGTGGTCAGTCCCCCAGGGGGATTGCGAGCCACAAAAAGGGGATTGCAAAGATCCTTAAAAAAAAAAAAAAATCCATTACTATAAATATATAAAAATATGTTCAGTTTCAAATAAAACCTCACCATTAAAGCAAAATAAAAATGTAATTAATTTTTAAAAATTACCTCAATTGTAAGTTTTCCCATGAAAGCAACATTGTCTGCAGTCTGTTGTTCTTTACCCAACGATGAACACACCTGTGTGTCTATTTATCAAGTGTTGCAAGTCCACTCAGTGATATAGTCTATAGATGGAAATTCTAACAATTAAATATTTAAAATAACATTATCACTTTTAGGCTGTTGTATTATTTTAGTTTTGTTCTGTTGTGTTGGCAGTATTTGGATAGGCCTATAACTGTGTGTGCATGGCTGTTTGCTTAGTTATATGTCTTAACCACCTCCAGGGACAGTGGGGGTTAATTGGGGGGGAATTAACCATAGATCCACCGTTGAAGAGCTACACCTACATGACACTGAAAGTCCTTGACACATCTGTTGAGCTATTGAAGTTTAGACGAACACTGATTGCGACTCATTTAGAATTGTGTGCAGGTTAAAGTGGTTTTTGATGTGTCAGCAATCTAAAATGTGAGGCTGATAATCAAAAGGTTGTGACTGTAATATTAATGAAGCAGCAGAGGCTGTGATCCATCATGTCAGGTCATTGATGCTTCCCATTTAAAATTGCAATTGATCTATTTCTGTCCAGATCCATGTTTATGAGCATTTTGGTGAGCTCTTAAAGGCGCAAAGAGGAGGTAGTCGATCAATATGATGAGCTCTTCATAAATGTAGTTAAGTTTAAACACCTGCATTATGGAAAGAGACTGTCTACAAGGGTAGTCTTGAAAAGAATAATTCTGAACTTCAATGGAATACCCAGTAAAAATGAATCAATATCGATACATTTTATGTTACTATGGCAACAAAAATGTAATCCTAGGCAACCAATTGGTTGTTTTGAGTAAAGAAAATAGAAGCAAACACCTTCACGCTGCCAAAATTACTTTTGTATTTGTGCAATTAAGGCAACGTTAACACAAAAGCGATCCAAGGAATTGTTACGTTTCCGTATTCAAAACAGTCCTGCGTTCAGATGAAAATGCTTTGATAACAACCAGAAGGCACAAGGATTCACAACAAATGACTACAAACGCTGTAGTATACATGCCAGGCCAGTAGTTAGTGATGTGACTTTGTTATGAAGTAAGACTCACATTTGCACATACACTTCCTTCTCCAGAGCGGTGAGGTTTAAACATAGCAAAATAGCTAACACATGAACATTTGTGTGGACGAACAACGAGGTGGGGTTGCTACTCAAATTGACCCTAAACTACAAAGCGACCGAATTTCATGTCGGCTGGGAGTCATGCCCGTCCACATTTTCACAAACTGAACCCGGGACTCCCCATTTGTTGTTCTTGTCCACCACTCCACAGTTATTGTGAAGCATAATGTGCACATGTGAAATGTATTGGGAGTATATTGCTAGCTTACACAACAATGGAGACAGTACAGTTTTTAAAAGTTTGCCCTCTGGAACCAGATTTCAAAAACTTTTCAGCACCTTGAACGCTGTCGTCACGTCAACTAATGACTTACCTGGTGGAAAGATTATTGTTGGTGCACCTGTTAGTAGGAGATAAATCAAAATATGGAGCTTGTTTTGTGTGTTTTATCAAGCTTTAAAAAAACTTACAGCTTATATCAAAATACCACAAGAAGCAAATGATCTACTGGCTCCAAACTGTTGGACCGCTGCTGCTGGTTGGATTACATTGTTCAGGTTTCTGCCTCTGTTCCCTCTTATTTAAGCTACATTAAATTGTTATTGTTCTTGTATAGTGTGCTTTGACCTTTTCATGCAGTGTGCTATAATTCAAAAGGTGTGTGAGAGAACAAGCTTTATTTAAATGCATGATATCAGAGCTGGATGTATTTTCTTTTTTTAAATTTTTTTTTGAAGTAATATACAGTAGAATGGTCACCACTAATTTCCACACACTGCCCAAATGGATCCGTTTCTGGAACGTGAGCGCAGGCATGATCAGCCATACACACATTGTGTGAGAACTACAAGATCACACGAGATCAGGTGCAAACTTCATGTTGCTTTGTCTTTCCGAGGATGATTTGCTGCCTGTTTTGACGTTATGTTGATAAAATGATGATATTGTGAAGCATGCTCTGGAGCACAATCAGTGACTATAGAGGGGCAGTGAACGGCGAGTTAGTGCGCTGCGCTGACGGACTGCGGTATGTTGAAATTGTCTGTTAGGGTTGGCATAACACTGGGAAAAAAGTACAGCAGAGGTCATTTAGAATGTTAAATACATGAAGGATAACAGCTAAGGAATATTTTATATACACTAAATACTTTTCACCTGTAATGTAATGCCTTATGATTTACATCACATCGTGGCCACCAACAAAACCAAACAGCAGTCTTCCCATGCCTGTTAATTCACCCTCTTTTAAAAATCTGCAGCACGATAGTTTTTCTTTCTAAGTTTATAAAAGTTACTGAACTCAAGCATCACCCTGCTGCACAGAATGTACATTTTAAGAGGTTTCATAATATTCACTGAAGCGGCTTTAAAAACGGTTTCATATGCGTTAAGAAAAGGCCTGAACCAAGCTCGTATTTGTACTGCTGTCTGGAGGTGCTTTGGGAATTTCAGTCACTGTCATGATATAACAAAAACCATCACTCCCACACAGGCCCCACAGATATTCTTCACTGTTTGCTCAAAGTTTAATCATCAAGATTTTATCAACTGCTCCCATTCCGAGCGTCTGAAACGAGTTCAGCAGCTATTTCTCACGTCAGCAGAAGAACATTGTTAGAAAGAAATGAAGCATCTTAAACATATGGGAGTTGAAGTAAGTCTGTGGGGGAGTGGGCAACTAATTTTCTCAAGCTTATGAGGAACTATCAGAGGCACTTAATGCAGCAAAGACAGCAGCAGACTGAGTTTGACTCAGAGTCAGAGAGAGATGAGTGTGACAGTACAGTGGCTGCTACAGTCTTGAGTCCTCATAAGCTCGTTGACACTTCCTCTCTGTGATTTATTCGGTCTCAAATGATGCAGAAAATTACTTCATCAAAGCCCTGTGTTCAATTCTTGTTTGTGGAAAAGTGCTGCTGTTTTGAATTGCAGTCATGATGAAAAGTTGGTACAGGGTAAGTATCATTTATTAAAGTTTGCATTGTATTTCCATTTAAAATACCAAAATTTCAAAGAGGAACTTCACTTTTTCAGTTGTTTTAACTTTCACTCACTGTACTTACTCAAATTGTCTCTCATCTTGGACATATTGTAATGGTCATACCCACAGAACAGGAAGTGACACAAAGAAATGCACTAAGAAGGATTCTATAGCAGACTCCAAGGGCTGAATACAAAATGTCAGTTTTATTAAACAGTCCAGTTCAGTACACAGAGTCCAAAAAGCACAGGCAAACAAATCCGAGGGTCAAAGGCAAAAGGCAGGTTAACGGCAAAGTCGTACACTGAAAGATCATACATAATTAACGCAAGGATGAGGCGACACTTAGGCCTGGTGAGAGACCTCACGTGAGGACAAATCATGACAGATTGAGCAGTTCAGTTCTTACAGTGTGTGGTGTGCACCAAAATGACTGTCATGCTAAATGTGGCTAGCTGTTAGCTGGTACATCCATTACAGTAAACATGTTGGTCCAACTCTTTTCCTCAGTCAGTTGGATTGTGGTTTGTGTTACGGTACACGTTGTATAAACTCTTGTGTTGTTGCCACAAATCAACAAGTTGGTCCTGCTTTTGCTGTCTTTGCCATGGGTATGTTTGTTGTGCTTCCTGCTTCAGTCACCTAGCTTCCTTATTGGCTATTGTTCCGTTTCACGTGACAATTTACAGTGAGGTTAAAATCATTCTTAACACACCTCCCACCACAGGAGAATCTGACAAGACAATCTTTGGAACCATCAGATAATCTGGCCTGTGCTGACTTTGGTAGGAAGGGGGGGAGTCAGGCCCAAAATCGACCCGATTAAGGAAAAACACAACGAACTGGCAACAAGAGGGAGGACACACAGACAACCAGGGGCTAACTAGATGCAGGTGAGTACAATCAGGACGAGGCTGACACACAGGTCAGGAAACATGCGGAGCAGGATCTAGAAAAGGATGAAAAATTAACAATGTAAATCAGAAAAACCCTAAATGTTTGGACGGAGTGTCAGGAACAGTTAATAAGTGGGTACAGTATCACATATATGGCCTATAAAATTATAACTATATGATAAAAGTAAAAAGGGTGTGCCTGATTTTCACTGGTATGCCAATCAGAGTATGCAGGCAGAATGGGGGAAATAAGAGTTTCTTCTTCCTTTGGTGTGAGCCATGGTGTACGATGGGGGGGCGGGATATTGTCCCCAGCCCTCTCGTGTACATGGATGATTAATCTCAACAACAGAAAAGCTGCAAAACTAGTTGTGTTTTTGGAAACAATATAATTAATCATCTTATGTATGCTGATGATTTGGCCATTGTTTTCCCCCACACAGAGCTGGGTTCAGGAAGTTGTTTATAAGGATTCTATGAGGATGCTACTTAAGAGAATACCTTGAGGGGGATAGTGTAATGCAGGAGTCCACACTTTTCAGGCTCTTTTGAGAAACATGATGTACAAATGTATCTGGAAAAGAAAGGATTCTCAGAATGCCTTCAATGTTCCTGATTAATCCCAGTGATACTTCTGCGTGATACCAGTCAGACCTGTAGAGACACTGGTGAAGCTTTGCTGGTTTTTTATAGTATTGGTGCTATTGTTTGTTTGTTTTTAACTTGTTTAGTTTTTTATCTTTTATCTTTTATTTTTTATTTGACTTCTGTGTCCCTCAATTAGGTTGATTATGATGAGTTTTACCGAAGCGGCAACCTCCGGTGTTGACAAATGTTATGAGCGATGCGTGTTATCTATAGTCAGGCGCGTAGCTGACATGATTGACAGGCGGGTGGGATGTAACAGTTTGTCATAAGGCTTAAAACCCTCCTCAGCTCCAGCTCTCAGCCTTTCGTTAGGTTGCCTGAAAGTTACGTTGAGACAGCATTTCCAACATGGCGGCTGCTGCCGATGAGCCTCCGGAGTCAGATGGCTGACGTCACTCAGGCTTCATCCATTAATATTTACAGTCTATGGTTTTATCGGTACTTTCACTAAAGATGCTCACATATTAAACTGAACATTTTCCGCTTAAAGATTTACATTTATTGGCTGCCTTTAAGGATTCATTCTACAGAAACAAGCCGTATAGCCTAGCTATGATGTCACGCAGAGGCTATAGTCCTTGTTGCAGCTGCTGTGGGTTTGAATCCGACCTCGTTCTATTGCTGCATGTCAACGCCCACTGTTACCTCCAGGTCTCTCTTCTGCTGTCCTATCTAATCTTACTAATGTACCTAACTGTTTATTTCCATTACAATTAAGAAGGCATTATGGTTAAGCTGCAACAATGTTAAAAGTAATAATAATAATAATAATATATTGTTTTTTTATAGCGCTTTTCTAGGAACCCAAAGACGCTTTGACAAAATATAAAACCATAAAAACAAAACAAAAAACGACAAGGACAGTACAATGAAGAAGTAATGTAGGGGGAGTGGGGGAGATAGTGGTTGTAGGCAATGTTGAAGAGGTGAGTTTTGAGGGATTTCTTGAAGGAGGTGAGTGTGGGGGAGTCTCTAATGTTTTTTGGGAGTGAGTTTCAGAAGGTGGGCGCAGCAACAGAGAAAGCCCTGTCCCCCCAGGAACAAAGGTTTGTCCTGCGGGGGGGGGGGAGGTTTGCATCTGCAGAGCTGAGAGTGCGTGGGTGGGAGTGTGTCGGTGGAGGAGGTGAGACAGGTAGGGGGGAGCCAGGTTGTGAAGGGCTTTGAAAGTGGTGATGAGGAGCTTGAAGTTGATACGCTGGGGGATGGGGAGCCAGTGGAGGTCATGAAGGACGGGGGTGATGTGGTCTCTGGTGTGGGAGTGTGTGAGGAGACAAGCTGAAAATGAGAGGGATGGGCGGAGGCGGGCAATGCTTTTGAGGTGGAAAAAGGCTGTTTTGGTGATGTGTTTGATGTGTTTGTCGTAGGAGAGGGTTTGGTCGAAGATGACACCAAGGTTACGGATGTCGGGGGGAAGGGAGCACTGTGGAGCCAGTGGAAACAGTTTGAGTTTGAGAAAGAGTTTATTTCAGTGAGGATTCG
Source organism: Labrus bergylta (assembly GCF_963930695.1). Lineage (NCBI taxonomy): Eukaryota > Metazoa > Chordata > Actinopteri > Labriformes > Labridae > Labrus > Labrus bergylta. The sequence continues at coordinate 8,684,489 of NC_089200.1, forward strand.
GTGAGTGGCAGGACTGATGGCTTTGGTGGCGATGTGGAGCTGGATATCGTCAGCAAAGCAGTGAAACTGGAGACCACGGCGGCGGATGATGTGACCAAGGGGGAGCATGTACATGATGAAGAGGAGGGGACCTAGTACTGAACCTTGGGGAACACCTTGGGAGAGAGGAGCAGTGGGGGATTTGCAGTGGTTAATGCTGATGAACTGGTATCTGTCAGAGAGGTATGATTTGAGCCAGGAGAGTGCATGGAAGAGTGGATGGAATGGTTGATGGTGTCAAAAGCTGCGCTTAGGTCCAGTAGGATGAGGATGTTGAGATTTCTGGCATCGGAGGAGAGGAGAAGGTCGTTAGTGATCTTGAGGAGAGCTGTTTCGGTGGAACGGAAACCAGATTGGAATGATTCATAAAGGTTATTGGCAGAAAGTCTGCAGGTAAACCCTTTTTAAATACCAATAGCATTTCACCTCATAGATACACCCATTTAGAGGAAAGTTGATTTTTGTTTTGTTTTAATGATTACTAGTTGCAAAGGGACTTTCATTGTGATTAGATCTGGGATTTGTTGCACCTTTAACCACACCCTGGAGCAACGCACCCTGGAGAATACTTCTATCGCCGCAGAAAACTCGGATGTTAAACCTCTGAGGGCCAGCAGAAAAGCTCATGTTAATTTGCACTCTAAAGAAGAGAGTAAACGAGCATCCTGCGTGACATCGTGCCTCGCTTCCTGACGAGCACTTACATGTTTTTACTGCCGGCTCTGCCTCTACATAAGAGTTTCACCTGGAGGATTTTTGAAAAAGCTCTTCCCTTGAGAGGTCTGTTTCTTTTTTCAAATATGGTGAGTATTCCATAAGCAAAAATTGAATTGATATGGCAAGTGGCAGAGAAACTCCTCTTTCACTCTCTCTCTCTCTCTCTCTCTCTCTCTCTCTCTCTCTCTGCATCTTATTCTTGTAATCCCATTTTACTCTGTGCATTTTTTGTATGCCCGATCAGTGACCTCCGGATCCAACTCCCAGCAAGCCTCTTTGCTTCATCTGGCAATTTCTATTTTGCATGTTCTCTTAAGCACTTTTTCTACTTCTATTTTGTTCCTTTGAGCTGCCAGTCACTCACCCGACTCCATTCCAAAATGAATCTAAACTGCATGCTTTAGACAATTAGAGTAAATGCATTCATCTGGAGAGGACAGATGACTCCCCAGCTCCACTTCAATTTATTCTGATTTTGTTCCACAAGGCTTCTTTGACTTAATATTAGATGCTTTTTTTCTTAAATGTCTGCAACGTGGATGAGTTTTAACCCTGCTGAAGCTTTTCCTAGAAATTGAGGTATTATAATAAGTTCCAGTCAGCATGCTTTCTGTCTCTTTCACCCTTTTCCCTCATTCACCTTAGACACTTAAATGTCCATTTTCTGAGTCGGTGTCATGGTGAAAGCAGGACCTGGAATCAATTCTCTGCAGAAGATGCTCCCCCAATTTGCCAGCATGAGCTTTTCCCAGCATACATTGGGTGGATGAGTGAAAGGGTCTAGCCACAGTGGACGAGTCGCTGAAGCCACTAGACTCAACTTGAGTTCCATGTGTGGAAAGAAAAAAGTGCCCTCTTTCTCTCTTTCTACCCTCTGCCCTTCATGTACTGGACTGATTGCCTGACCTTTCGGTGACCTCAGATCGTAACTCACCATTGTTATGTGAGACTGCCAGAGAGCTGTGAAAACCATCATTGAGCCCCCTTTCAACTGCAAGTCAATCCAGTCTATTCTTTTTGGGAAAAGACACATTTGAAAAACTACTACGCAATTGTATGTAGAGCCTTGAACACGGTTGCACACTACAAGATAACAATGCTGATTTTGGATCACATTAACTCCTTCCGACAAAAGAAAATAAAGTCATAAAAACTGTCATTCAAGATTTTCCTTTGGTGTGAGGTTTGTTGAGTGTTGAGAACTGCTCATAAGAATGTTTCAGTCCCATGTACTTCAGAGCATAAATATTAAATTATTAAATATTAAACGTGCAATATTTCCCTTGTTTGAGGGAAACCTCTAAGATTGTCACGGTAAACAGCTGACTGATAGAAGAAGCACAGTTACAGCAGAAAATCTGCACAAATTCATCTAGTTTTTGTTTCCTTTTTTCTTTTTGTAATTCAGATTTGTCCTAATGGTTGTCCAACATGTCAGATCAATTGTGCTTTAAAGGACAAATGTGTAAAATCTTACACATAAATAAATACAGAAGAAATCAAGTATATCCTCTGTAAATATCTCATGACTGTCTACAATGAGTGAGAAGCTTGAGTCCTGCTGTACTGTTGTCAGAGCCGCGTTTACATCATGTTTACATGGATGGGACGGCATCACGTATAAAAGCTGTTTCTGTCAAGGACTAGAGAAAAGAAGAACATACTCACTGATTATTTGGATGTCATGTAAGTGTTTTTACATCACGGTCATTCTGTGTCAACTTATGTGCATTGTGAAGCTAAAAGCAAACCAAAGAGCGCTGCCATTAGCATGCTAACACAAAAATGCAGGACACAGGCGATTGTAGCTGAAGCTGAGGACGTTCCGCCACTTGGGCTTAATGGTGCTTAATTAAGGTGCACTCCTAGTTGTTTGAGGAACCTGTTAGCATGTGGTGTTGCTGTATCCATCATATTAACGCTGTTGCTTTGTCAATTTTTTCATTGTGCGTGAGGTTTCTGAAGTTACCATCATCTGTTAAGGTTTTAAAAAACTTACACTGTGGGCCAGGCGCTACAACAAAACACTCAAAACACCAGTTGACATGACCACCTCCTTAAAATGAAGCAAACCTTTATGAGTGGGTTGGCATTGTTCTCTCCTCTGTTTGTTTTCTTTTTCTACTGTGGAACTCTTTTCATCTGGAAGGATAATGATTAATGAAAAGGGATGATTCATTAAATGAACAGGAATGTACAGTAATTGGTTCTTGACTTCGCCTTTGTAATCACACAAAGCTCATTACAAAGATCTGGGAAAAAAAGCAAAAGAAAAAAAGCTCCTAATGACTTTATGTGAAGCGTTATTGATACTCTATATGATCTCTTTCCTGTCATTCTAGATAGACTTTAAAATATTTCTGGCCAAAGGCAGCTCTCATTGGAATTGCTAATCAGATTCAGTTAGCCTCCCCGCTGTGTGCCAGCAATGTTGACACCACAGATGGCTTTAACTTTTTGGTATTTAAATGGGCATGATATGAAAAATTAGTGTGAATGGCAGTGTTCCCATTAAAAAAAAAAAAAGTCGTTAGCTAACTCCCTCCTCTTAGTTTAAAGATGGCCGCTGATCTGAACCCCTGTTTTCAAACGCCAGCATGATTATCCTGCCAAATGCTGCATAAACAAATCTACAGAACGGTGTGTAGCTTGATAGCCAGAGGCCGTTTTCCTTCATTTGAGGTTAAGCAACTGGTCACCTGCAATGATGAATCAGATGGTTGCAGCAGGCTTCATCTGATGAGCTTTCTGCAGTCGGCATTGTTGTCATGCAGTTTTGCTGACACACACCTTTCACACCGGTCAGAAGAGGAAAGCAAAAAAGACCAAGCACTACACATTACATCAATGGAAGCAACACAGAATATTTCTCCAAGCGCTTTCAGACATGGTGTTCAATCACCACAGAGGTCATGTACATTTTGCCCTTCCAGGTCCTTCCTCGCTGCCTTGTAGCAGACCCACAGAGTGAACCAACAATATTATACTTACAGTATGTTTCATTTTTGAAAAAATATGAACAATTGAAAACATGTACTGCACTTTTTGTGCGGATGCAATCGGGAAAGAGAATTCCCAAAGTCGGGGTAACAACCTCGTGGCTCTGCAGCTGGTCCCACTTTGCAAGTAGTGCAGACGATCAGTGCAACCAAAATATCAAACATGTATGACTGTCAACGTGCAATCCAGCTGAAATTCTGCCCACTTAAAAAATAGTCATTGAACACAAAAAAATCAGCACTAAATCAGTCTGAAATCATTCAGTGTATGCCAAGCTATAATAACAAAACAAACTTTAGTTTGAGTGACTGTATGATTAAAAAAAAAAATAGCGATTCTTTGGAAAGCATGGACACAAAGTAGGAATAGTAAGATGCTGGAAAAAATTATGTCTGTTGTTTTCTTACTGCTTTCTTCTTTTGGGGCGACAACAGAGTGGACACACTTGGAAATCAGGGAGGGAGGGAGAGAGAGAGAGAGAGTGGGGAATGACATTTGGGAAAAGAGCCACAGGCCAGATTTGAACCTAGACTGCCTGCCCAGAGGACAACAGCCTCCGTACATGGGGCCGGAAACCAACCACTCTCACAACAGCACCCTTCTATTTTCTACTATATGCTGGTTGTAGAAACTGTCACTGATGGTCGTGTTTTCTTTTGTTGGTTGTAGAGTCATTGGTATTGATTTCAGCCTGTTTTATTACAATCTTAAAACTCCTCACAGGAGCTTAAACATGACAGAAAACGTATTGTACCCACTTAGCCATGCTTCATTTATGCTTCCAAATCAGAGGATAATGATCATACTGTAATAAGCTTCAGAGTGAAAGCAGATTAATGATGAGGGGGTGGTCTTTGCATCTCACCTGCATCCATTTTCTCACTAATCACATTTATTTTAACAATCTCAAAAATCTCTCTTCCCGAGCTAAACAGTAAAAAAAAAAAAAAAAAAAAAAAGGATCCATTGCAGAGGGGAACTGTATTGAATTCCATTGCCAGACATCCCCATCAATCGAGACCTATAATCCATCATTGTCAAGTGAACAATGCATGCATTAATTTGGAGGAATGCATTCCTTTTTCTTTGCACCCACAGGCAATACTTTTAACAACTCTCAGCAGGTTCTCAGATGTTGTAAGTAGAGTTCTGATCAATCCCATCAGTAGGGAGGAAGCAATACTTTGAACCTTTAAGATATAGAAAAGTTATAGTTGAATTCTGCTCATCCTTCGCTGAGTAGATGTTCTGTGTTTGCTCTTTGACAGCATCACTTTGGCTGAAAGCTGTAATGAGAGAAAAGGCTTTTGTAAAGACTGTAGTTAAGGGGAATATGGGTTCTAACTATTAGCCTTGAAGCCACTTTTATCTCTAAATGGGACACTTTGAGATAAACCTCCTGATAAACCAGCTGATAAAGGGCACTGACACTGAGCAACTTTATAGCCGTTGGAGTTGTGTTTGTTGCCAGGGGACACATGTAAGTCCATTATGTCCATTATTACTCTTTTAGCTTTGTTTTGGTTTCCATCAACTATAAAAGGACATATCTTGTGTTTTAGCAAGTGACTGCTACAAAAAATCAGCTACTTTTTTTGCCATCAGTTGCTGGACAGGCTGTATTTGCATTAATTTCCTGCAGTTGGAATCAGCTTCTTGAAATAACATGTTACCAAAAAAACAACGACTTAGGCGGGGGACTTCAAATTACTTTCCCCCTCATAGATCCTGTAAAATTTGCTTAAAAAGCCTATCCAGACATACACCAAGGGAATTGAATGCTGTTCTTGAACAGTTTGAACATAAAACACAAATACGTCTCGTTTGAAAAGCAAATATGCTGCAGATTCTGAATGTGTTGACATTCTTCTAATAATCATTCAAGTATGCGTACAACTGTTGAAATAAGGCAGAGAGATCACAGGAGAACTACCAAATCACACAGGACTAAAGAGAAAAAGGTGCAAACGACTTACTGCTTTGTCTTCCTGCGGTTGATTTGTTGTTCATTTGGTGCCTGTTTTGACGAGACGAGAGTCTGTACATTGTGTTTTATTTTGAAATTCATTGGATGCTCTTTGCGTTTCCTTGTCACACTTCCTTTCCGAGTTGCTGTATTCTGTTCAGCTTGATGCGTGCTTGCAGGGGGGACTCCGTGACAAAAAAAAAAAGAATTGAGCGTATTAGAAACGGAGCCGAGCAGAGCAACAGCCGGCTAATTCCTTTGATTGCTATGAGTGATTTGCGGATCAGAATCATGTATATAACACATCTGTTTAATATGTGGGCAAACATACATTAATATGCTCTGCAATGTCCCTACAGCTACTTTACACCGCATGTTGTGTTGTAAGTCCAGTATTGAAGGTTTATGTAGTTCTTATAAAAGCTAAACGTTGGGATCTCAAAATGGACTACAATTGAGTCTATGAATCGTATGATTATTTTTTCATGATTATGTGTCTGGGAGCTTGCTCTTTCATGGTTGCTGCAGTGCTCCTAACAGGAATGGAAAGCTCATTTGTGTGTGCATGTGGCATATTTGTTTCCCCGTGCGTGCTCTCGTGCATGTCAGCGTGTTATAAAGCGACTATATGATGCATAAGGGCAAAGCTGCACTCCATATTTCACAGCCCACTCAGTGCTCATGTGTCACGTCCCCTTGTGGCGGCTGCAAAGAGGCAAATAATGGGGAGAAAAAAAGCAGATCAGCGGCCCTGGTTTGAAAAAAGGAATCGCTTCTTTTAATTTACCTCTTTTATAAGATGTCTCTCGGCACAGCGAGGGATTTTCTTCCGATGTTTTTCTGCTTCATTTGCACTCCGCTCTGTTTCTTTTTTGTCAAGCTCATCAGTTTTTTCACCGTGTCAAAAGCTGTTCTTTCTAATGGATTTTCTGCTAACAGATTTTCTATTTACGATAAAGAGGATGCTCTTAGTCTTTTAAAGCCCAATTGAATGTTGACGAGAGCATCTCTATGCAAAACACATTACACTTCCTTTTTTTTTGCATCATCCTTGCCCTATTTTGTTTTCTTCTTTACTTCCCATTTTGCTTTTTTCGGGTTGTTTTTTTGTTGTTGATGGGGACCAAATATACAGACAATGGGAAAAAAAACACAGCCATTATTAACCTCCCCCGAAGCAGACCAAAGATTTATGGCTGTATGTCAAACATCTGCTACCATACTGTATCTCAATGCTGTAAACTTTGATAAAGTTTTATACACTGCCCAATGAAGAATGATAGACTTCATTCCCTGCTCTGGCGTCTCTTCAAGAGCAGTAGACTTTAAACTGCAGCCGTATGATATGTCACCTTGTGAATATGGTTTTATATGTTGCTTAATGTAGTGTATCATTCACACAAAAAGGAGGCTGTGCAGCTACCTCTCGTTGCGTTCATTGCAGAATGAATTGCCTCTGGACTGAAGAAAGATGGATTTGGAAAAGCATGCTGGGTACAACAACTGACGGAAGACTGTATCACCGAATGAGATAATAAATGTAAACAAAAGCAAAGTAACAGTTCAAAAACAAATGACTGATGCATGTAAATCCAACATTCATTCCAAGGTTTTTTTGGCTTTCTACATGCTCCATCAATGTAAGAGGCTATGGTCACTAATTTTACCTGACATTTGATGATGGACAAACCGTAGTGCACATAGGAACAGCAGGCGCACACACTGACCGCCCAGCATATGCAGAGTCAACAACCACAGCAGCCACAATCTACACATCTGTCAGACAACCAACAAAGAAACAGCGTCTTGAAATTTACCATTTGACGATGAGCCAATGAGAGCCCTTGTTTAAAGGAGGTGCCTCCCCCTGCTCTGACGACCAATTGTACACGACTGTGCCGATGACTGACATTTCTTGTAGCCAATGAAATTCCCAAAACATTGGGTGTGCTGCTTCTATCAATACTTCAGGGGGATTGCTTCATGTTCACAGGAGGTAAGGAGGTTGATTTAAAGTATGAGTGGTTTTCAGAACTGCATTAATAAGGTGAAATGTATTCCAAGATAGGCTCTGAGCCATGGATTATTTTGAGAAGACAGATCTATGTAAAATCAGACATTAAACACCCCCGTGTAGCTGGAATGATCAAATAAAAGTGAAAAAAAAATAAAAATGAAAATGATGATGGTGAACCATGAATGCAGGGGACTCTTAAACCAAAACATTGAGCAAAAAGATTCTGAAATCGTAAATTATGTTCAGCATGTTTTGCATGTAAGACATAAAAATGATTTAAGCATTATAAAAAATGCAATGATTTAAAAATGACCCAAGCAATGGTACCTGCAGCCAAACTGGATACCCTGGTTCTTATGGTGGAGCTCTTTAAGGCGCGCCCCATGTGTTGGGTGGTGTGGTCCTGGGTCCAGGGTCCGACCTGTCGCTCCTTTTCCCACATGTCATTCCCCACTCTCTGTCTCCCCTGTTTCTGACTCTATCCACTGTGCTGTCTCTAAATAGAGGCATAGAAATCCCCCCCAAAACAAATAAACCTTTTAAAAACTTGGTCAAACTAATTTCATAGTTACGTCGCCATGGTTACATGTGGGATTTGGGTTTCCACATACGACATTGCCTCCCAAATATAAACTGGACTGTTAAAATAAGTTTGAAGCGGCCCATTAATACGAGGGCGGACTCCTGCAGCTACTGTATTTGAGTCAAATATGCGAGCAATCAAAAAGAACTACCTCCTCATCAATAAACCACAGCGATGCCATCCATCTCTCCAGAGCCGTGATGGATAGACATGGACCGGTCTAATTAAAGGATGAATTATGGAATGGATTCAATTCATCACTTTCCTGTCATTGCTATTAAATTCACAGTCTGTCCCATGTTTCCGTATCTGGGTTGCACTGCTTTTCTGCATCTATCAATCATAAATCAAGGGGAAAAATTAGTCCCAGCAGGGGCTCTTATGTAGTTTATCTGGGCCACACTTCTGGTCCTCCCAACAATTCTCTACTTCACGTAGTCCTGTTGAAACTGGTCTTGTGCATTGTGATCGCACGGTGCCCACGCTTCTGAACCTCTTGGACTGCATGTGGCAGCTCACATGGCATTAGAACAAACGTTGTTGGAGAGACTATAGAGTGATAGCGCAGCCGATACACCGCACAAGCGCGCACACACACAGAAAGAAAAACTCACATATTGACAGACGAATGGAGAAGGCCACACATTCATGAACACAACAAATAACCCCCGGACGAAAAGTGAATAGGATATTATTGTTTATGTAACCTTTTCACACACGAACACCAGTGCACACCAAACAAAGCAGCAGCAAGTATACTTTAAATAATTGTTTCTTAGGGAGTATTTGCTTCTTGCATTATGAAGGTTTTGTGAACATTCTCAGTGAGGTCAAGAGACGCTTTCTGTGAACACAAAGGGAGCGTGAAAGAGGGCATCAGAAGGAGACAGCTGGCAGTGGTGAGTGTTATGCATCCAAGGCCACAGGTACGGTGGAGCTCGTCAGTGTCCCTCCCTTCATCAGAGGACAAAGTGATAGAGATGTGGGGGGGGGACATAATGAGCACCCATCAAAGGACTCGAACAAACAAGCCGATAGGATCCCGCACTGTGAATACAAAGCAACCGGCGGGGTTGCAGAGAGTTAACGTCCACAGCAGTTTGTCAGCTTTTTTTTATTATTATTCACACGGGTATGTGCATGTCATTTCTATGAGAGTCATCTGCATCAGAAGTGAAAAAATCTCTTAAACAGCAGAATAAGTTCTTATTCTGCACAAGAGATAGGAAGAGACGGAGAATGAATGCCTTAGGCTCCATGCATTTCTATTGAATGAGTGTAGAGCAGAAGAAAAGCACAGCAACTTTTCCAGTTATGCAAAGTTCAAAATGACTTTAATTTGGATGTTTTGAAAGATAGCTGAAGAGTGACAGCCTTGATGCACATTTAAAACTGTTTCCACTGACAACAGAATGGATTGCAACCTTCAGTATTAGGTCTCAGATTTTGGATTTTTCTTCAAGCTTCTGGGCAAAGATGTTTTTTTTTAGAAGGTGTGCATCAAACATTTATGTTTCATTCAGTGTCGACAGCAATGGTAGGTAATAGGTGAACTATGACCTGCAGTCAGTGAGAACCTGCAAGCAAACAACCACAAATAGAAACGCAAATCAATTATGCTTCCAGAGGCGCATTAATTATTTGTAATGTTTTCCTATTAAGAGTTTACCGAACATGATGCCTCAGCAATTTACATCATTGAGATTAATCAAGAGCTTAAAAAAGAAACGAGAACAAGTGGAGAAGTTAGTTTGGTTGGCTGAGTAAGGGTTCTGGTGATTGTTGAAAGTAAACCTTGAGAAATCATTCATTGCACCTGCAATTGTTAAGTCAACTTGTGTTTTGTTGGCAATGTGTATGGAATTAATTTCATTAAAATTGTGTTACAAGCTATTTAAAGTATTGTGTTTCTTTTTATTATTCATCAAAATTAAAGAATATGCTCATGAGTCCAGAGGGCAATCTTTCAAAATATTCAAAACGGTTCCTCTCCATTTAAATTAGTGGATACTTTCTCCCACTTGCTTTTTCTTCAATCACAACCGGCTGGCCTAACAGTTGAAGTTAGGTCAGGTGGTATGCAGGTCCACTTGGAGAGGTAGTTTGGTCAGACTATCTTCTGCTTGTCTAATAGTGGTTAGTACACAGATATAAGCGTCTTACAGATTACGCTGTGATGACATTCTGTCGTCATTACACCTTTGTACCTACATATTGCACCCATAAAGGCGTAGTATTGGTGTCCCAGCATGTAAACATTTCATTATTTAGACATTGCAGAACCCTAAAAGAAAAAGCATGGCTTGAGAGCACATAGGGGAAAGTCCACGTTCACCCTTAGGCATGCACACGCACACAGTGCTTTTCCACCTCACAGGCTCAGAGGTTACTGAATATATAAAAAAAAAAAAAAAAATCAGAAAGCTTCATTTCCAAAGAGAACATAATGTTAATATGAACATGATATCAAGATGTTACATACTCATAATCCCATACTTCACTACTATATTTTGAAAGCATTTGGGAATGCAATCTCCTGAGAGCAATTGCATCAATATGATTGAGAACAAGTGTCTTAACGAAAGATGAGGAAGCCCAGCAATGCTGAAGAATTAGAAGACGTGGTATTGAAGCACAGTCCCTAACAAATGTTGGGTTGACTTTTCGTCATCTTTGAGCATAACAACGTTTGCAACCCTTTCTGTGTGAACCTCATGAGTGTGTTTTTGGCTCCTGGAAATGCTTCAAAATGATTAATTAATAGTATTTGATTGCATTCTACACACTGCCTAGTGATTAATTGCCCATCGTTGTAATGTGAAGGTAAACTTAGTATTCTGATGTATATTGTGCTTCTACCAGGAAAACATGTAGGGTCGAAATATCCACACCTAACACCGGTGTGCTGTGCTCTGAAACTTAATAAAAGTATAAGGAATAAAATCAAAGAGCACTTGAAAAACCAGAGTAGACACAACAAGTAGTAGAAGAAAAGCTTAACATATCAAAAAGTGCACCATTAAATGAAACCTCAAATAGGATTAAGTTCAACCTATTCATGGAGGATGCAGCTGTGTAGGGATGTAGGTGACAACGGAAAATCATATTGTGCATGACTCATGTTGCACAGCAACCACAATTGCATTGCCACTTTTATTAAGCATTAATTTGAGGTCACTTCTCCTTCCCCCTGAATGCATAATAGCGAACCATGTCAGGCCTTGGTGCAAAAGCACAGGCAGGACGATGGCGATGACAGAAATGAGATGGAAATCTATGAAAATATATAAAGAAACACAATTTCATGTGTGTTGCACAACGGCACACACATATCTCAGCACCTTCATGAACCTCTGCATAAACTGGGACTTGTTTTTATCGTAGTTCAGCAGTCCATGCATATATTGGAGTATCAATGAAAGTCTCACAGGACCCATCTGCAGGCTTAATGCTGTGATATTTAGCCTTTCAGGGTGCACCGGGCTGTGGATAAGGAACCGGATCACTTGAGTGTAACAGAGAAGACAGCAGTATTTGCAATGGATTTGCAGAGGTGAGTCAGAGGTCACAGAACATGTGGGTTTGTTCTGCTCACCAGTGAGTCTAACCTTTGCTGTGCTCCATTAGCAGTGAAGACTGTCTCCTGGGGTGGAACAGGGTGAAAGAAAATGAACAGCTGGACTGATTCTCTTTCTCTTTGCTGTTTGATGCTTGGGGGGCAAATTAGCTGATTTTCATATAAAAAGAGAGCTGGATGCCTCTGTTGACATTCCACATTTCACTTGAATGGTTTTTTCAGGCGCATGCTCATGACTGCACATGTCTGCCTTCTTTGTTGATATGTCAGGCCAGCTTGTGACTGGAAGGTCGCCAGTTGAAGTCCCTGGACTACCATAGAAAATGTGGGAGGGGAATGCAAATGAGCGATACTCTTCCCTTTCTCAGCCTCGAAGTGTCGAGATGCCCTTGAGCAAGACATTAAAAAACCCTTAACTGCTTATAGTTAACAGAATCCATGGGCCAGTAGTGATCACATCCCAAAAGCAAACTGGGGTCAAATATATCAAGTAAGACATCTGTTGCAAAATGTGTATTTCCTAGGAAAATGAATCCTGAAATAAAATGTGTCTCAATGTGCAAAGGGAGATTTTGAGGTCAGTTTTGTTTAGCATTGTTCAACAGAAGCTTCCCAAATGTTGCTTTTTTCAGGCTGCCCTTAACAGTCACTGGAGGAAATGCACAAAAAGCACAGCTATTATGCAATGTGATGGAACCTTTTTTTTTTTGCTGATATATTTATCAAATTTCAGACCATTACTTGCTGAAATTTTGTGGGCTTCAAATTTAAAGAAATACAACATTTGACCCTAAAAACATCACAATCTAGAAGCTACAGCTGTGAAATATGCATATAATAATAACAAATGATATCCATTATAGAAATGTTTGCAGTTATTTTCACATAGGGACATTTTGTTTATTAAAAACATTCAAGGTGTGCTTCTTGGATGATAAGTAAGGGGAGGTTTGCAGTTCTGTACCATCCATTAGGTGTGTTTGCCTGACCTTGCATTCTTGCATTTGCAATACATTTGACCTCTTTATAGCATTCAGCACTACCATTACAGTACCACTCCATTTATGTGTGGTAATGCAGTTTGTCAGGTTCAGATCTTTGTGGTATGACCATACAGAAATTATAGGCTGACAAAATGATTCCATCATTCTATGTATATCATTGGATCATTCTGGATACAGGCCCCTTTGGTCCATTGATCACTTACTTTTTAATCAGCCTGTCCAATAATGTTGCATTAAGGTTATTTGTATCATATCCTATTTGCTTAAAGGTCTATTCGTTTTAGATTACACAATTGATCTGTTTGTTTTTTGTGTACAGACTTAAAAAAGAAAGGTGAGATTTCACAGAATTGGTCCTGATCATTTTTACATTATACCCAAAGGAGTCATTCAGAATACGAGAATGAACCTTAAAAAGCTTCACTGGGTTTAAACTCTTACTTGGAGGATCAGCTGCAAAGCATACATTGCAGTCCAATCTTAGCTCCCCTCGATGGCTCGCACAGTTCCTTAATCTTCCTCTTCCCAGCCCTTAACAAGTACAGTATCATGACTTATCTCTTCATTGTTATCTGAAGTGAACAGAGAGAATTTGAGATGAACAGTGCTCTCCTGTGATGGCGTACTTATTGACAAGGCCACACAAAAAGGGGCTAAGTTTTAAGAGGCGGCCCGAAAGGAGGCGCAGGGAGCTAATGAAGTGTATCCTTCACTATCTATCAGCCGTCCTGTGACAACTTTCAACAGGAAAAAAAAAAAAAAAAATCGATACAGATGTGGTCAAAGACTCAGCAGTGCTTGAATGGGAGCTCCCACCTCAGTCTATATGTGCCATTAACTTGTCTCTTTGTGCCCCTTTTTTGGCTGATGGTAATAAACTAATTCCATATTAGCAAAAGCTCTCCTCACTGTTCTGGCTGTGGCTTCCTCCTGTGTTTAACCACCGTGATCCAGTTTAATGCAGCTGCAGTAAGCAAGGCTTTATTTCAGCTGTCTGGCACTCAGCGAGTTTAATATTTGAGAACTGCTAAGACTGGGAGTGTGTGGCTTAATGCTGATTTCCCATGCATAGAATATGAGAGCCATAGGTTTTCTCACCGTGAGGATTATGTTAAGGGATGGCAAGAGTAGAAAGTAATTCAAACTTTAAACAAAATCTTTAACCCCAACTTTTAACATGGACTCATCACATAAATCTCCAATTTAATATATACAGATTCTAATCCCAAGATTATGTTTACTTACAGTTCTTTTTGTGATTCCAATAATACCCGAGGAAGGCAACAAAAGTATGCATAAGGAATGATTTGATTGGTTCAATACTTGAGAACATCTACTATTAATTGCTTGTCTGAGACAAGACTCATTCTAGGTTTCTCACATTTTATTTAAATCTGTTACACTTTGCTGGCTAGGCAACTAAAACACTTAATTGGTTTATGTGAGCGTGATAATGTGGGTGTTATAGGATAAAGGTCTGTATTGGATACATATAGACTGTGAAGTGGAAGTCCAACTATGCGGGCAACCCCGGAGTTGCAGACTATTAAACAGATTCAAGTGCAGTGGTTTCCATTTCTATGGATCATGTTTGATGGACATTGATCATTTTTTACATCATAATCATGCTATATTTAGAAAAAAAAATGAAACTGGTGATTGACACAACTTGGTTACATAGAACCTTTTTCTGTCATTGTGTGGCATCCTTCTTGCCTCTCTTCACCTCTTGGGTTTCCTCAGGGCTCTGGTCTTATTCCTCCTCACTTTTCTTTCTACATTTTTCCACATGCTCCTCTCATATAGGAAGCGTGTCATTTTATTACATTGTTTCACACACATTACCCAGCTATACTTCCGTCCACTTATATGCAACATCTCTCGGCCTTCACAGCCTCTGTTTGATTCCTTTAAGGGTTTTAATGATTGGATGTCAAAAAACTTTAAGAAGTTAAAAAAAACAACTAAAAACTGAAGATGTTTTGTTTGACTCTGCCGTATTCCAGAAGTCTTCTGTGTGGGAAGCTGAACATATTTTGTCGAACCATATGCAAAAAGTCTTTGGGTGATATTTGATTCTAAATTTCAGTTTGATAAACGGATAAACGGAGTGTCAGGGGGCTGCTTTTTCAACTGTGAGCCTACTCTTACAAAACAACAACACACAGTTTCAGTCATTCCAAAACTCTGAAAAAGTGATCCATGATTTATTATCTCTCATCTAGACTCCTGTAACTCCCTGTACAGGGCAGTCAGTCCTAACTATCTTCTCTGCAGTGTTCGAACTGCTGCAATAGTTTAACTGGTTACTTACAAGTATGAGCATGTCCGTCTAGATAAACATTGTTTTTCATTATCTATTTAACGATTTTCATTTCCCTATGCTTTTAACGCATTTTGGCAAGATCAGGATGATTGAAAAAAGTGCTAAATACATTTGACTTGACTTGATTCTTCTTTCAGTTTCGTTCTGACGCTGCATGTACTCAAATGTATTTAGGCTTTTGGAGAAGTTTTAGAAACTTGCACTGAATGTTAATTTTCTTGACTTTAAAGCCTTTGTGTATGCTTTCTTAAATAGGTTAATCAAATATGATCAAAGAACATGTTCCCCTTTGTTTTTTTGATAATGGTGTGTAGTAGTTTTGTACAATTAGTTTCACCAGTACTTGCATTAAACTTCTTCAAAGTAACAGTTATTTTTAAACTCGACTTATCTAATTTGTTGAGTCTGTTGATCTTTATTCTGATTTAATTCCCTCCTCTGGTCTGTTTCTCATTGGTATGTGTGCATGAGCAGATATTTATACTTTAGTCTCATGATGCAATCGACCTCATTTTATGAGCAAAGCACAAATAAAAAGCTAATCCCCCTCAGATTGACTGGAATCATCGAGGGCACCAAGGGAGAGTGCCCATATCTTTATTTTCAAAAGGCTTCATCATCTCATAAATACTTTAAATATTCAGCTCGCTGTTTGAAGGCATTAACTGCAATATTTAAAAAGAAAAGTAAAAAAATTTAAGTGCTTTGGTGGGTCTTCAGTTTAATTTGAAAGCCACGTCAAACTGGTTTCAGTCATCATATCAACTGAACTATCTATCAAAACGGTCATCCTCTTCCTCTTGAGTTGCCTTGCCAGATAAATTGAGGCTATTAGGGAGTTTCATCACAGGCACAAAAAAAAATGTCATCACTGGTTTAATCTTCTGCCGCAAAAGCTGACCGCCATCAACAAAATATGGCCGTATAGGTCATCTGTTTAAGCAGTTTATTATGACCTATGTTTATGTGTTTTATAAGGAGATGACCTCCAGAGGCTGTAGTAATTATAACGAGTGCAAAGCATTAAGTCAAGTTGCATAGCGTAAAGAGCAAGAAAGTCCATGTAGGGCTAAGACTTTCACCATGGGCACCAACCACTAGGCCACCGGCGCCCATGTTTTTTGTAAGTAATTTGAAGAATAACTTTCTCATCTTTATCGTGTAAGAAAGGGAGGACTTAGCCCTGCTTGCCCATTTATAGGCTACTTGCCGTCTCTGGTACTTATTCTCAGCCTACCGTGATTTTACTAAACATCCCTAAGAAGTTTTCTTTGTAACCTTAGCTGCATTGTGTTAGTTCAGCTGGTCCCTGATGCTCTCCAACATTCATTCATTCATTGAGTATAGCTAGACTCAAAGTCATTGACAATCAACCTACTCTGTATTAGATCATTCTGTAATGTTAGGTTGGATTGTGTGAAAGAAGCTTTCCTTAACATCAATTAAGGATGTTATTTTCTTATCTGATAACAAGTACATAGCAAAGAATAAGAATAAAGTCAAAGAAAGAATTTGATTTTGTATCCTTCTTTTTTTCCTGTCCAACTTAAAAGAGTGGGAAATCTTTTCTTCTGGCTGTTATCATTATCCTGCTGGAATATGGCCACCTCACCAGCTCTCAAGGAAGGAATTGTGGATTGTATATAATTACAGATTTCTTCTAGAATTATTATTTTTTTCATTCTAAGCAAGATGAATTAATTGATAAGAATCTGTGTCTCCTTAGCTCTTATTTCCTATTTCTGTACATGTAAGATGAAAGCACTGACGTTACATTTCTTTATTTGATTTCATTTCGAGGGGGCAGGAGAGCACACAGCGTTTGACGGCTAGAAAAGCAATTATCATGAGCTGCAGAGACATTTGCAGACGAGAGGCACTGCAAAAGTTTGCCAGCGTTATTTTGCATTGTTGCCATGTTTTTAATCGAAAGATTATTAGGGTATATCTACCTTGGAAATCAAATGTGCCCGAACAACAATGAAACAGATATTTTGTCATCTGTCCCTGTCTGAGACTCATTTTTAAATGACGATAAACTGCAACAATAATCATTCTGGTGCTAAAAATTCATCACACTCAAGAGGGAGAAGTGCATTTCGAATCAGACGCTGCATATGACTTTCTAATTCCAAGCATAACCCGAGGCCACACTGTCATTGTTCGACAGAGTCATGGCATAATTGCTTTGATATTTGATATTTAAAATACCAAAGCTGTGGCTCTGTTCTTTAGGGGTAATGGCTCATAAAAGATACAAAGGAGGGAGGGGGGGAGGGCTGCTTGTTGTTGTTTCTTTGGCTTCATATCAGGCTCCTTAAGCAGTTTTCCCTTTCTCTGCATTTGAGAAAGTACTTCACCTTTTTTTTCTGATTGAAGGAGGGGGAGATGTCTCTGAGTGAGTTACCGTGTCATAAATTTAAAAGACGGTGAGGGTTATGAACCGGAAGCCTTGCTGTAGAGAACTCAACTAATTTGCTAGGAAGCATGAATTTACAGCTGACTTACTGAGACAGGCAGGTATAGGTTTGTATGGATGGATATACTGACAGCCAGACTGCAGGATACATTTCTTTAGTGACATTTCCTGATAACCTTAACATCTATATGCTCAGGGTTATGTTCCTATGGAAACATTGATTCCAGTCCGGTGAGCTAAATGTCGGTTGTCTTACTCAACTCACTTACTTGGAGAAGGCATATCGACGTTCTTTTCCTTGCAGGCTTTTAATGATTGTCTTGAGCCTGTTTGAGGTATTAAAATAAACCATTTGAATTGACAAGTACGACAACTCATTTGTTCAAGTATGAGGGAGGGGATTTTAATGCAGTATTGCTGTATTGACACTTGCACTGTCCTGATTGTGATTAGAGCCACCCGTCAGTCATGCTAGTGTTGTGGCTGAAGGCAGTATCTGTAAGTTTCTGTCTGTTCTTCTACTAGTTAAAGGCTGAAATTGTCTTTAGATCCTGATAGACATTAATAACTCATGTGCTCTGAAAAAGGAACGAAGAAAATCTGTCATCTGTTGTAGGCCTGTAAAAACTTTGACCAATGTCTGCCACGAGGTACCAATCTGATGAACCAATCAGGCGCCTCCCTGTCTCCCTGATTGTTCTCTACCATTTGCGTGCACTAGCCCACACTCAAAGTGTGTCACCGACGACAGAGTTTATATTTTGAGTTTTACTTAAAGCTGAATGAGTCATGAGACGACGTGGTTTCTACACAAAGCAAGCGATGAGCTGCGGTCCACTTCCTGAGCGACTGCGCTCGTGCATGTAAGTGAGGGCCGCGGCCTTGGAGGGAGCACAGAGGGGAGGGGGTCGGACCGAGCACTGAGGGAATGCTACTTTCAAAATCATGCTAGTTTTCAAAAATGACCAACCCTGCCTTTAATGCAGTCAAATGTATGTTAACAAATCACTGTGACATTTGGTGCAGAGAGTATAAAGTGTATCAAAGAGGATCAGCCTGTTTCTTTTCATTTCAAACTCTTCCTGTAGCACCATCTGTCCCGTTACACATTTCAACATCTTCTCTATTAGCACTGAATTGACCAAAATTTGTGATAAATATTCTCTTCTGTTTTGTTTTCTGAATTGGAATCTCACTCTGTATTTATAATTTTGCTTTTTTCAACATTTTTAAATCACTTTCACAAAGATTTCAACCTTTAGTGCAGTGGTTCTCAATTTTTTTTTTTCTGAGGAGAGAATGGAAGATGACATGCGGCAATGGGCCAAGATCGTATTGGAACCCTCAGCCGGTGCAACGAGCGCTACAGCCTCTGGACCTGCAACATAACCGTTCAATACATTCAACCGCTATCCAGTGCCCCCAGTATTAAACCTTTTGAACAATTGGGCCCTGGTTATTTTTTGTGTAAACAAGACCTATTTCTGGAACCTGACTATGCCCTCATCCCATTTTTGGGAAGCTAGTTGGCTAGCAGGTGTACTCTAATCTGGAAAAAGAATGGTTATTAAAGACATAAATCAATTTTCTAATCATTGTCTGCACCCTCACTGTGCGTAACACAACAGACGACCAACAAGCCCGAAACAAACTTTGATGTGTAACATGTGCAGCACAGGGGAATGGGCCCTGACACTCTCTTCCCAACAGGAAATTGACTAACATGAACACTACATCAGGCTGACGAGCGAAGTGCAAAGTAATGGCAGTTCACTTTGATTATCAAGCCTAGATAAATTGCATCCTTGCGCTTGTCTTCCATTACCGCTGATCAAATGGAAAAAGCCAAATATAGCACAGTGATGAATGCCAAGCAGTATCCAGGCAACTGGAAACCAAAACGGGCTAATCATCACCTTCTCAGGTAATTCAGTTTACACATGAATTACACATACTATGGGTTTGGTGCTGCCCAAAGACAAACTTTAAACTGACGCAAATGATCAGAATCACTGTGATGGTAACACCAACAAAGCTTAATAACACATTTTTCGTCTTTGGCGTAGAGGCGTGCTAGTTTGTCTAACTTATTGAACCCATAAGCAAAGTTATGAGGGAAAGGCGACATTTGTGGCAGCCTGTTTACCGTGCACCACTGGCACACCACTCTGTCTGGCAGTGGTGATTAAAGGGCAGCTGTCGGGAGATGCGATTTTATCTCCCTCAAACAGGAGTAGAGCCGAGCTGACAGCAGCAACACTTGCACCTCATGTGGGATGGGCTCAACCAAGACAAATGGAATTATGTCTTCCTCCCATTTCGTCAAGCGCCTTATCTGTCTGAATCGATGCAGCTTTCTCCTACCCGGGAGGGGCGCCGAAGAAATGTGAGTGCAGTCTTTGCAGGTAAATAGTAATTGGACGCCTTCCATTCTCCCTTTTAAGTCTGGAATAAAAGTGAAACTTCTGCCTGGCTGGAAGGAAATACAGCAAATCAGGAGCTGCAGAGAGATAACAGAGAGACAGCTGAGTCTTAAGCTCTACATCAACAGTGTTACTGTATGCACTTTACACTCCGTCAATGACAGGGTGTCACTTTAAATCTGGAAGTTGTCTATGTTGTTACAGTTGAGCTGTCTTTGTGTTCTTGCAAACTTGTGATATTTATCATATAACCGTACAGCTCGTGCACAGCATCTGCTGTATATGACAATGGTGATCCAGGCACCCCAGTGTGAGTTTAAATAGAATTCAACACACAGATTCACATACAGAGGAGACACAAGCGATGCAGTCACAGATGTGTTCGGGATATAAATAACTGATTTATGTGCCGGATAACCAGACTAAATTAATACATTTCGTACACCTCGCTTGTTGCCAGAATGACTAGTTGGTTAAACGTATTAATAATTGTATTAATGCAGGCCCACAGTGAGGGTTTAATGTTGTGTGTACGCTACATGACAGCTCTCCGCCACTAGTCATGGCTTTAGTGCTGGTTAATACTGCCAGATTGCTCTACTACCCATTGCGGACATTGCGATTGGTGTTATTGTGGTATTTTGATCTGGTATATGGAGATAAAGTTCTATGTCGGCTGTGTCAGGTTAAATTGAATTGAATTTAATAGACAGGGAAAGTAGATGCTAGGAAGCTCCTTGGCGGGAACTTAGTACCAACGTTGAATGGTAAATGGACATTGACATGTGACAGCAGGAGCTGAAGGATCGAACCTCTAACCTTCCAGTGTCAAAATATATTTTGCAACAAGTGCACAATATTGGAATTCAAGTTTAAAATATACATACAATCAATAGTTGTTCATATTCATTGTGGGTGATTTCTGCCTTTACATAGAGGACAGGAGTGGATAGAGATGGAAATCAGGAGAAAGTGCTTAATGACATGCGGGAAAGGGGCAGTGGTTCAGAGTTTCAAGGACGCTTCAAGGACTACAGCCTCTATACATGGAGCGGGAACCTAACCGCTAGGTAAACCAACACCTCTGCAATCTGTATTCTGTATCTGAAAATGGTCATTAGACCAATTCAAAATTGTTATTATTAACAGAATATGCAAAATGACTAATGTATCTCTAATTTTTCAGTACAAGTTTTGCTGATGGCAACCAAAGCATCATAAACAATTTAACAATTATGCTTTAGCAGCTAGTTAAGATTACAGAAGGATCATGGTCCTTGTTAAATATTGAAAACCATGGAGCACAAGACAGGAAATGCATCTTTCCAGAACCTTGACTCCTGACAACATGCTGAATGCAAAATGTAAACTTTTGGCCTCCAATTTCAACATCCTGTAGGAAGCTCACCCAAGCATCCAGCAGAAAAATTAGGAACTACTTATTTAATCCACTGACCTTTCAAAAATGGGTTCTGGTACAGCCTTCTGAGGCTAAGGGCCCCATTTGCATGATCTATAGTGCATGGTCTTCACTGCTCCTTTTAGCAATCTATTATGACTTTCAAGTAAAAGAGTATACATTCAAGGCTAAATGTAATCATTCCAGCAGAAGGACAACATTCCTTGTACACATGCAGGGTATATGTTTTGAATTTCATATGCTAAACAGATGTCTGCATAACTCACGCATTATGTCAGCAGTAGCACTTGTATTTGCTGTATAATCGTACTGTTATCAGGCTCCAACCATGAACTCCTCTGCCATTTGGTTTGCCCTTTACGTTTGCCAGAACTTCTTGCCTTTTTAAATGCAGAGTGAAGATGAGCAACCCCAGTGTCTGTGTGTGTGTGTGTGTGTGTGTGTGTGTGTGTGTGTGTGTGTGTGTGCGTGTGTGTGTGTGTGTGTGTGTGTGTGTGTGTGTGTGTGTGTGTGTGTGTGTGTGTGTGTGTGTGCGCGCGTGTCTAACACAGCCCACAAACAGGCACAAACACACACTCTCACCTCATTCATTCACATTAGCTGCTTTTCAACCTGCTTATGCAGAAAGCCTCCATTTCCAGGTGTACATTTTTTTCATTACAAGGGGAATTGAAAAGGAGATGGGGACTACTTATTTTTCTCCTTTCTCCCAGTGATGAGTTCATGCATTTGAAGAGGAGCTTTGTCACTTGGGAATTAGCACTCCATGCATGCACCCTCTCTGCTCTTCCAGACGGCCTTTACATCATCCGAGGCTCAGAGAGAGAGCCGAGAAGAGGGCTGGCTCCATGCTCAAAGAAGGAGAAATAACACAAAAAAAAAGAAGAAAAAGGAATTCTGTCACCGATATGCGTGCATGCGCAAAGTGGAATTAGACTAATACTCTGTGTATTGATAAATCGTTGCCCGACCAGTGCAAATTCATTCTTAATGAGGGGTCTGTCAACGGATTTGTCTTTGATTTATTGCATTTCCATAAGATTGGCCATATTTAAGCGCAGAGCTATCTTGGGGAAGTTAAGAGTGCCTGGAAGGCAGCACCTCGACTGATTTTAACACCCTGCAGACTGCACTGTTCCTCCCACACGACAGCCATGGCAGACAGCCTGTATTACAATAAATGAAATAAAGAATTCCTATTACATAGGAGATGAAACTTGCGATGTGCGAGTGTGCACATGGACCTGTATATATTTCACATTCACAGCTTTGAAAGGCAGTGTGTTCTTGTCATGTATCTTTTTGTGTGTCTAAGCCGTGTGGCTGAATGAGTGTGTCCATTGCTGATAAAGACGGGTGTCAAAGCCAACTGCTAGCTTATGATGGCACTACTCATTAGCTGGCTGTTGTGGCTAGTCTGGACTCCTTGCAACCCCTGAAGGGACAAATAAAGAGGATGTTTTTTTCTTCTATGATTGGCAAGGTACCTGTATGTACGTATGTGTGTGTGATTGCCAGTAGGAACGACAGAAGCTGTATATGGCGACAAATCAAAAATTATTCCCCCAGAAGAACCCCCTTTTTATGGTGTTCAAGAATAAAAGCACATGATTTCATGCAAAAGTCTTAATCATGTGATTTTTCCCCCTCACAAGGACATCTTCTAAAACCTGGTAAAAAGATTTCAAAGGATCAAACAGCTGAATAATAAGACTCCATTGTCAGCTAAACAATCAGAATCCCTCTTCACTTTTTGACACAGTCATTAACAGCAAACCATCCGACATGAATGTTCAGATTATGAAGCTCCTGAACCCATAATTCTCAAAGTTCCTCATTATTGGGCCAGTGGCATCACTGCAGAGCAATCAAAAGTTCAAATTCAGAAAAGTACATTAAATACACAAAAAAGAGAGAGTCTTCTTTTTCATTCCTTCTGAATGCTTTTTCCTCTGCAGTGTGGACTCTTATATCAACTTTGCAAAGTCTAATCTATTGATGCGGGGTGGTTTTACATTCATCTGGCATTGACATTATGCTAGTGAAAAGCAGGCAGCGCTTTGTGGATTTATCTTCGACTCCCACGCAGTTCTTGGCTTCTAATTTTCTGATAACAGCAGAACACGAGTTTCTCCCCCTAAAAGACACAACTTGAAACCCGAATGTGCAATTACAGCAGAATGAAATTCTGTAGCCCTTTCATAACACAAGAGCACAATGGAACCACTGAAAAAAATCCCAGTGGTGCCCCCCCCCAACTATATTTCTTGTTACAGGATTGTGCTTGGATGCTTTAGATGTGGTGTTGATTTTGGGAATTATTTTTCTACCACTGTTATGTGTGAAACTCTTCCCTGAACCGGAGAGGCTAAACCTCCAAATCCTCAGAAATCACGCTGCTAGAGTCGGTTCCTGCCCCGACTAGCCCTTATCTTAGAATACAGGCTGTTCTAACGTCTGACAAAATCCAGACAGATTAGCTCTGACTAGGAGTTAAACGAGTCACCTTCAAAGCCTCAAAGACTATTATCTGTTACCACTGAGCAAAAGGTCCTCGAGAGTGCAAACTGTGCAGTCCACAATGTTGGAAAGAGATCACAATTTAGATGCAATATTTTCTGCAAAGGAAATGATGGATAGGTAAGTGATAAGGTGTAACAGACGGGGTATTCAGAAAATGATAATGTTTAAACCCAGGAGGTTAGATGCTGCCTGTTTTTCTTATTTTGGTCAGTACACAGTCTTTATCCTGTATACTCTGTGATCTTGGCTGCAGTGAAAAACTATGTTTTGACAAATGACTGGATGCTATGGACAGGAAAAGTGGCCCACAGTTTATGTGTCTTGAGTATGTTTTTTCCCAGTATGATTTTGTATCCAGCTTTGTTTTTTATCCTGCCATGCTAAAAGTCTTATTGTCCTGCACTCTTGTGTTTGAAGGTGCACTTTGGTTTGGTAGTACAGTTTGAAAGTTGGAGAAGGGAAACAATTCAATGCTATATTTTATGAACTGAATACAGAAACATTACTCAGAAAACAAATGGATCCCTGGAACACTGTTTGGACCAGGAGAGTTACGGTTTCACTATTGGCGGGCCATCCACCATAACTTCTTGCGTAGCATTATATCTTCAAACAGTGTGCCGGGGACCAAATGTTCCTCTGAGGACAATTTGTGTTTAGAGTTATGAACATAAACCACATAATCTGTACACTTCTCCAAGAACTACGTACATCTTGTAGGAGAATCTATCTGCACAGGGTTAAAGTTTTCAAGTCTGATGCATCCACTACAAAGCAGCAGGTGTTGTGTCCTGTGCTTTGGAGCAAACCCATCTGTAATGTCATGTTGGGTGTCACAGAAGAGTTTGACAGATGATTGGTAGAGCAGGCTGGGTTGCTCGCCCTCGTACAGATGCTTAATACAGCATCATTAAAAATGTTGGATCGGATTAAGAATGTTATCCCTTAACCAAATGTAGTAATAGCTTCATACCAACAAAGGTGGATTTTTAGACTATCTAGTTTTCTTCAGACTTTAAAGACACTAAAAAGGAGCCGAAAATGTTCATCCTTAATACCTCGACACAATCCAAAGAGATTTATTTCATTACTATTGTTAAGGAATATTCCCCTGCCAATTGTATCCTAGTACCCAATCCATCAAATGTTTTTTATCCTTTTCTTTTTAAACTGAAACTATGACTGCTCCCAATTATTGCACTTCTAGTATTTATAGTTCCGACAATATACTGTTAAATCATGAAGAAAATATGACTTACAGAAATTTGTGAATTTCTATGTAAAACTCAAGAGCCAAAAAATTGAGAAAATGCACGAGTCCAGACACTGCAATTCCACAGTTCACCACTTGAAGCTGGCTCCAAAAGCGAGTCAATCCCTATATAAAAGCCTGATTATCAGGGATGAAACATTGTGTTGGTCTCTTTAGGTATTTCTATATTCACTTGAAGGCCAATTTTAGAAAACCAGTCAAAAGTAGTTTGATTTGAAATATCCACCTGAGAAGATTGATGATCATTCAGGCGTGAGATTCTGTCTTGGAAATACCAACATTATTTTTCACAGGGAGAGTCAAACAACGGAAATATGGCGGTGAGTTTTAGTCTATGTGCAAGTAGGAGAACTTTGTCCCCGCCAAGAACAGAAACCCTAATAGCCATAGAAACAAAGCATCAAGCTAAACAACACACTTCTACTGAACCAGTGGTTAGAAAGCCCGTCGCTGCTCCAGAGACCCAGGCGCAGCTAATGCTAGCTTAGCAGACCAAGGACGAGACACTCCATACAAACAGACAGGGCTTGATTTTAATTCAGCAACAGCCTAAGCCAGGACTAAACAAGACTGATAGCAAGGTATTTTGTTGATGACATCATCACTGTTGAATCCGTTACCTTCAGAGAACTAATTAGCAAAATACCTGCATATTAGTAACCAGTAAGTTACTAATCATTAGGAACTTGACTATCACTGATAACATGTGTGATTCAGAATGTGGCCAGAAAGGTGATTGTAACGCTCAAGAGCAGGAAGTGGAGGATCCTGTGCAGTCCTTAGTTTTCAAAGGTCTGACGCACAGCAATAGCGATGTGCTTTACGCTGATGCTGAATATATCGAGAAGCTCTTTCCACCACTTTGGACAGTACTGCTCCACCAAGACAACCCTCCTTGTAGTGATGTAAGTTTGTGAGTGTAAGGTTGGTGCTGCTATAGATGTCTTCCAGCCATCACCTCAGCCAATCTTAGTTCATCTCTTGTATATCCAGCCACTCATCCAAATATGGACATATGTTTATTAAAAAGAAAACACAACAAAAGATACAACACTTCCAAACTGGAGGATTCAAAATGTTGGATCATAAATCATTGGGGGACAATTCCTTGGCAGGATATTACATTTGATATCACTCAAGATCATACTTGGGTGCCTCTGTCATTGTGAGTGAACATTTGGAAGCATTTCAAACATTGTATTCTTAAAGGATGTTCACTAATCATCTCATCTACCACATATACAGTCACAGATAAATGTTAACTCATTTTCTATTTTCTTCCAGCCTGCTGTGCTCATTCTTATTTCTAAATGATGACCACCTCTTCAAAAATAATCAATTGCTTTAGTAATTGTTTTGTTAATTACCCAAGACCGAGGCGGCCCCTTTTCATTTTTACTCCATTTGCCCGTAACAATGAGGGATTAGGAAAATTCAGAATTTGATTGATGTTTGGTGGCCGTGCACTCCTTAATCCTGCATAGTGCTCCTCAACTGTATCGCACTGAATTACAAACTGCTAGTTTGCTAATGGAGACTCATGAATAATCCAGAGGAATGAGTTCTCGACAGAAAGTCCTCGTGCCAGCCCTCACATTTCATTTATGATATTGTGAAATCCACATTTGAGAAGAGAGGAAAAAAAAAAAAAGGCCCACATGTGGTGATCACTGTTACTTGAAGACCCCCCCCCCAATCCCCCACACCCTACGCTCCACAACATTTTAATCACTGGTAAACATGTTTCAAGCGATATGGGAAAATAATGAAGATTAAGTCAGGACGAAATTGAGCAGGATTTAAATTAAGCTGCTGACACTCCTGCATTATGGTGGCATAGAACATTAATTATTACAAAATAAAAATGCCCTGAAGCCTGCTAAACACTTTATCTTTGTTCCCCGCAATGTTTCCATCTCAACAATGCTCAACGCTAATTTAGCGAGAACCCAGAAGGCCTTGGAACTGCCTGTTCACTAATGAATGCAAAATAATTGTCCAGGACCACCTTCTCATATTCAAGTTATTGCTTTTGTGTGTGCTGATGTGTGTGTGTGTGTGTGTGTGTGTGTGTGTGTGTGTGAGTGTGTGTTACATACTTGATTAGATCCCTGGCAGTGTTTTTTTAATGACTTTTAATGAAAACCTTTCTACACTTCATCACGGTCACCTGATGTATAAAGGCACAGTCAAAGATTTAAGGACTATCATTACCAGTTATCATCGGCATGATAATTTCATTAATTACAATCATGTGATTAAT
Organism: Labrus bergylta; assembly: GCF_963930695.1. NCBI lineage: Eukaryota > Metazoa > Chordata > Actinopteri > Labriformes > Labridae > Labrus > Labrus bergylta. The sequence goes on from NC_089200.1 coordinate 8,712,039, forward strand.
TGTCTCTCAGAGCTAGAAGAGGGCAGCCAGGACTTCATTTGGAAAAAAGTGTAAATGAACGGGAGACAGGGGCTGGCAAACCGAAGACTGCTGTTGCAAGGTTTCACACAAATGGGACTGTATTTAATAGATGTGATGGCAGATTAAATGTGAGCCTGAGAAATATAGTCATACTCGCAGACAGCCTTTTGCACTTTTAGCAGACTTCTCTGAGTCAACGCTGTCTGCGGGTCCCCATAAACTTTTACTGAGCAGGTTAGTTCTGTCAAAACTGAAAAGAGCACCACCAATTTGAAATGGCATTTGCATAAAGTAGGGGAAGTTGCAATAGAGAGAGGGCGATAAAGTGATGCAAATCAATGTACTAGAAGCAACCATGCTTTTTTTTCTTTTTTTTTTCTTTTTTTTAAAGTCTGTGTGGGTCAGACTCCAAAAAGCTGGATCCAACACTTCCAAATATGCAACTGATTAGCATTTTTTTCACATCTCTACCAGGGACGGGTTTAAAATGCAAGCTGTCCACCCTGTGCCTGTTAGCTTCAGGTTATCATCTCAACCCTGTCCAAGCTTCTTTCAGACTCTCAGAAGACACTTAGCAGTATTCAAAGGTCTGGTATTTAACTGATAGAAACAAGTGTGTGTGTGTGTGTGTGTGTGAAATTGCTGGAGTGCCTCTAAAAGTATTTTTTATGGAGGACTTGAAGATGCTCAATTTTCTAACTGAAAGCTACTGTTTCTGTCTACAGAGTAAATTTCACTATTCACTCTACATTCGGTTTTAGTTTGCAAAATACTTTTTTCCCTGTGGTTTGTTGTTATACAAATGTTAGGAAGTTGTTCTGGGAACAGATTCCAGCTGATCCAAATCAAAGATTTATGAAAAACATAACTAACTTCTTTCAGCTTCTTGAATACACTCTTCTATGATGGTGAATTAGATGTCTTTGAGTTGTGGAAGAAACACAGCCGAAGAGAGACAGGAAATGGTGGGAGGAGAGACTGAGGGAATGACATACAGCAAACGGCCGAGTTTGAATTTGAACCCACGTCCAATAGAACAAGGACTATAGCCTCTGAACACGGGTGCATGGAACATAATCACACGGCTATCTGTGGCCCTTGAGACACTACTTTTGAAGATGTCACTTTAGACTTTAGGAAACAGCCATCAAATATTTTCTGACTGATTTTTTGGACCAAATATATTATTGATTAGTTGAGAAGATAATTGAAGAATCCACAATGAAAACAGTTAGAAACCACAGGTGTCCACACAGTTAAATTACAATTCTGGATGCCCACACTAAACTTGAGCAAAGTTTAAGAATCAGGAGGTAAACGTCCCAGGAGAAATTTGCATAGTGCACTTAAATGTCTAATTCTCCCAGCGCTGAAGAGCAGCCCTCCCCTGGTTTTATGCACAAACATGGTCCAAATGGAGAGGAAAAGCAGCAAACATTTACTGTAATGGAGTTCTGGATCCTACTGGCGGTTATGTGACAACAATTAAGCGTCTTTTTAAACACTGTGAACAGACAAATGCATAAACATGGCTCTTTCCATAATATTTTAGACTTTGCCTCTCAACCTCCACGTCCATCCTCACTTTAGGTTAGATTGTAGACAATGGCAACGCTTAGAGAAGGAAGTCTTAGCTGTCCTGTGTTGCTAACACCTGGCTACATTAATAGCCCTGTAAAGATGGTCGCTCACAGAGGCTTTATCCTCATTAGACCTTAGCTTATGCGTTGCCTTTGGAATACAAATTATTAATATGTGGGGCTTTAAAGTGATCGTATTGTAGTTCATGAAAGTGGGAAAATCCTGCCAGATCAAACTGGAGAGAAGACAGAACAAGCTCTCGAGAAAATAGAGGCATCAGGTGCAACACTCTGCCCCCCCCCCTCGCTGACAGGCATTTCCTCTGATTTTTTCCGAGTATTCCCAGACTCCAAAGTTCCTCACCTCGGGCATTACACTAAAAGCAAACCCATGTTTTTTAAAGTCATTTTCCTAAGCCTCTGCACATAAATTTAATAATTTGCCCTCTTGCTTGACGTGCTTTCAGGCAGTCATGCGTGCCATATGACCTCGGGCAATAACTCCAGCAGGCCTAGAAAGGTGACCCCTGTGAATGGCATGCATATGACTTGGCATTGTCAGTAAGAGGCGATAATGGTATGCACAGCTGAATTCTTCATCATACCCAGCGGTATGAATGTGACAAATGGGATATGTTTCATGATGGGAAGGGGTAAAAAATGGCAACAGTTTGGGGACATGGAGTGTGCCCTCTTCAAAATATCTGACAAATCTCATTCCATTTAAAAAGATTAATGTGTTGCTCTCTAAACAACCTCGAGAGCGACAACTTGTTGCTGATGGATGTTGCCTGCTGCACTCTTGATTAAAGCAGTTTATTGTTAAATCACTGTAATTAGTCCTGACACACAACATGGCTGTAACTCATTAGTAGGCTAACACAAAATAACTGAATAATAATGCAAGCTTATTCACAGTGTGGCACGCGAGGCGTTTTAGCAAATCAGATGTCTGACACTCTATTAACAGGGGATTAGAACCTGGGGACCTGGAGGTATTTGTACTGACTGCAGAGACAGTCTTAATCCTGTGAGCATCTAAAATGCCTGAAATCTCAAGTAAAAGCTTCGCTACCATGTATCCACTAGAGGTGGGGGAAAAAATCGATACAGCATAGTATTGAATATTCTTTTTTTAATTTTGAATTGCTGAAGGGGTTTCACAATTCATTTTGAACAAGTTGCATTGTTAAAGATTACTGCAGTCGGTAACAACCAAATTTCCCCCTGGGATTAATAAAGTATTTTTGATTCTGATTCTGATTCAGTCGTTCAGTCGTCCGAACATGTTTGTGTTTAGTTAAGCAGACAGGGGCGCTAGTGGAGCAGTGGTAGGTGTGTGTACCTGGGTTCTAATCCGACCTGAAGCTCCTTTTCCTCCAAGTCATTCCCCACTCTCTCTCTTTCCCTGATTTCTGACTCTATCCACTCTCCTATCTCTACAATAAAGGCGCAAAAAGCCCAAAAATAAATCTTAAAAGAAAAAAAGTTTGATGGAAACACTAACAGTGAAGATTATGAGGTGCATGCAGCCTTTTACAGGATTTGACTTTCATCACAGTGTTGGTCAGCCTGTGGGCTTGACTCCCATTATGTAGGAATAAAAAGACTGACGTGAGATGAATAGACTGAGAAATCACCAAAACAGTTCTTGTTTTCGTTTTTTGTGGACATAATGTGCAGTTAAAAAAGTTAATATCGCAATATATTGTATCGCAATTCTCAGCATATCACAAAATGTTTAAAATCACAATGATATTGTATCCTGACTCATCACAAAAAAGGTCACCTGATAACAACAATAAAGTGTAAATCAGCATCTGGGTCATTTTATTTTTTACATTTTTTATAGGCATTTTGTTTTCCCTGTGTTTTTTTGTTGCTTGTTCCAATGTTGCATTAAAAATCAATAATACATGTTTTGTCAACATTTTGGATGCACATTTAAAAGGGTAATCTTGCAAGTAGAGATGTCCCCGACTAAAGATTTACAGCGTTGGATCTGATTAGTCGGATTTTCCAAATTGTTGATTGATTGTTGTTTTTTTTTTTGTTTTTTTTGCATTCCTCGATCCATGTTCTCATTTGCAACATAAAAGATTAACACTTACTTAATAATTGTCTTCTATACTTGAAATAACAATTGATTCTATGACAGGGCTCCTCCAACATGATTTGGAATTTTTGCATTCGGAAACTAACATAGCAACAGAAACTACATTCAAAGGAAAATGAAAGAGGAGATCATTGGCAGCACTTTAATAATATTATATTATTATTATATTCCACTGTTGTAAAATTCCTCATAAGGTTGACATGTCCCTAAAATCCGCGTGAGAAGGACACTCAAGCAGCAGGATCTCTTTGAAGCATTACTTGTGTAGTGATCCTACTAACATCATGTACACCCAAAGTGGCGGCAATTTCCTCCTGATCCTTCACTGAGGTTACAGTGTCCTTGACGCTCTAATCCATTTAGCTGTTAAAGAGTCCTTATCAGCCATGCATACTCCACTGGTACATGGTGTATGGGACCGGAGTCAAAATGTGAGTGAATGGCCCCCTTTTCAGCTGAAATATTGCTGCCTGAGCTTCATAAAGAAGCACCGGTACCAGGGACAATAACAGTGCAGCAGGGCAGAGAGCTTCTCTCTGAGGTAGGTATAGAAATCATAGTGGCCTGACAAAAAAAAAAAAAAAAAAAAAAACTGGAATGAGTCAGTGACCGGGACATAGGCCCTGTGGCTGCTCGGTATTGTTTTGCAATATCTCTGCAATTTCCTGTGAGGTTCCTTTTGTCTGACATTCCAGTCAACACTAGTGAACTTTCAACAACTCTCACAAAGCATGAACAACACTGAAAGAAGAAACTTGAAATCCTGCCGTCATCAACATAAAAGTTCCGCTGTTACACAATATAATGCTGACTTAAGCACCTTTCACACATGCACAGGAGTCCTGAAAATCTCCCACTGTTGTTTTGCTAAGAATCATGTATGTACGCAGACGGTTGAATATGTTCACCCTGGCAATATTCCTGCAGGTAAAAGTTTGCACAAGGTTGACAAACAGGGTGAGCAATTGTGTGATCTGAAAGCAGTGGGTAATTGTAAAAGTTGGGGTGGTTATGAGATGGTGTACTTTTTTGTGCAGAATGTATTTGCTTTCTATTCTTTGCTACAGTTGCATTTCTTCTGTTTTCCACGATTGCAGTTGATTTCTAGACACTTCCTTATGGTTGTTATAATTATCCAGGGACAGTCACCATTACTAAAGATCTCCTCCTCTACGCTCTGCCAAGGCGCCCCCATCTAACCTTAACCACACAGTGTGTTTCAAGTTGGGAGAGCACTTCCAGCACAGATCATTTCCTGCTGTGAAACATGTGTGAAAGGCTATACTGGCAAATATTGAGTCCTGAATGCCCTGAAACTATCTAAATGCTGGGACTTCATGTGCAAAAGGGGGCTTTACAGATTGGACTTTGTATTTTGGTATTTTTAGCTGCATTTTCCCCATTGCAGTGACTTTTCATCTAAATGTAGACATGCTGTTAAAGCAGAAGCGAAATGGGTTCTCTCTGGACTCACTATTTTGCATGTTCAGCAGTCATTCAGGGAGAAATCCATCACAGATGAGGCTGAAAAAAAGACATTTTCTCAAAAAAAAAAAAAAAAAAAGGAAACCTCAACAGGCCAGACACATTGCCACCCACAAGACATCTGAGTAAGATACATGGCTCATTTAGCGACAAGCAACTCCCTTGCTGATTTTTTTCAAATTGCTCCTTTTTTCACCTCTGTGTACTTTAAAAGCTGCTGGTCAGCCCTGCTAAGATTCCGGGGGGGTGAAAGGCGATTTAGAAAGTAGAAGGAATCGGCAAGTGAGTTGGAAGCGAGAGGTGGCGGAGAAAGTGGACAGCCCTGTAGCAAAAATGTAAATTTAACATGGAGGCCATTTGGAACACTTTAGCTTGGAAAATCTGTCTCCAAGCAGTGCTGCTGATATGAGTTCTAGCCCCCCTGACGAATGCTCACTTGGGTCCTGAAACACTAGATATCATTAATCCAGCTCTGGGCCTCTGAATCATTCAAAGTTTCCCTCCCATTCTGCATCCATGTCTGCAAGATTGGTGAATAAATTAGTCCTGCTTCTACGAAGACATGACAGTTTCAGATAAATTCAACATTTAGGGTGGAATATTGATACTGATAATTGTATTAAGAAGGCTTGGGAAAGATAAATCAGTGCTGTGTTGTCTGATAACCTATGGATAACTGCACTATCCTGTTTTCGTAATTCAATTAATAGTAGACACAGGTTGATTCAGTACAAATTGATTCACCGTTTTCATTATTCTAAAGTCATGCTTCAAATGTTGTGCCCTTCTGTGTCTCCAATATGTAATGAATCCAGAGATGGTACTGATTTGTGTTGTCGTAAAAATATGTCAATAAAATAATATAAAAAACACAAAACATTTAGCCTGACTGTAGCAGGTTCTTGAGTAGGGTATTGATAGTCATAATGTGCTAAACAACATTGGTCAACATACAAGACAACCCTGAAAATAAGACAACCTCTCCCTTTTCAAGACTCTTTTTTGGAGAAGGATTTTGTGAAGACCAAATCTTGTTTGAAAATGACACAAACGTAGGTAGGGTGTTCTTTTAACAGCTTTCAAATACAACCGGTTTCGATATCTTTAGATTTAATTGTCACATTTTATTTTAATTGATTTGTCATTTAATAATTTCTTCAAATGAATTCTACTTTTGTAGGGTGACAAAAGATGGCTTATCAAAAAAAAATACAGGTGTTTGATCAACCTGACCCATCTGATCCAGGGGGTATGAGTGCTTTTCCCTGAAGCTTATCATATAGCACTGAAAAGACAGAAGCTTCTCTGAAGTCTGAGAGCAGGTTTTGTACCATGTTCCAGTAACATATTCTCACACTCTCCTCTCAATCTCTTGGGAGCGGACTCTTTGAGGACCATGGTGATATTTTTTCAGACTGTGGTCTTTTTCCAGAAATGAAACTCTATTACATTGTATTTATTGGTTGCTTTACTATGGTTTAAAGAGCCCATATTCTGCCCTTTTTGGGGTTCATATATTTAATCTATGTACCTACTAAAGTATGTTCACAATAGCTAAGGTTCGAAAAAAGTGTCTGTTTTCATGTACTGCTGCTATATGCACCGGCTCGCTTCTGACTCTCTCTCTAAGGCTCTAACATGCACAAGACACATGGAAAAGAGCATATAAAACCAGAAAAAGCATAATATTGGACCTTTAATGACTTTGCTGCATGATAACTGTTTGTTTAAATTGGCATCATAGCTCTTCCTTAGTTTTCGGTTAACTTGACCTATTTTCGAGCCATTTTGTTCTAGTCGATCACCTTGTCTCCACTTGCACCAGTTGAAACTTTTCCAATTTCAAAATGGCCTGACAACTACACGTGTTGGCCAATGGTCATTGGTTTTAAATAGTTTGCATGTATCACTTGAGGCAAACATTACAGTTTGAAAATGAGGCCCAACTGTGGCTCCAAAATATTACGTTGATCTACTGGAGTCGCTGAAGGCACCTATCAAGACAGTCCAGGAGAAGGACCACATTAATCCTCCTGAACTATGAACCGGTTTTCCACAGAAATTGTTTCCATAGATCCGTCAGATACTGTATGCCTTTGGTCTTTAACACATGTTGTATAGATACAACATGTGTTAAAGACAATGAGTTGAATAGAGAGGACCCTGGCTACGGTAGCTGCTTTAATCCAAAAGAGAACAATCCTTCCTGGTGGTAGGTTGGATTGAAGTCGGTTCATGTTCTTACTACATGCAAATCGCACGACAGTCCAAAAATATGGTAGCCAAGATCCACCTTTTCAAGGGGTCTTGGTGTGGTTGCTTAGTTCACACCAGGGTTCGATTGACAGCTTTCATACCAGCGCAAACAAGCTGTGGTTTGGTGTGAAAATGTTCTTAGAAGTGTTTCATCGGGTCTTATATTCAGACCAATACGGTGTGCAATTTACATTTTTGAGTACAGTACAAATATCTCCAAACTCTATGTACAATATAGTTTTGTATTGTGTTACTTCCTACCTATGCACATTAAATAAATGTATTGACCACCAACAGCTTGGTATGGCGTGTGCTATCTTTGGCTCCGACCATCCTTTTATTTCCCCACTGAACACACATTAGTCTGGGAAACTGAAAAATATAACATCCCTCACAGCTGGCTTAGGTGGAATCATGTTTTATTACGTTCACAAAGGGTAGAGGGAAGAAGATAGAGGCTACTGCAGAGGCTGTATTTGTGTCTACCAGGTCAACAGTCACTGTGAAGAAATGTGTCAGCAACAGGTCCAGTACTCAAACTGTCGCTTTTGAGTTATGAGCTCCACATACCAGATCATGTCCCTCAAAATCAGCCTTTAACTAAGTTTGCAAGGTGACTGACACGAGAGGAGAAGCTAAAAGTGAGTGTTTCTTAAGGTTTCTTTAGGTGATTTTCGTAAATGATCTGTATTCTTCTTTCACTCTCTCCATGTTAACCCAGTAGAAGTCTCCACATCATAAAACTCGGGTGCATCTTTAGATGTTAAAGGTCATCTTCTCTCTACAAAGAAATCTGAGAGTTCTCTTGGTCTCTGCCAAGTTCTATATGAGTCACTGCATTTATTCATCAAAGTCCACCCACCGTTCATCAAAGTCCACCCACTGTTTGTCAGGAAACGTGTGAAATGTGTCATTTTGACAGGTATGAGTTCCATCAAACATCAGAAAGAGTGTTTCAGTTTTATCTTGCCCCATGTGTCATTGTGGAGGAAGCTGAAGGGCTCCAAGGAGCAGCACCAGCCTGTCATCAAGCCCAAGGCGTTAGCAAACCACGTTTTGTGACAGGCCTTCTTGTCTTGTTCTTAAGCGTGCTTTATACTAATGTCTAATCTACGCCGTAGCTGCGCCGATAGTGGACTACACCGTTGTGAACACTACATATTTGTGTGTTGGTGCGTCACACAACTTAATATCAGTTTTAACATTCAGTGTCAAAGTAAGACATTGTTTGACATTCCACCATTAAACAATTTCTGAGACAGAGAAAGGTAGCTGGATGGATGGATTGTTTTTTTTTGCACGCCTGAGGGCATCATTCATGTTTTATCTTCTACCATCCCTCAATTTCAGTTTTCTAAAATTCTGATGTATGACTGCTATCCAATGTTTTTTTCAATGATCAATTTGTCAAATTCAAATCAGTTAAAATTTCATCAGTTTATGTGTAACAGGGTCAGAGACGCACCTGAAGGTTTCACTATTTTTCTTGTTTATGATGACACAAAGTGACCTGATAATTATCTGTTTTTTGTTAGTCTGACTAGACTTTTGGCTTGTGTTTTAACCTGAAGCCCCTCCTTCCTTTGTTTTTGTCTTCTTTGGTTATTTCTACATATTGCCAGTTGGTTCTTTGCAACTATGACGTAGTGCATTACTGTCCTACGCACCTGACTTATGAAACACACATTGATATGTAAAGAAAAATACTAGCAGCCTTACCAAAACAAAACACTTAATAGCTTAGCGTAGGTTTTATCACGAGTCCTGCAAGTGACACGTAAAATAGCCCACCACAGTTGAGGTTTTTTTGGGGTTGCACCTGGGGTGGCCAATCAGATTTTTAGGGGGGCCTATGCCACCCCTGGACACCCATCTGGATACGCCCCTGACTGCTGTTAAAGATGGTACAGACTTTTAGTATGCTAATCTCCACCAAAAAAAAGTGGGATAGGAAGAAGACGTCCTTGGATTACTGTATGCACTTCCAATTGTTAGTGGTAGATGCAGTCTGTGACGCACATCTAAATTTCTATGATGTCATTATGACGGCTATCATCAGTCCATGAAATAGCAGGGACTCATAGAACATGCATAAACACACTGATATCACTCCCACAGCAGGTAGTTCACTGAACACTACAAGCATCTAAAAAGCTGTGTTTCCATAACATATTTATGAAAGCCGGAAGATTTCTCTGCTTTTCCTCTTAGCACCCAACAGTTACGTAAACAAACACTCATTAATCATCCTCATGCGGCACGGTTCATGGTGCGATAGGAAAAACATAATGACAGTCATGGCACCTGCTGTAAATCCAATATCCTTCATAATTTACCTTGACCAGACGGTTTTCGAGCAGAGAATCTGTTCCAGTCATAAAGTTTGGCCAGCGTGAAAACATTTCATATTAGTATTCAAGGGGAGTTCGTCCCTATTTTCTCTGCCTAGGAGGTGATAATCAGAAATTCAAGATGCATATTCTGTGTTTGTCCCTTTTGACAGGATACAATTGTCCTGCTGCGCCCCTTGTGTTTGGAAAACAGCATTTTTATTCAGGATTTGAACTCTTTCACTTTCAATCTCTTGTCTCTCCTCACACACACGCACACACAACAATAATCTGTACAGTACATCACTTCAGCAACCAATCCCTCCCTCAACAGATTCTGTTTGATGGCAAACCTTGCGATGCTGGCTTGTCAAGATTTCAAATGGATAAAGATTACCAGCCGGCACAGAAAGCAAAACAAAGAGGAAGGGATACAGGAAAGACAAACAAATGCAACCTGAGAGTAAACCTCAAGCATGGGGGGTAATAAATCACAGCAAAGAGGATAGTCTGACTTCCCGTCTACCCTTCGCAGTGCAGGGGACTGCCGCTGAAAAAATATGCTGGCGAGGCTGTTCCCAGCAGGAGGAAACTTGTGGAGATTACTGTGTAATAAGCCTGAAACGGGCCGCGGGTGGATTGAGACTGAGCCTTCACCCTTCCTGCAGGGTCACAGGACTCATTCTCTCAGGAGCAGCCACTTGTCTACCAATCTGTCGGCAAGAAGTGTTAGTGGTGCACTAGAAAAGAGGAAAGAAAAGAAAGGGTCACTTATGGCCTTGTAAGCGATTGTTTGCCTGCCTCTACTCAATCAGCTCATCTCAGCCATCAGATGACGATCCGTTCCTGCTGGATTCTGAGTTGATTTGAATTTAATTTGTGCCTGAGCTTAACAAGTAGTCAGTGATTACAAAATGTTGTTTTTTGCCTCTGTACAAAAATCTCATTGCTTAAAGGTACAATATGTAGAACGTTAGACTAAAATATCTAAATTCATTGAAAATTACCTAAACATGTTACATTTTTTTATTTGAGTACTTGTACTAGCAGAGAGAATCAATCCCATTATTCCCTGCCAGCCCGGACTACATCTTTAGTTATTGATTTGATTGAAAGCCCCCTGGTGGCGGAGTTTACATACTGTGTGTTTAATTCCCGGTAATTGCTTATGTGTATGACTATTTGTTTTGAGACCTCGTTGTTACACAAGATTTACTGAATGGTTTTTCTGAGATTTTAACGTCCCATTATACTTAAAAAACTTATAAAACTAGTGCTTTCAATTGATAAGACATTTTTTTTTAATTATTAACCGCACTCAATTGCATATAATAATAGGATAATTGCATAACCTTGTAGATGTAACCCTTATATCTACTTTGCTGCTTTCCACATGGTAATTTGACTCTAATCTCTGTGTTTCTTAAGGTTGAATTTACAATTTCCTATAAATCCAATCAAGTTACTTCCCTTCAGTGTCTCCCACACACACACACACATCTTACTCTGCACAAAGCTGCTTCTCTTCATCTGTGTTTTTTTTGGTCTCACAAGTTTAGTTTTTCCCTGTGAACACAATTTTGACAGCATGTGGGTCGTGTGTGGAGGAAGCTTTTTGTCAATGACACATCATCGACTTTTTTCATAACATCAGAATGTTGCAAAGCACGGCTGTGATCAACGTGTGAATACAGAACTGATTAGTGGCCCTGTGACTTTAAGTGTGTGCTGCTGTTTTCTTAAGTACAGGTGTGACCCTATGATGGTTAAGACGAGAATAATTTGGAAGGTTATTTAACCTTTGACCTCTAAATCTCAATGTCTCTGTTGTAATGCCCCCCCCCCCCCCCCCCCCCCCCCACTTACTACTGGCATTAGCAGGGGATCTGTATCTTGATAGGTTACCGAGATTCTGACGTCTGATCGTTGACCTTTGTATCTACACCTGGTATGAGGTGCTCTTATTACTTATTACTTCAAATCTGTCCAGGTCTGCTCAGATCCTCATGCAAATTATGTAAGCCGAGCTGGCGGAGTGCAGAAAAGGGGGCCGTGACCCAGGTCAGGTAACAGATGCTGTTCTAAGAGCTTTGATTATTTTTCCTTTGAAAGTGAAGGGGCTGTATTTATTTTTAACAGCGAGATGCAGACTCAAAAGATCTTCAAAATTGTTTATTTTTTTTGTATGCGTTGCCAAACTTTGACTGATGACAGTTACACCTTTCTCAGATTCAGTCAAAACACAACCCAGACCATCTGTAGATGCGGTCCAACATAAGCAAGTATTGCATCAACGTTATCCTTATTCAGATAAAATACAGAGATGACATGTTAAAAGGATATCACAGCATTCTTTTATACTTTTATATTATTTTAAGGTAACTTGGCACTAACCTCTTTGGTTGCAGTCCAGAAAATTTGGACAAATAAATAATGTCACATACGTTTCTCCACGTCTGTTCGAAAGGAAACCTTCTCAGAAAATGTGCAGCCTCGATAAACTCATAGAGGTTCTGTTTAAGGATGTATTTCTACCTCTAACAATCTTGTGATGGGATTGAAAAATACATTGCAATTTTCATTGGATTTCATATGAATGTGTTTATAATAAAGCAGACTGTATGAAACTTTACACAAGTATTAACTTGGACTACATTTAAAGCCTCTGGAAACATATGGCAATTGCCTTTTTTTTACTACATAACAGTCTTTTGCAAATAGTGATCCCTCAAAATGTTCCAAAATGTTTTTAAGAAAAAGAGAACTCTTATCATTTAAGATCTGTAAATTATTCAAATATCAGGTTTGAATTTGGCAAGTAAGGTTGGGTCAATTAGGTTTAATCAGGGTTGGATCTATAAGATGGCATGAGCACAACACAGAGCCAGCACTGCATCATTGAAGCGTAAAGGATAAATACAGTCGCATGTGAACGCTAAGTCTTCACTGTGATCAGGGTAGCATTTTGTCATATTTAGCATTGTTATATATTTCAGACAGATTTCAGTCAAAATTTGTCCATCCATATTCAAACAGTAAAGAAAACTGATCCAAACAGCTTCTTCTTTTTTAACAATGTTTTCTATCATTGGCTGGGGGAAACACATCCACTCCCCGCCCAGAAACGTCCCAAATAAAGCAAAACATCAAAATCCCAGGAGAGGACAGAGTCTCTGCAGATACAGTCACCACCACACATGTATGGAGGCCCATAAGTGATGATTGAGCGACATTACTTTTTTAGTCTATATTTTATTTAAAAAAAAAAAAGAAAAAGCTACTGACTCAACTTTTCATTACTTTTGATTTGATGAGATTTTTTCTTACTATGGCAAGCCAAATATCAGTAACAAGAAATGCTTTGTCTTGTTATGTAAGTCTGGATTTTCTCCTTCTCCGTCCCATATTTGCCTCGTGCTCCCAGTTGACTGCATGTTGCCCCTCTCTCTCTCTCTCTCTCTCTCACTGCACTCCAGACCTCATGCCAGCGATTTTCTTCAGCTCTAACTTTATTTTCCCTCAGTCTCTTGCCTGTCTCATTTTAAATCTCTTGCTTTTACCACCTCTCACTTTCTCCCTTCACTGTATATATCAAACCAAACAATACTGAGCAAGAGGTGGTGTGAACGTGCTCCCTGACAGACCTTGTGTTATAGTGCAGGTTTCCTGGATTGGAGCTCTTCATATAACAGAGATTCTTCAGAGTGAGGGAACTCTATCTCTGTTCTCGCACTCTTATTGCCTCTATCACAAGCCTTTGGTGTAGTTTAAATGAGGTTTAGAAGTTTTCCCTGCACAGCAAAAAGAAAAAAAAAACTATAAATGCATTGAAAGATATGAGAATAAGTGGCTTTATCCACTCAGCTTTTCTTCATGCAATCATGGTACTGACTTCCATTATTGGAGAACAGTTGGAGAAATTTGCTGACATTTTGGCAAAGCTAATAGGCGACATGGAGAGTCAAATCTCATTTGAGTACTTCAAAGGGAATGAGGTAACAAATTCAATTGAAAAAAAAAAACAATTTGTTACAGTGGTGCATAGCTGAAGCAGTTTGACAAGTAAAGCCTTCAATGGAGCTGATAATGATTTTTAACTCTAAAAAAAAATAGATCTTAAGAGGTAATGAGGAGGGGGAGCTGTTTTTGAGAGGATCTGCATCGCAACAGGCCGACGGGGCTTGTAGGGCCAAAATTATGAGAAGGTAAAGAAAGCAAAAGTAAATTAGAAGAGAGAAAGTGTGGAAATTATGAAAGTGTGGTGTGATGCGGTCTCAATCTTTTCCAATCTTTTCCAGTCAAAATTTATACGAATTAACTTAATTTCATTTTAATTTCATTTATCCACACCCTATAAGTTCTCAAAGTCCTTAATGGTCTGGTACCTCCTGTTGATCAATTAATTACACGTTCTTCTTTTCGCTTTAATCCTTAATGTAGACTGATATGGTTGAATAAGATGTTAATACTAAGCCTATTCAATATGAAGCTCTGAGAGCATCTTAAAAAGGGCAGCGAACAAACCTGAGTGAATTCATGACGTCATCATTCGAACACAACAATCACAATATGATTACATTTATCCAGAGGTTTTGGTTTATCCTGAGCCTGGTTTCATATCCAAGTCCTGCTCCTTTCTGATGAGACTATGTTTCCCCTTCCAGGTGTGATGTGATTACCCACAGGCAAAATGCATTTGTGTCCAGAGTTTTCCCCGCATCTAGCCCAGTGCATGCTGCACTCAACCTGCCCCAAAAAGAATGAACAAAATGACGTTGTTATAGAAAATCAATGGGAGAAATGTTGCACTTCGCTGTACCTCAGCACTTTCAAACTAATTCAGACAACTTCTCCTTAAGGTGATGATCGATATTATTTTTGCGGGTTTTTTTTATTTTTTTTGGCTTTATTTTGTGACACCTTTACTGATACTGTTGTCACTGCTTTAGTATACTGCACCTCATTTCTCAGTGATCACCTGTCAGTGTGTCAACAATGGTTTGATGGCAGCGGATTGACAGCAGCTCCCTAAACCCCTGAACAAGCCTGTGTGAGCCGCTCCACTGAGAGAAGACACTGCAGGATAACAGAGCACAAGATTCAGCTGTTGTTAGAGTGATGATGACGAGAGATAATGTCTGCACTCTAAATAGATCCTGAAACTAAGCCTATTATTATATATCATTTGCAATCAATAGCAGCCAGCAGATCACAGCCAGCCTTCATAATGAGACGACAACAATTATTCACCGAAACGTTTTCCGTGCAAACCTTGCTGACCAAACAACCGCCACACTGGACTCAGCACAAAGGTGAGATACACGTACAGCTGACTTACCTGCACTTGAACGCCCATTTACAATCACAATTGTAATCAAAAGAAATGTCTGTCTTGCAATTTCACATTACATATTCCAAACATACTGCATATGTGGACAAAGTAGTTTCTGCATCCCTCCTTTCAATCATGCTTTTGATAGAAGAAAAAAACATGTTTTTGTGGATGCAGTGGCGAGTCTAGGGTCTATCGGGGTCCAAGGCAAAAATCATTTCCAGCGTTCAGCATGGCAATCAAAGTGAATGCTGTCAGATGGGGCCCCCTTAGGAAGGTTTCCTACTGCAAAATTTGCACATTGTGGGTCGTTGTTTTAGTTAATGGGGCCCCCTATCGGTCTGGGGCCCCAAGCAGTTGCCTGCCTTGCCTGTTAACAAGCAGCGCCTCTGTGTGGATGGTGACGCCAACATTTGCTCTGAACGTTTTTGTAATAGTTTTATTGTCTGTTCTTTTGTTTTGGAATTCAAATTTTCATTTAATTTATTCAAAGGTGTGGTACATGGTGTATACTGTGCGCACCATACGTTTCCAGGATTCAGAAACATTTAGCATACATGCATCGTGATGGCAGACCCCAGTATGTAGGCTCACTGAACATAAATGAATAAAGCTGCAGATACACGGATGAAGAGAAGATTAAATACATCAGGCATTAAATTAATTACATAAATAATGCCCGACCCCGCCAAAAGACTGTTGTTTGATCTACTCAGCATACAGTCCTAAGAGGCTTTTTCAGTCATTGCACTGACCCATTCGTATACATGTGGAGCATTTGATGTTTTTCAGTGTCCTCAAATAATTTGACAGGCTTTTGTCTGTCAGTCCCAAACCAAACACAAAATCAAAAACACCAAAATATCACATTCTCTGAGCAGTTAATTATTTATTTCTACTTCTCAATTTACCAGCAAGAGTTCAGTTCAGTTACCTGAATTATATGGCATTGAAAAATAGCAAAATTATGACTTAAAACTGAACATAGCACTGAATGACATAACTTGATCATTAAAAAAAAATCCACAGGAAGTACTTCCCAACGTTATGTCCCTCCCTCTGTCTCGTGATTGGTTCTCTCCCATGTCAGTTGGAAATATGTCAAGAAACACAGAGTTTACATTCTCTGGAAGTTCTGTTTCATGTGGACAACACATTTTTAAAAAAAGCTACAAATAAGGCAAAGCTGTCTTTTAAAGTCACATCAACAATAAAACAAATGAGTATGGTGATGCATACAACGCTGAGAAAGCTTGTGAATCACTGACATCCACAAGCAAAATAAACAAGGCAATAGACGCAATAATTACAGTGGCGCAGTATAGCGCAAATAAACTAACCAGATGCTTGTCTGCTTCATGGTGATGTCATATGGATCTAGGAATCTTTTGGACCTCTGGCCCTTTATTTATACTCAGCCCTCCATTTTTTGAATGGGAGAAAGTTCGACACTTGTGAATAAACCTGACCCACTGAATCGATATGTCAAAGGCTAGCTACTCAAGTACAGTGCCATCATGTGTGCTGCAGAATTAGTGGAGTTGAACTTATCCAAGTGCAATAAGTCTATAAATAGAACAGCATGGCCGTCCAGTGTTTCTACCTCGTAATTACAGCCCATGGAAGATTCTAGCAATCGCAATTGTCAGATTAATTATAGCTGATAGATATCAGGCCCTGCGGCTTTATCACAAGGATCTACATTTAGAGGAGTGGTGGAGGATCGGCTTAATGAATTTCACATTTGTAGTTCCAGCTAATTATTAGCGGTGACATCTTAACGTCTAATAATCCCTTTAAATACTGTTCCAAAATGAAGCCGAGGATCTTGAAGCTACACGGTAGAATAGCATAAAACGTATCATATCAATTAAGTCACAGGTACAACTGTATAAGCTTTACATAGTGGAAGCCTCCGCGAACAAGATGGGCAGAATCCATTCCTTTTGGTAATTGAAGTGTCTTGATGTGTTGATGATTGATTACTGGCTACGGGGCAATTCATGTCATCCTGTAAAACCCCTCCCTTAAAAAAGAACACCTCCACAATCTCATCTATGATTGCTTACAAGTTTCACCCAGAAGCAAGAGTCATGATGAAACTAAATGATTGAAGGTTTTGAAGTATCATCAATATTCATCACTCATGTTGCACCTCTTTAAAAAAAAAAAAAAAAAAGGACATGTTTTAAGTGAACTCCTCGAGGGGAAACAGATGCAAAGACTGTCTGCCAGTAGAGTTACACGTATAATGCTTTAGGATCATTTCTCCACCTCGCAGACACTTTCAGGTGGGTTGGCAAAAGCAGCAGACAGGTTCAAGTAGCAGGGCTTCTCCATCCCCGAGTTGTGCAGGCATTTTTTGTACAGCAGAACTTTATGTTAAATGTAATTCAGGGATTAAAGCAGATAAGGCTGGATCTTTGTGCTTATGGCAATGTCTGTGCGGCTGCCAGGGCGGGAGAAGTACAGTGCTTGGCTCCAGGTTTAATTGGATCCTATTGAAAATGAGCAGAGAGTTGGCGTCATGCAGCTATAACTTTTTTTTTTTTTAAACTCTTTCCCTTTCAAAAAAAAATAAAAAATCCAGCTCTCTGTGTTTTTCTTTGAATTCCCAGGCCCATGTTCTTCTTGAAAGAAGAATGTGTGATATTTCACACATAAATACAACAGAAATCCAGTGTATCCTCTGTAAATGTCTCTGAGTCATGACTCTACAATGAGGGAGGAGCACGAGTCCCTCCAGCTGTACTGTTGTCAGAGCCGTGTTTACAACATGGGACGGCCTTGCATGAGGCTGTTTTAGTCAAGGACTAGAGAAAAGAAGAAGAACATACTCACTGCTTACTTGGATGTCATGTTAGTGTGTTTAGATCACGGTCATTCAGTGTCAATTTATGTGCAATATGAAGCTACTAGCGAACTAAAGTTTGCTAACATTAGCATGCTAACATAACAAAACAGACTGCAGGCATTTGCAGCTCGAGCAAAGGACAATTTTGTTCTTGCTGCTTGCTCTAAATGGTGCTTAATTATGGTGCGTTCTAATTGATAATAACTCTTCTGTGCGAACGTGAGTGGGAAAGAGTTGGAGGTCTGTCACCGTAGGAGAGCGGAGGCTTCAGAATAGCGGAGGTGTCGCCAAACAGCAGTTTGTTTTGGTTTCATGCAGGTGCTCAAGGGCGACTTCTACTGGATCAAAAAGTCACACATTCTTTCCGTTAATCTGGATTCTATTTCAAACACTCCCTCTCACTTCCTCTATCCATCAACTCAAATTTGACCTTCACTTCGAACATGTCCATAGGATGCCTAAAACTCTGACATGGCAATCACCATGGTTACACAGGCAAGAACATTTGGGGGATTATGCCTTTTTTTTTTTTCTCTCCAAAAAATAAGGCTCTATAGTTTAAAAGCCAGTAAGCCAAATGTCAGCCCCATGCTATTGGAGGGAGAATAGCACGAGGACAATCATGGTCTTCACTTAATTAAAAACAGTTCCAAAGGGAAACATGACCTGCTGTATTTTGTTAAACCCTTGTATTCTTTAATGGGCTTATATTATGCATATATTATACATTATTGAAAGGCTTTAAAAAGAACACATAACAACCTTATTTTCCTTTCTAAAAGTCTTCATTCAACTCTGCTTGCAGCAAAGATGATGTTGTATTCATAAACACATTTAAATCTGGAGAGACGAGTAAATGAATCACACATACAGAGTATTTTAAACATGTGATATTGAGTTATTGTCACAGAATATTTGGTGCTTGAAAACTGCACGGAGATGGATGGCTGTCCTGAGTGGCAGCAAGATCTATCCCCCCCAGTGCATTCCAGACACTGGTGGTGGAGGTGTTGGCATGGTGATGTTGTCTGAGGATTCTTGGATGAAGAAGCTAATCAAACCGCAAAGACTGGGTTATGATAGGATGATGGTGGAAGATGTCATATGAGGCTTTGAATTGCCCCCCCGGGGACAAATACAGTTTTTTGAATTGAATTGAATTGAATAAGATGAAGAAACTGACCGAACTGTGAAGACTGGGGTTGACTGTAAAATGGCTGATGATGTCGAAGATGGAGAGGGTGATGATACTGGGAAGTCTTGGTGGTCATGGGGAGGTGGAGGGTTGCACGTAACATTGACATGAATGAATTGGTGGAAGAGAAAGCCATATTTGAAAAAGAGATCATCAGTAACAGTCCAGTATGAAACAGTGCTACTGCTTAGATGTGAGCAGGTGATGAGAACAGCTGCTGACTGCAGTAAAATGTCTTCCTTAATACCGAAGTTAGCGTTTTTATATCACCCACTTAAAGAAAGAATTTTCAACGTTTTGATCCAGTAGATGTCGCCCTTGAGCAACAGCATGAACCCAAAACTGCTGTTTGGCAACTCCTCCGCTATTCTGAAGCCTCACCATAATTAAGCACCATTGAGCGCAAGCGGTGGACAAAACTGTCCTTGCCTCGAACTGCATTGTTGTGTTAACAGCCTAATGGTAGCACTCTTTAGATAGCACTTAGCTTCACATTGTATGTAAATTTACACGGAATGACCATGATCTAAAAACGCTTACGTGACATTCAAATAAGCAGCGAGTACAGTATGTTATTTTTTCTTTTTTCTTTCTCTAGTCCCATCACTTAAACAGCTTTTATTCTGGTCAAGTACCTTATAAAGTTCTTGGCTTGATGAAGTGTTTGTGTCAGGGTTCAGGAGTCACCGTGTCAAGTCCCTGAAGTATACTTAGAGAGTTCATTAGCAGTGGATTATGCTTCATTTTTCAATACAAATGTTTAATTAGCTGCCAAGTTCTTACTCTGTATCAATATGTTTTATGTTTTTCTTCATTTGTAACTACGTGCCAGTACTTATCTCGCCCACAGGCTGTGTGCGCCTGAGGACAAGTTTAACTTGTCTTTTAAATCTGCTGCTAATTAAAGCTGGAGGATGATTCTGGACTTGAACATAGGCCTTATTATTTGAGTGTGATGATGATGATGATGATGATAGTTTGTGTGTAAATTACACTGCATTGTGGCATTGTGCATTGCAGTTGTGAGTTACACATCTAAAAAGCCAAACCCCCAAAATAAGCATGCAGTTCAATTTAAAAGTTGAGGTTTTAGAACTGTATTGTAAGTTTTCTTGTACTTTGTTTGGTTATTACATTTCAGACTGGCCTAAAACAGTTTACAGTAAATGCAGCTCTGCTCTTATATATTGGGATGCCATTTCGACTGCTGTACCTGAATCCACTGCTAAAGGCAGAGAAAAGTTAGCCAGGCTGAAAATTCTATATTCTATTTTATATTCTATATTATTTATACAGCCCAGTCTTTGGACATCATGTCTCTCTCGTAGAACTTTTCATTCCTTTGCCTCTAAAGCGAACATATTCAGGTAAT
The DNA here is from genome assembly GCF_963930695.1 of Labrus bergylta. NCBI lineage: Eukaryota > Metazoa > Chordata > Actinopteri > Labriformes > Labridae > Labrus > Labrus bergylta. Next base: position 8,732,580 of record NC_089200.1, read on the forward strand.
GGAAGGTCTCATTAAAGCAGACAAGTTCATTTGTTTAAGTCATTTAGGGCACATAGGTCCCTAACGGCTAATGATTTATTACAGGAAAGAATTCAGCATTCAGGCATCCTTGGACCCGCCCCACCAACCACAGAGATGTCATGTTACAAAGGAAATTAGTGTCAGAGGAAGTTACTGTTTTGGACTTGTGAATTAATCACAGAGAAGACAGTGAAGGAGGAGTGGAAGGATTCTGTCACACTTTTCTCTTTGCACTCCAGGTGCACCGATTTTCTGGAGAATACATCAAAGAGTGAATAAGGTAAGGTGGGAGCCGTGCGAGCTGGCAGCCTGGAGAGGTGTGCTGCGCTAGGAATGGCAGGTCTGGTTGGGTTGAAGGGTGATTAAGAAGGGTTCTCTGACAGAGCGGGGGGGAAAGAGACCGAGGTTGAGAATAGACGTTGTTCTACAGCACTCATCTCCAACTTTGGACTCATTACAGCTGCTCTGTACAAGTCCTTTTGAAATTCTACTTTTCAAACAATACACTGAAAGTTGCCCGTGTGTCTTCAGAGCGGATCTTTGATTTCCATTACAAAAGGCAAAGATAGGAGAGAAGTGAGACACAAAGACAATGGGAGAGCTTAGGTTGTTTCCTGGCTTCACCGTATGTCATTGTAGCAGATGGGCTGTGCAGCTTTTATTGGCACTCTTGTTCAGGGTGTCGCAATGCAATATTCATGTCTCCCTAAGTCAGTGTGATTGGACAGTTTACTCCGACAAAGTCAAAGAGATCATTTATTATGAGCTTGTAGGGGAGTCTGTGGCTGGGGCAGCAGATTGTGCAGAATACTGGATGTAACTCTGCTTCTTTTTTTTTTTTTTTTTTCTGACTCCTTTAAGAGCAGCAGGTCTGGATTTCATGCTCCGGTTATAAAATTAATCACATTTTGCAACTATGAGTCGAATTTAAGGTCAACACTCGGAAGGTGTTGGGAGTTAGGTTGGGTATTTCTATCATGGTATGAAGGGAGATGATATCTTTTTAATTAATTTTTGACTTTGAAAAAAAAATAAAAAAAAATAAATATATACCCTCGACTTTCTTTTCCGTTTCACTCACTCCCCGGCTAAAACTTACATAAGCGCGCTCATGCAAAATTGAATTAATCATTTACTGGCAGGGTACAGAGTCACAGATGTGACGCCGAAAAATTTTTGAAAAATCACTCAGCAGGAAGATTCTCACATGCAGGCACGGAGAGGAAAACACACAACGCCAGGAATCTCTCTCTCCCCCCTCCTCCCCTCTCCTAAAGGTGATGTTCTCTGAAAATCAAATCTGTGAAGCAGCAGGGCTTTTTAATGTGTAAACGCCGCTTACGGGCCTCTCTTGTCTGTGTCCCAGTGGAGCCGGACCGGGGGATTTTGAGTTATGAAAGTTTGATCAGAATTCAATGGCTCGTTTAAAGGAACTGGTTAATTCGAGGGGGGAAGAGCTGATTGGACTGCAGGTTTAGCGGGGCAGCTCTGAGAGCACATTATCCCCTGTCACTCAACAAATACACACACTTCTGTGCATGCTGGTAGACATAATATTCTGTAGCACACCAACAGATCTGTCCTTTAGTATATTCCAGCCATGAGCAGCAGTTCATTCCAGGCGCTGGTTTGCCCCCTGCTGTGTGCTGGCTCAAGCTGCTTCAAGAGCCTTTTTCCTGCCTGATTACCACTGAACACCACCGTGCTAAGTCCTATTTCCATCCAGAGGGGTGACACCCTTTTTGAGGGTGTCATTTGATGCTCTCATGATATTTTTCATGACAGACTAAAGCGGTGTTTGGGGTTCCTACCATATGTTGTGATGCAAGATGATCACATTTGTATTTGATTTATATTTCTGGGTGAAATTTGATGAATTCTTTCTTTAAATATACATTTATTTTGTTTTATAGGAATAGTTCCTACATGGGTGAATCATGAATTCACTGTATGTCAACATGATCTCTCATTTATGCAGCACAGTGCTGTGAGAACAAAAGGTGCAGGGCTTCAGCGGGGAGCTGCTAAATGGTAAACCAACACTGCCACCCTTAGGCCAAATGTGAATAGCACACAAACAACTCCAAACTCCACATGCACAATTCTTCTATTTGCTTCAAGTCCATGTACTGGGGCAATGTGGGGCAGAAGTTGAAGTTTGAGACAAAAAAAACAGCAGCTTTGCACATGTTTTAAAAAATGATAGAACTAAAAATGAATGAGTCCATTCACTTATTCATGTCTGATGAAAGGGGAGGGCCGGAACGATACATGTGGAGATTTGTCCATTACATTTAATTTAATCAGAGCAGCTTCTGCCGCGCGGACTCAGGACTTTTCTATCTTTGGATGTTTTTTGTTCAGCACCCAGCACTTTAACTTTCTTGGATATGTAAAAATGAGAGTTGTTAAATGATTCTAGTCCAACATGTCATATTTTATACCCTTTATTTTCTTTTAAAGATAACATTTTGATCATTTCTTTATAGAAAACATTTTACCTGTATTTCAAAGGCATATTTTAATATCTATAAATTTAAAAATTTTGTTTTTGTATTTATGCTGATCCCTTTTTCCAAACTAAGTCATTAATTACAAAATAAATTCCTGAGCAAACTTCTAATCCTAATCCATGTTGTCCTATGTGCATATGTCACAGCTGTTTCTGATTAATTATCCAACACGCATTCAAATTTAAACAAGTTCACAGCATTCATTATAATCAGAGTAATGAAAGCCTTTTTATTGAGCAATTTTCAAAGTACAGTTTACATTTACAACTATACATGTTGGATTTTATCAACAGTTTGTTGCTTTTTTTTGGGTCAAAAATCTCAAGTAAGATTTTAAAGAAGACAGCAAAGGAAGATGTGGGATATCGTTTGCAGCCGGGTGGAGAGATTGACAGAATTGATTGAACAGTCAAAGAAAAAAATCTTTAATGTTCAGAGCTGGATGCTCGAATGTCCGTCAGTCCGAGTGTTGGAATCAGGACGCAGTGTTCGGGGAGTCATGTGCTGGGTACCCTCTACGGGCTGACAGTTTTCATTATTCTCTCTCTCTCTTTCACTCCGTTCTCCCCACCTCCATTACTCACCGTCACTCAGCCTCACTCCGTCTCTCACAAACACACACACACACACACACACACACACACACACACACACACACACACACACACACACACACACACACACAACTAAAACAGAGAGCAGAGACATAAACAGATTGTTGCAGGTGACCTGGGGCAGCTTGAGATGCTGAGAGTAATGACACCTGATGCCACATGTTCAGCAAGGTGAATGTGGGCGTGGGTGGGTGTGTGTGTGTTCAGAGAGACATTCTATTTGAGACTGTTTTTTTTCTCTCTATTTAAATACAGTATAGCATGTATAATACCCTCTCTGCAATAGAAATGGTTTGTGTTATTTTTTTTTTATCACAGTTATGTTATTTCTTGGAATGCCTTCAAATGCTAAATATCTCTGGATCTATTTTAGTAACGTGTTTTTGATTTCTTGTTTTTATGTGCTTAAATATTATTTGTCCAGTTTGTATGTCTTGCCTGACGGTGTCATTACCTGCAAAAGATTGATTAAGTATCGTATATATTCCCAATATTCTGAATTAAAATCACAAGTTTAAAGCTCCTGTGAGGAGTTTTGGACTGGATAAGAAACAGACAGAAGCCACAAAGGGAGGATAAATTATTTCTATATCGATATTAATAATATCTAAAACCGCTACACTAAAGTATGCTTCAGAAAGATTTTTGGTAACATTTTCCCCGCAAAGATAGGAGATAAATGAAATGCACGAGAGGTCAATATAAACTGAGAGATTCTCACAGGAGCTTAACATCCTTATGTATAAGTAATGAGGCTCTGACCAGGATCTCTTTATACTTAAACGCACAATATGTGGAATTATTTTGATAATGTTTACATTCAAATATCTAAATTCATAAAAAATGTACTGAACCTGTTTTTTTTTGTTGAGTTTTTACAATTACTTTCAACAGTTATCAAAGCCAGAAAAATCTATAATTTTATAGTTGGAAAGGGACGTGTCTTGTCGAGGCGGCCACGACAAACAGAATGTTTATCGTTGCTGTGGAAACACCAGATGTTACGTCAACGGCTGCTACATAAGGAAACGGGAATTGCCACGAATGGGCGGTGGGGAGTGGCAGAGATAACTCCCATGATTCCTCGCTAACCTCAACGTCCTCTTTTGTTAATATAGAATTGATTGAGAGCCCCCTGGTGGTGGAATCTACATACTATATCTTTAATGGTGTTTAATTTTATTATAGGTGTTGGGGGTATAGAACAATATTGATTTATTTGGTAAAAATTAAGGGAAGAAGTTAATTCTGAATGAAATGATTGACATTCATTTGGTACTTGGTGGACTATTATACCAGTAAATGTTTCTCTTACTACATTCTCAGTCTTTTCTTCTGCTATTTTCAGTTTTTAAGTTGAGAGCACACCGAGCAGCTCTTCACATATTCACTCAACCTAGTTTGATACCGCTGAGGACTCTTCTCTTGTGTATGCCGTTAAGTAAACTGGGTGTTTTTTTTTAAATGTCAGTGGCAGCCCCCATAAAGCCTGACAGATGGTTATGTCTATTCAGGAATTCAACCCACAGCAATTAAAGAAGAGAACGCGGTCGTATTCCCAGTCTGAAGAACTCAGTCTAGACTTTGCAGCAACACTTTTTAAATTTGTATTAGTTGAAAATGTTCAATTTAGTATTTGAAGGTCTCTTTTCCGTCCTGTTTCAGACTCAGTTGCCTTTTCTTTTTTTTTTTTTTACTGTATTTTTCTCTGGCACCAACACACACCTACAGCAATGTCCTTAATTATGAAATAATGCATTTTAATTTGAAACCATTGCTTTAAAAAAAAAGAAAGTTGTCATGTTTTTTGTATTTTTTCCCCTCCCTCGTTTCTGCTTTAAACCTGTTTTGGTCTTTATCTCATGGCTTTACTGTGTCGTCCTGCCGTCCCGGTCAGTTCTCTGGGGGATTTCTGACTTAACAGTCCGTGTATCAGCGCGTGCCTTTCACTGCCCTCCAACACTACAAAGCTCCCTCACAGACTCTGCTGGCAAAATCAATAGGTGTATACTCCCTATAGCATACAACTTTGACAGGTGTCCTTCCATGCTGGCTGTCATATGGAGACCTTTTCTCCCTGCTTCATGAATCAGGCTGGGCTGTGCAAAGGGCTGACATTCTCTTTATTGAACTGTGAGCAGGATAATCCACCTATAGCACAACCAACTCCTCTAGGTCAAATCTGTGCGGGGACAACAAGAAACCTGTGAAACACTGATCCAATGGTATGCAAGTTCAACGATCGGTCACATATCCATTAAATCAGAAAGTAAGTAATAGATACAAAGAAATGTGAACACATAATTTCTCCTGAAATACTCGGTCCATCGGCCCTTATTTTAAAAATACTAAGGTATAACTAAGGTTAGCCATAGGCTCCTATCGGACATTACTAGCAGCAGTAGCTCAGTCCTTAGGGACTTGGGTTAGGATCTCCGGTTTCAAGTCCCGTTGCGGACCAGAATATGGAAGTTGGTATGGTAGCTGGAGAGGTGCCAGGGCAAATCCCAAGCACTGCCAAGACGCCCTTGAGCAAGGCACTGAACCTCCAACTGCTCTGGTGTGCTCCCTGCATAGCAGTATGTAGCAGCCCCACTCTGACATCTCTCCAGTAGTGCATGTCCACCGGTCCTGTGTATGTATGTATGTGAAAAGCATTTCTCTCAGTAACAAAGTGTAAAACCAGAATTAATATAATGTTTATTAAAAGAATAATAATAATAGTAATATTAACCTCCGATGTTGAAAAATGAAACAATTGCAGTTCCTCGGGTGTCCACTTGAGGCTAGCTGCAAAAGCCCCACAAGCCCCATAAACCTCCTTGTTAATATGTCCATGCTTACAGCACAAATACAAAAGTTCCCAGCCTGGTAGAAAAAAAAACAGATTTGGTATCATTAGCCTGCTTTACTGGTTTTCCCCAGTTTCAGGAATTCAGCTAGTGACATCATTTTGAACATGGGGACCACCATTATTGGTCTTCAAAACTCCACTTCGGAAACCAATGGGGGACATCGCTGAGACTACAAGCATTTTTATCCAGTCTCCGGATATTACGCAGCCATAAATCCTTTGTATATTTGAGAGTTGGGTATCTGGGAGTGTTCACTTTCAGGCTCCATAAAGAAGGATCTTCTAAATCGTCTGTGTCTTGTATAGTGCTGTAATTTTGTACAATCATTCCACCTAAACATTCTTGCAATAGTCAATAAAAGGCTTGACCTGCGATTTCCGATTTGATACCATCTATTATGTATGTGTGTATATTTTATCCACATTTAACACACCTCAGACTAGCAAATGGTCTAAGCTAAAAATTGGTTATCTACCTATGAATTGCAATATTTAAAACCCAGAGCTCTCCAAAAACAAACGCTTTTATTAGTTGTTTTTTCTTTGTATGTTTATTACAAGTCAAACAAATTCATGTTAACTGTAGCTGCGTAAACCAACCTTCCTCCCACTCTGATGTATCATTTCGGAGGTCCAGATCTTTTGGCTCATGTCGCCCATTGTCTCACACTTCTCCCTACTGTGGTATGTCAGCAGCTGGCTCTGACAGGCTGGAGGGAAGGCTTCACCTTCTGGCATCTCCTGAGTTACAAACTACAGGGAAATCCTTTGTTTCCAACTCCAGCCAGTCAGTGAAATATTTATCACAAATAAAGGATGCGTGGAGAAAAAAGCAGAGTTGGAGTGTTGTTACAGTCGCAGTGGCTGCATTGGCACATTGAGGCCCCTTACCGGTGTTCTGGCAATGAGGGGCCTTGTGCACTCAGTGGAGACATTGTTCGCTCTCAGCGGGTCTGTTTATTCATCATAATGAGAAAAATGCAGGTGACAATGTCAAGCAGCAGAAATTTGAGGTGTGAAGGTTGCGTGGCAGTGTGTTTACGGCGATGGATTTCATTGAAGCCATGCTGATAATGGGCCGCGGAATAAAGATGAGTTTACTCACATTCAGAAGCCCCCTTTGAGAATGTGGGTCTTTTTCTCTCTGGGGGCCCCCGTGCTTATGAAGCCACATGTTTGAACATTCAATCAGCTCCTGCAGCCTTCAAACATATCCACGGTGTTATGCCCGATTGAAAAAGATAAAGATTGAAAGGTCTCTTTTTATCTCCCCGCATAGAAATGGTGGGAGCACTTGTATCTTAATCACAAGCTCGGTGAAGATCGGACACTTTTTCAAACACTTGCGTCTCTTCATGTGACCTGCTTGACTTTCTTTGTTTCAGATGTTCTATACAAAGTCTAAAAGGGGGGGGGGGGTCATTTGGGAATATATGGCGTTGTTGTGTCCAACTGTGGCAGATTGATTAGCCTTGAAGAAATACAACAAAAGGGATAAGAATAAACTCAGTGTTGGAATCCTTTTAAAAGTGTGCAGCCAGTGTCACCCTGATGTGAAGCCGTGGCATCAAAATGTGTTTAATCGTAGTTACTAACCACATATTTTCCCGGGAGCTCCTGAGCACTTATGTCTTGTAGGTTACTCGGCCAGCGAGGTGATCTGTCACGACTACCACCACACGTCCCTGACGCCCAGCCTTTCACCATCGGACTGTGTCGTCCCCACAACCACCTCCGTCCTCATTCATGCACAGCCTGCTCCGACCTCCACCTCAGCAGCAAGGAGGTGTGGACAACAGGAACGTGAGGAATACAAAGGTGAAATCCTTCCTGCATATTATCTCATCTCCCCCTATCCCATTTTTCTAAACAATGAGTGTGGTCTCTAAGCTGCTCTTCTGTTAAACGTCTCGAAATAATGATCGATTGATTGATTGATAAAAACCTTTCACATTTTGGACCACACAGCAGGGAAGCTTTTATCAAAAGTTCTAGGAGGTAGAAATACACTCGCCCATTAATTACATTCCATATCAAAGATATTAATAAACACAATAGTGGGCTGCACCTTATGCTTTGTTCAAGGGCGGCCCGACATGAAGTCGACTTGAGATGGATGGAGATCCGCAGGCGAGCCAAGAGCGTCAGGGCCTGGCTTGTTTGTTGTATTTTTTTTTTTAACTCTGCAGTGTGTGTTGTTTGCAACTTCACTGTCACACTTTGAACAGATGAAAGAACAAAGAACGGGGCAATGGAACAGCAGAAAATAAGGCATTTTTTAAAACTCATTTTTCTTTGCACGTCAGGGAGAGTTTGGAGCGAGCACACAGCTACGGCAGATTTTGTCTTTAATTACAGCGTCTGTTTGAAAATATAAGGCTCGCTTCACTAGTTGTTTTGTCAGATGCCATCACACTCGGTCCTTAGTGATAATGCAGAGGAGCCGGGCTCGGAAAAATAACAGCCTTGGTTTTGCTGATCTGCCAGTTGGCTAATTGTAAGCAGGCCGCCAAAGACCCAGCATGAGGCCTGTCGCATCATTGTCTTTTTTATCACTGTGTGGGTTGTAAGTAGAAGTTGTAAGCTTTCTGTGTGCACGCGGCGGCACTAGCATGTTGCAAATTGTCTCTTCAGCTGCCATAATGGAGTGTGTGTGTGTACATCCAAGTGTGTGCTGGTGTGTTTGTGTGTCTAGATGAATCCAAGATTGTGTGGATGTGCTGTGCATGCAGAACGAGGACAGTGGTTAAGTGTCATCTCTTCTTTTTTGTTGTTGTCAACAAACACCTGTTTATTCTCTGTTAATTAATCGTTTAACATGGTTTCAATTTGTCAAGCAGTTTGCTCTCGGTGAAATTAGCTTGCTAGCTTGCTGACGCTAGCTAACACACCCCCTAATCAGTGTCCAGATGAATTATAAGTGTTGATGTGGCCAGATGTTGCTCCTCCATTCATCCGGGAGGATGTAAAGAATGAATGGGATCAGCCTCTCAGGCGTTGTGTAACCACACAGATGGGCAGACAAAGAAAGGAAGAAGTCGATCATTGTTACATGTGTGGAAAAAATCACCCTGGTTTTCTTTTTATAATATATTCCTCGTATTAAAATTCATTTCAGCTAAATCAACATCTTCTGAGTGGGCTACGGATTCATATTTTCTAAGTGTTTCCAGGTTTTCACATCTCTCTGCAATGGTGTGAAGACATTTTTTCTACACTGATGGTCTGTTTTCAGAAAAAAAACACACACAGAGTGAATACTGTGTTGTCCCAGAGAGGGGCACTGCAGTAATGCATACAGCTCTGAGCCTGTGAAGGCAGCACTGCATCAAATATAAAACACAAACAGGGTAATAAATGAAGCTCTCTTCAACATAAAGGATTCACACTGGAAGATCAACAATATTTAAATTGTAAAAAAAAAAAAAAAAAAAAAAGGTTGTCTACCTTGACCACTGTACTGTATGTCTTTCATTATTGATCCCTGCAGGACAACGGGTCGTCCAGTGCTTACACAGCACGGTGTTTCTGTTTATTATCATGCTGTTTCTTGAAGTATTACCTCCAAGAAGTAACCAAAGCCAAATACTTATATAAGCCAATCAGTCATTGTAATTAATAAAGGCATTGAATCTGTGTGAAAATACAATGTAGTACAAACAAAAGAGTGATGTGTGAATGGAGCAGAATCTGATGAAAATACTAAAATAAACTTTAAATGAAGACAAATGAAGACAATATTTCCTTACACTAAGGGACTTTGTTGAGTATTTGTACATCTTGTTTTCGACATGAACTTACATATTCATGAGAAGAGTGCCAATGTGCGTTCATGTTTAAATCCTTCAAAATAAAAGCAGTACCTGTATTGGTAATCGATGCTTATTTTAATGTGATTACTTTGAATGCTTTTAGATGATTTCCATGCCCCAATCTGTACAATCCAAAGAATATGCAAATGTTTCAAGTCATGGGCACAAGATATTGTGTTGTCTTGATATCATGATCTTTTTTTTCTTTTTTCTTTTTGGGACTTCAGGGGCTCTGATATATTTAAACAATGTGGAAAAAAACACCATCTTTGGCAATGTTGTAGTAACCCACATGTTGAGACACTTTTTTGTTTTTTTACCGCCCTTCACCTAACGTAAAAACGTCTTAAAACATACAATGAGGCCTTAAGCTTTAAAGAATTGATGCTTTAGCTATTTAATTTAATCTAATTGTATTTAAGTGGTTAACAAAGGACTCAATTGAACGAACGCTGCCCGCCGCTATGTGTCACTGTGAGGATTGAGAGAGTAATGACAAACCAATGACAAACAGTTCCTCAAGTGTGAACATTTTTAAATACACGCAGATACCTTCATGCTTTCTAAGACTCTGTTCATGTTTCATGTAAGCTGCTGTGCACAACTCTGGAAATCCAACCAAAATAATTTCTTCTTAAATTCTGAACTTTTCTCCAACTCCCAACTCCAAGTCTATTTCCCTCCACGGTCTCATTATCAGGTATCAGTGACACGTGTGACGACTGTGCTGACAGTGACACTCACATCTTGGAGTTTATTTCTGAGTCCATTAAAAACCCCCATGCCTCCGTCAGTCAGAGTTGGTTAGTCTTTTGTCTCAGCTGAAGCTGCTAACGTGTCAGTATGTAAGGGTGTAGTCGTTACCTCAGCAGTGAACCTAATCAAACACGTGTCTCTTATTCCATCCTTTTTCTTGCGCTCAACCATTGAGGAAAAGCATTTTGATGTGTTTGTCTTTTATTACATTTGACTACAAGGAAAAGAGAGCCTCATGCATTCTGCTATAAATACCAACACTGCTACCTCTGGAGGCATGCTATACAAACACAAGGGGGATTTGTTTTAAAGGAAGATATTGCAACGTTTTTGATCCAGTAGATGTCGCCCTTGAGCACCTGCATTAAACCAAAACAAACTGCTGTTTGGAGAAACCTCCGCTATTCTGAAGCCTCCGCTCTCCTCAAGCGACACACCTCCAACCCCCTCTCCACTCGGGTTCACACAAAGGAGTTATCAATGATGACGCACCATAATTAATCACCATTAAGCACAAGTGGCGGACAAAATTGTCCTTTGCTCAAGCTGCAACTGTCTGTGGCCTGCATTGTTGTGTTAGCATGCAATGTTAACGCTCTTTAGATAACTCATAGCTTCATATTGAACATAAATTGACACAGAATGACCGTGATCAAGACACTTACATGACATCCAATAATCAGTGCGTATGTTCTTCTTCTTTTCTCTAGTCCTTGACTAAAACAGCTTTAAAAGCAATGCCGTCCAGTCCATGTAAACATGATGTAAACACGGCTCTGACAACAGCACAGCCAGCGGGAGTCGAGCTTCTCCCTCATTGTAGACAGTCATGACTCAGAGAGACATTTACACAGGATATACTTGATTTCTGCTGTATTTATTTATGTGTAAAATGGTGCACATTCTTCCTTTAAATGACAATAAATACAATTTGTTTTGTTGTTTTCTAGTTGTGAACTTTTCCAGATGGTTGGTGTCTTAAGATTCACCCATCACTGGTGAGTACTGAGCATGCTGTTAATGATAGCTCGTTACCCAGGGGGAATTCCCAACCCGCTGTACCTTTCACCATTCTCTTAAACTAATCACCATAACAAGACAGAACCAAACACTGCACATAAGAGGTATAGTGACATGATTAAAAAAAAAGACGTGTTCTGATCTGATTATGTCTTTAAAAATGTTCCACAACCAAATGTTGCGTGTGTTCATTAAAGTAAGATGTAGCTTTTTAGCTCTGTCACTAAAGATCAAACATTCCTCTCATTCTTTAATCAGAGCTACATTTGCCTGAGTTCAAACTGTGCTCCTCTGCGTGTTCAAAAAATACATCAAACCCCTTTTCGCCATCATGCATTCCCTTTAGGATTGTCGTTGTGTGTGGGCTTAATGACCACCTTAAATCATAACTTGCTTTCATGACAGAGATCAGAAAACTTTATAATCATCAGTTATGTTTATGTACGTTGTGAGTTGTGTCCTCCTCCTGTGAATATTTGACTATGGAGGCGTAGGATCAAATGTTCTCTCAGAACATATAACAATGTATGCGCATTCAATGTAATGCAAAATCATACAAGACTGCAAAACAGCAGCTCAGGACTCACTGATCTTTGTCACAGTTATCTGTCTGGACTGTATAGAGGTGTTTTCAGACCACTTGCAAAGATATTTTTTTTGCATCAAAGTCAATGCAAAGACACATGACAGCCATAAAACACATGTACACATGTGAGTGAATGTACCTGTTTGATACCTCTCTAGGCGATGTATCTTCCAGGACGCAAACATTCAATGCCTGATTATTAAAGTTGTGATCAGCACAACTGCGGACCCCAGGAAGAATAGCATCTCGCTATGCTGAAGCTAATGGGGATCCAAATAAAAAAAATTAAAAAAAAGTGACACAAATGGAAGTTGATCCATCTATAAAGGATAAATGAAACCAGTGGCCATATTTACAAAGCCTCCTAAATACTAAGAGTTACTCTTAGTGACAAAATTCTCTTAGAATCAGGACATTTTCTAAGAATTTCCCCTTAAAGTTGAGGCTATATCCTTGTAAAGATGAAAGTTATTCACAAAGTGTCTTAGCCCTTAAGAGAGCTCCTAAGGTGTAAAACTGTTAGGAGTAGTGAGGAGGACTTTTAAAAGGCTTAAGTTTCTCAAGCTGAGGAGAAAACAAAGAAATGTTCTCCAGACACCATGGAAAATATTTTTCGACTCATAGTTGGGCAGAACTGACAACAAATATTTGTGCAAACATTTCAATTTATTACTTTTTTCAGTACATAGTGAGACATGCATGTTGGCTTTTTCTACATGTGGTTACCTCCACAAGTGCATCCAATCACTAATTAAGACTCTTAACACGCTTTTATAACTGTCTCTTATCCAATCGCACTTTCTGAAAAAATGTGTCATACCTAGCACCAGGGTCAACCACGCCTCCTCAGTAAGATAAGAGTTTTGGTCTCTTCCTCGCTCACAGTCGCTCTGTGAATGTTCCTAAATCACTCCTAGGCTAAGTTAGGAGCTCTCTGAGAGGATTCTCAAAATGTTTGTGAATAAAGCCCAGGAGTCTTGTAGTCTTCCTCACAGAACCTCCAACCTACTCTCAAGGGGAAGATGTAGGTAGACCAGTTCAGCATTAGCTCTCAGCAGGAACTGCCTGTTATAAGTTGGATATATTTGCTGGCTGTTTCTTTTTTTTTTTTTAAGTCTTTTCTTATTGGCCCAGTTGAGGTTCCAAACCATGCAACAGCACAAAAGCTTAAAACAGATGCTGTGCTTCTCTAAAAGAAAAGGCTACAGCGACAAACACTCATCAATGATAGTTGTGAACATGTTGTAAAAATTAAGACACAATATAAAGTGTAAAATGCATTCAGCAATCTTCATTGTCGAAGGACCCTTGGATGGTAATGTGCATTACAAAGGAAACAGTTTCACATGAGATATCTATGCTGAAAATGATTGTACATTAAATGTTGATGCATCATAAATAATATTGCACATACATGCTCATACTGTCGACTTCACGTCCTGTAGAGTACACTGTTTAGTGTTACTGGGGAGCTGGTGGAGGGGTAGGGCAGCGTTCCTGTCGAGTTCAGTTCAGTGATTGGCTCTGGGGTGAAAGCTGTTTTTTTTTTTTTTAAACCTGGATGTGCCGGACTTGAGGGCCTTCCAGATGGCAGCAGAGGGAACAAAATGAGCTTGTACTGCAGGTTCTTATACGCAGAAGTCTTTGTGTAACAACAACGTTAAAGACAATTTGAGTGAATTCACTCTGCTTTGAAAGCCAGTAATACATACAACAGTTAGCCCTGACCAAACAGTAGCAGTGTTAACAAATGAAAAGGTTATTACTGTATCATATAAGAAACAGAAAGGTGACACCGTTTATATACAATGTATTCATCCTAGTGCAAAAGAAGAGGGGATAATCGGAGGTTTAACCATTTTTCTAGAACAATAGCACGCATCCTAACACATTCAACACGTAAACAGCATTTTCTTCTCCTTCTCCTTGACTGTGTGCATGACATGAGTGCAGACAAGAAAACATTTAGTGAGAGTCATAAATCTCAGCCGCTGGCTCAATATTTCAGAGTCATTGCTATTGATCAACAACCTTATGAATCCCCTGAGCATAGATCATGATCTTTTTTGTTAGGAGACAATAAAAAAAATCTCATTCATTCTACTCTGAAGGTTCTCTGAGATGATGGCGGAAGATGCAATAATAGAACAGTTTGTTTACGAGCGATTCATAATCCCCCCGACCCCCCACCACACACGCACACACACATATGATGCACCTGCTCAGCTTGATATTTTCTGGGAAACCTGATAACGAATGAAGAAAACTGGCATGAGAAGATACACCTCCATTGACCAGCAGAGAATCAGTACATTATTGATGCTTCTTGTGTCAAACTGAGTGTGTGAACTGCACAACAAGCATCTCCTCGGTGTGGAAATGGAAGCCAAGGTCTTTATCACCTGATTGCGTAATGTTGCCAAGGCATTATACTAAATCACCAAACTCAGACGAGCCTTTTTATTTGGTCTCATTTGTAATCTTCATCCATCAGAGGAGACAGAAGCAGCATTAGCTGTAGAGAGATTTAGCATGTTATCGAAACATGAAAGCAGAGGCAAAGTATATTAAGCTTAAATGCAGACATTGAAAGTGGAAGGTTTGTGACAAAGAAGCTAAAAGACTTTGAAACTCATATGTTACGCTCCCCCATAAGGACCTGTGTCCTGCCAGTGTTTTTTTTTTTTTCAGATTAAGCGTCAAGTGCAGATCGTTTCCAGCAGTAGGCGGCCACCCGGAGAAAAAGCACAGCAACCTTTATTTTTCTGAGCGCTCTGCCTTTTTTGTGCAGCTGCTCCGAGCGCTCAAGTTGAAAATCGCTCAACTTTTTCAGATCAACGCTGACGTCACCAGCTCTTTTCCAAATGTATGATATTCCCTGTAGTTTTACCCCCTACCGATCGCGTCTTGTATCTGCATCCTCTTTGCTCCATGCCTGATCGGAGCAGGGTCGGCCATTGTCAAAAGACTGTTGTCATAGGGACAGGAGGGATGTGCAGCGCTTATCTTCACAGTGCACAAACGCTTCATGCAAACACTCCCGAGCGCACAGCCAGCACTTTTCTACCCTTTAAAAATGCTAGGTGGACACGGGGCCTAAGGCGGCCTTATGGGGCTAACAACCCACAAATAGACCCAATGAATTGCATCACACACCCTACCAAGGTGTACTGTAGTGTCTTGCAGCATACCTTCAAATGTAATCGTAGATAATCTGTCACCACTATTCTGATAGTTTCTGTTTGATGCCCTGTTGGACTCCTTGTTTGAGCAATATCTCCAAAAGATCTCAGCAACTACTTTGATGAGCACACGGTTATGGCAGGAGATACATCAAATTTTCATGTACCACAAACCATGAACATCAGTGCAGCTCTGGAAGACAGACACATTATCAAGCATTGAACCAGACACTCCTATCGCCTCCTGCAGCCTTGGTGTCATCTGAGGATAATGTTTGGAGTCTGGCTGCAGAAGCTTGATTACCAGCGCTTACACCTACGTTTCTTGCACACATACACAATGATCTAATGAGGTTACATGGGATGAGCTTGCATGAATTAGTTGTTCTTCTGGAAGGCTGAGGAGCACATGGGTCAAATGTTAATTACAAATTGTCTCCCGTTCACAGAGAATAAAGATTGTAATTAATCCTGGACGGGACAAATGCATTGCAATTTGCCACGCTAATGTACCTGCGTGGCCACAAACGGCGCAGCTCGTTTCTCGAGAGCATAATTAAAAAGTTATTCACCCCTGCCTTAATGTTAAAGCCAAAAGGTGAAAAAACACTTAAGCGTGACATCATCTGTGAGGTGCTTCTAGGCTGAACAGGACCTTGCATGGTAAAGCTTGTGTTCATTTGACATTAAAGAGGCAGAAATGCATCGTAAAAATGTCAATTTTTGAGGCATGTTTTGGTATAAAATAGGTCTACTACCTATCAAATCATGCAAAATATGAAATAAAGACGGCAATATTTGTTGTTTTGAAAACCAAGCATAAAAAAGATAGCAGCTTTTTAGTGCTAAAATTGCCAAATTTCCATGCCTCAAAACAATGCCTCATCCTATTAATATCCTCTCTTTTCTCCTCTTGTCTTGCTGGGTAAAATGACAGCCTGGACTTGAGAAACCAGACGCCCAAAACTATGCATTGCTGTTCAGTTGGGTGTCCGCACCACTGACTGTGAATGGAACATTAACATTTTGGAGGTCAGAAAGTTTCTTTGAGCCTTTTACACTCAAGTGGCCTATCTTCAGTTCAGCATAAGAAAAATCGTTCAGTCCCATTTTCTCACCAAGAAATGCCCTGGAGACCATCACAGTGTCCACAACGTGAGTCTACAACCCAAGGTCACTGGTGCTGCTTCACAATGTATCTCTAATTCATTTGTAGCGAGGACACAGCGCCATAGTCCACAAATGTAGACTTTTTGATTTGGGAAGAAATCTCTTCATTAAAGCTGGTGTATTTAGAAGTCTGCTCGATTTTGGTGACCTTCAAACTCGCAGCTTTCAGAGTGTACGAACATAATGACTGTAATTAAAAGAAGGCAACCATCATTGCAAAATGACTAATGTGACCATTAGAGCTAACATGGCGTTCAGCACTCTTCCAGGCAAGCCTACGCAGGCAGCAACAAAGTCTCACCAAAGCAGCAACACGGCTAATTAATATATAGGAGTACACAAGAACCCGCTTGATCCAGAAGTTTTGTGTGTGCCGGCCCCTCTCAAGGTGACAGAGCATGTTGTGGCTAGATTAAATATTTATTGAGGGGTGTCATTACGCTGCCATTATCATTTAGATCAGTTCATTAAACACCAAGAAACACCAATGATGAGACCATTACTGTTGTTAAATAAAACACGATTAAAAGAGATAAAAGTAAGACTAATTCGACCACACACACTGGTGTGGGTGTGTACACAAAAACAATTGCACACATGTCGTGTTGAGGTCACTGATCTGGATCTCTCCATGGTAATCGCTGAACAGCCATTCTTGGCTGTGTAACAGTGACACGAGTAATCATTAACCCCTAAACTGGTTCAGGCAGTTTAATAGCTGTTTATAAGAGGAGCTGTGTCAAAAGTTAAAGATGTAACAAAAGGAAATGGTTGTGAACAGACCAACTCTTAGTTGTCGTTTGTTATTCCATATTCTCTTGATGACACTGGCTTTCTCTGCTTTTCTTCTCGTGTATAGTTACATACATAATTTATAGAGTCTCTTAACCTTGAATGTAGTGGTGGAAATCTCTCTTGGATTAGCTGGTTCAGATGTTGCTCACACACAGATTTGTTTAGCATCAGTTATATGGCAACAAATCAAATAACTCCAAGTCATTGGAGAATTTTCTACACATGTATATGTACATGTATATGTATCTTTCTTCCCACAGAGATGCATAGTTTAAAAAAAAAAAAAAAAAAAAAAAAAGCATCCTGCACTGAAAACAGCAGCAGTGACCGTCTGAGTAGCTTATGGTCTGGAAGGATGCAGACTAAGAAATGCCTCATTAAGAGAGACCATGTGTCAACATTTGTCTGTGATTCTTCACATGAATAAACAATTGGAAACATCGACTTAAATTTCTACGAATACTATTTCAAATAAACTAAATGATGTTAAACATCCTGCTGTTGTCTGTTTGGGGAATCTTCTTAGGGGATCCATCGCAGCTCCTGGGCATGATGAACCCTTCTTAGGAAATTACGGATAAGAGGAAAGAAAGAAATAGTGAGCAAGGGTTGGAGGGAGGTGTGGGGAACGTGAGAATAAGGGGTGGGGCAGGGGGGTTAGGTTTGACCTTATGGGAACGCTGGAAGAGGCGCAATTGAGGTTTGGTCCTGCTCCAGAAAGAGACTTTGCTATAAAGCAACATTTAATATAGCTTACCTCCAATACAAAAACAAAATTAGGGACTCATTAAAAGAAAAGGGAAATGACACTGATTGAGTTTTGCATCCCATGTGTGCCTTTATTTTAATATGTGCCCGTGTTGAGGTGCTTGGGACCGTTGGATAGGGCCTTATACCTTTAAATGTTTGAAATGATAAATTGCAGATTTTGAGTGGAATTTTGACTCGGGACTATAGTCAAAGTCCTTGTAGTTGGAACAACATCATTGTGATTTGTTCTGTAGTTTCTCTCAGCACTACAAAACAAAATGTCTGTGCAAAAACGATTGAAAGTAAGAGATAAAGATATCCTGTACCCATGTTACTTCAATGTGATGAACATCATTTTATTCCAAAGCCACATTAAAACATGTTCTACCAACAAATAATGAAGAACCAAAGCCCAACGACCAACTAAGCAAATACGATTAATGCCATCCTTATCTTTAAACAAGCAGTGACTGCTGAACGGACATCACGTTTCGGTGAATGGTAAAACTGTATCCTGCAGCAGACACTGTTATCTCGTTGAGCTCCTCTGGCTTACTCGTAGAAGTCTGTTCTCTCTGCGCTTGTGCATACGATCTCTGACAGATCTAAATGAAAAGGTGACATTCTCTAGCACAGATAATTCATTGTTTTTTTTTTCTTTTCAGTCACAGCATGAACAGTAGGGGTATGCTGGAAAAAAAAATATATAGCGATGATGTATGGATGTAGCCCCCTTAGAAAAAGAGACTGAGAGATGTCCTCTGCGGTGTGTGACAAGTGTTTAATGTGAATGATTGCTTAGCCACGTCCAATGGATCTCCAGCATGGGCCCTATTTTTAGAAAAGTACTTCTAAATGTCCACCAGCTTGATGTACATCTCCAACAGAGAGTGGGGGAACAGGGCACTCCATCTTGATAAGTGCAGCCATTTGATGGAAGTTGCAAAATATAGCACATACGTACATTCACTCGGCACAGGAGGGGGAAAAAAAAAAACGTGTTAAGACCTTTCAGATATCCGACACATGAAGAGATGTCTCTGAAGTTAAACGGATTCTTTATAACCACAGGAAGTTAAACAGACCCTATGGATCACTGCTGTGACCTCAATGTGGATATGGAAACCATGTTGTTGGCTGTAATTTGGATTTATTGTATTAAACTCTGATTCATTTATGTTTCAGAATGAATACCTATAATTTTAATTCTCAGTGTTGGCACTTTTCTCTCTGTTTTTTTTTCTGTTTTATTGAGGATTGATTTGTATACACATTTATAGACCTCAGATAGACTGATCGATGCAAGAATGGGAACTAATGAGCAATCATCAAACAACAACAAAAAAAATAACAGGCAATTCAGTAAACCATTCAAATGTTTAATTGCTTTCAGAGAAAACCATGCTGAGTGTTTCTCATTTCAGAAACTGAGGACATTTTGGTTGTATGTTATTTTCCACTTGAAGTCTTTTGACATGGATGTTACATTCCAATTCAAAATGTGAAAAGTTAGACTCGGAGGTGGATTACATTGAAACATTGCCAAGCCTCCAGACAATAAACAACACCATCAAGGACAGTTGGAACAGGCCCAATGTTAAACGATTATTCTAATGTATGTGAATTCTGTGGAAGAAGGAAAAAAAAAAAAAATTTGCATAATCAGTTCAATCCAGGTCATTTCTGAGCCAATGGAGAAAATTACCATGAGAGATGCATATGTTTAATTATCTTGCATCTGAAACTTTTTTGAAAAAAAAACAAAGAAAAACAAGGATTTACATTTGGGCTTGGAGCATGGATTAAGACAGTGCCATGAAAAATATTATTAGCAGACATATTATATTAACAGACACCTTAATTACTTTTTAATCAAAGAGAGAACATGAACTAAGACCCAAATTCTTCACTTCCCCAGCAGCCACTGAGAAGTATAGGATAAGGATAAGGGGGGATCGGTGTGCAAACATAACAAACAAAACGGAGGCTAACTTGTTGAAGCGAACTAACTAAAGTCATTGACTTTACTTTATTTTCAGAGGAGGTTTGACATTATTCAAGGTGATATTTGAGAAAGGGTTTCTTTCATTGTAATGAGCCACTAGCACACACACACACACACACACACACACACACACACACACACACACACGCTCACACACAGAAAAAAACAGGCTAATGGACACTGCGCACTTGAAAAACAATGTGCTTTGTTGTGTGGAGCTCAAACCTTGTCCCTTTAAAAGAAGACGAAGTAACATCTTCCCAGAAAGCTTTTTGAGGTCAACCTAAAGTGGAGAACGTGATCTTGACACATTTTACACGTTCCTCAAAAAGCTGCATGAGCCGAGGGACACCAGATATCATTTGTTCAGAGTGAGAAGTGTTGCAGGAGTGTTTCTCCCTGTGAAAAGATTTTGGTGGGGCAGGGAGTTTTTCATGCTCCGGCCAGTCTCCCTCTGATTTAGATATGTTGTCATTGGAGGCTTGTGTGACCCAAATGGCTTTCCAGAGGCACCTGTAGGTGGGAAGATATACGTCTGACCAGGTAAAGAGGATCTGTAATTGGAGTACCTTTAACAAGGCTGTTACTTTGCCATAAATCATGACAAGTGAAAATCCTGTGCCCTCTATTCAGGGCCCTGAAAAAAAGTGCAGGAGGAAAAATTAACTGTGCCTTGCTAGAACTTTTTCCTCTTCAATCCAGAGGGGGTTTTATTGGATTACATCCTGCCTGCTGGGCTTACAGTGAAGTGAGTTCTTTGTAGTAAAGCAGCCAATATCTGTAGTAAAAAACCCACTTTTTAAATATCAAAAGAGAAAAGCACCATCACGTGGGTACAGCATATCACAAGTTAAAGAAAAAAGTTAATCAGGCTTAAAATGTTGTCGATTTGCATACACTCGTTTAACTTAAACACTGCCTCTCGATTGACGGTTCCTGACTGACTCCTTAGCCCCGTTTCCACCAAACGATCCGGTTCAGTTCGGTTCTGCACAGTACCCATTTATTGGCATTTCTACCGTCAAAAGTTTGGTATTGTTTACTGTGTCCCTCTTCTTCTTGAACGTTTAAGTTAATTAATAGCAGACTACACTGTGTTGGGCTGCTATGATGTCACACTATATTACATAGCTGACCTGGCTATCTCCATCTGGCTTACACTCAGCTTACCAAAATAAGGGTACGGCTGGCTGTGGAAACTCAAACAAGTTCCGGGTTTACTTTACCGGACTGTACTGAACTGAACCAAACTGTACTGAACTGAACCAGACTGCCTGGTGGAAACGGGGCTTTTATGTCGCTAATTCTTCAAACTTTACAAGTTGAGTCGACAAACATTTTTAAGAAAGTTCTGTCGGTTTCTGCCAATTCTATATAAAAATGAATTCTGATTGTCTCTGCTCATCCAATCAGACTTTTCGAGCTACATTTGGGGGAAAAAACACCCAGCTGCTTCCTTCGTTTTTGATAACATGCACACTAGAGTTACAGTTTGTTAGTCTCATTCTGTGTTTCATTTGAATTACTCTGCACTAAAATGTGTCAGACTCTCATTGCGTGGGTCATTACGTTATTTATCATCTAATCACGATTGTCTAAATCCTATTTACATGCCACAGTCTCCCATTTTCTGCGGCTCTTTTATAAAAGACAAATTGAAATAACGTGTACACATCCTTATGAAATCAGGTTATTATGTTTAGATAAGCAAACAAAGCATGGATACTCAGGATTACACACGTTGTGTCTGTTCTGCCTGTAAGGATGATAATGCATAATTTAAGACACTTAACCCCAAATTGCTCCTGCTTCTTCGTTGGGGGCGTGTGAAACTGTGCTTGAGCACAGATCGGAGCACTCACACTGGTCAAATGAACTGGACTTTAGGGGTGAAGCGTGCTAAGCCACGGTACGGAGGATGACTGCGCCCCAACACAGTGACAAAGACTTGTTAGTCTGCATATAGATCCATTTTTAAATGAACTGTTTTTGAGACTCAAACTGTAACAAACTGATTTTATCATAGCATCTTATAAACATATGTATGTTATTTACAAGACTAAAATGACATTTGATTACATTACATATTTTAGACTGGGCTTCATAGGAAAAGAGAAGAAAGAATAAATATATCAGAGAAAAGAAGCAATAATGATAGAGTAGGAAAGTACAGCTTGTTCACTTTACATTAACGGTAAAGTTCAGTGCTTTATATGGATGTATTAATAGCAATGTAATGATAGGCTGTGGTACTGGAGTTGTGGGTGAGAGGACGTGGAAGTCCCTTTGTGTGTGAGGGAGTGCTGTGAGACAAACATTACATTTCAGGTTGACTTCAATAAATTGCCTTTAAACTAAACTACTTGTATTTGCATCATTGGGAGCTTTGTCGACATGCTGGACAGTAAAGCATCTGCACATAACATTTTGAATGCTGCATAATTAAGGACCTTAAAGGATAGCGTTAGCTGCCAACCTGAGACATTTCTGCCCATGGGGCCTCGTTAATTGAAACTTACTCATAACAATCCAGAATATTTTTATATATAATACACTACTGCATGTGCAAAAAATCCTGGAGGCATAATTATTCTGGGGACTTTAAAGCCGGCAGTTCCTGGCTTGATGTGCTAACTTTTGAGTTGCCAGAGCTTCCTACTTGTTTATCACCTCAATACCGTCAGCACTAATTACCGCAGGCACTGACTGCGATACTGTAAATATGCCTGTACAGGGTGCTTTATATGTCTCATTATGTAATAACTCTTTGCTTCACACATATATAGTGGTGTTCTATACAAGCTGAACTCAAAACAGCTTGGTGAGATGACACAGCTCTGTGAGAACTAATGCAGAGTGACTTCCCCATTCACACTCTATTAGACTGATTATGCAATTCAATACGCGTGATGATAAAATTAGTTCTTTGCAGATATAATAATTGTCATCATAGAAGCCTATTAATTAGTTGGTTTAACACGTAAAGGATGCATGCTCACAGTTTAGTCACGATGTGACCCACACTTCGAGCATTGTAGTTGTTTGTTTTCATGAGCGGTGTTACAGATTGATGTTTTCCTGTTCTGTTGTCCCTCTCCCTCCTTTGTTGTCTGTCGCTCTGCAGGTGAGGTCGATCACTCCAGGAGGTGCACCTGGTCTTGATTGCTTAGAACCCCAGAAGATAAGAGGCTCAGATAGCCTATCAGCACTCCTAAGTATCAAGACGGGAAAATGATGCAGACATGATATCATATATTTATAAGTACACATGCAGTAAACTACATCCTTTACAGACTATTAAACAAGGCCTTGGCCATCGGGTTCATTTGGATTCCCACTCATGTTGGCACAGAAGGTCATGAGGATACATAAGCAAAACAATCTCTAAAAGAAGTACAAGCAGTTCTTTTTACAAATTGATAAGGCCACAAGTACACAGAAATGATCCACGGGAAGTTGTTCATTTGCACTTTCAAAATATTCAGCGTTTTTTGAAGACATCATCCGTACAGTGTGGGCCAATAAAGACTTACTGTTAAGGGGGTTTCATTTTTGTGTTAGCCAATTAAGACATTAACAAATAAGATAGATTTTTTTTTTTTTTTTTGGGGGGGGGGGATAACTTAAAAGCCATGACGCGTGCACCATACTGTATACTGAGGAAATAGTTTGAATCCGACCTTGGCCCTTTGCTGCATGTCCCCCCCCCCACACACACACACTTTCTCCTCCCAACATTTCCTGTCTCGCTCCTCAGCTGTTGTATCTAATAAAAGGCAAAAAGGACCAAAAAAAACATCTTCTCAAAAAGACATTTTTGTACCAGGCTGTTTTGGAGCCAGCATCATGCCCACACTCGAGGAATTACAGTTTTTTTTTGCACTTCAGCATTGGCTTCATTTTTCAACACTGGAGGTTGCCACTTGGGCCAAACACATAAGCAGTTAGTAATATCGATGGTGGCGGTGGCAGGTGGCGATAATGCACCAATAAGCTGCTTTGACAACCAACAAAAAAATGAATAGAAGAGGAGGACAGGCTTTCGGTGTGGGGACTGTCGCTTGTTGCCTCTCAATCAAGGATTTGTGTGTTGTTGTGTGTTTGTAATTCAGACTCCAGTCCATCTTTTTTGTAATGGGTTCATTCTATCGATTTGACCATTTTTAGGTGTCTTATACATTTGTTATTTGGTCAGGTTCCTCAGGCTTCATAAGGAGAATAAATATTATGAATGAGTGACAACTTTCAGTCAAGGACAATTTGATGTGCATATCAGATTTGACTACAGGGATTAAAGTTGTTTACACAAATTAAACAACCAATGAATACCTTTTTTTTCATATATATTTTCTCAAACAAACTTTAAACCGGTTAAATCAGTCAGGGCATTTTCTGTCCATTAAAATGCCTGGAAGTTTTCCATGACCATCATTGACTCAAAACTTAACTTTGAAATTAATTGTGAACCTGTGTAAATAAGGGCACCAGTGTTGGTTCTGTCTGAAGAAATTGGTCCGTTTTCACATTGACAAAACCATGATGACCCTTTTTCAACCGTGCTTATGTCGATTTAATCTTTTTCTGTGGTGTCATGGTTTGGAAACCTATCAATGGAGAACAGAAACTCTCTGAACCAGATCGTGAGGTGGACCAGTAAGCTGATTGGAGAGCAACAGCTGAGTCTGGAGACTTTGTACACCAGGCAGGTTGAGCGGATCACCAGCTCAGTCCTAAAATATGAGTTTCAGCTCCTTCCTTCTGAACTAAGACTTTTAGTTTTAAAATGCAGAACGAAGCGCTATAGGAACAGCTTTGTCCCTCACCTGCAACCAAATTTACCCATGGGTACAAATAAAGTAACCTCAACCTGATTGTCAATGTGGATAACTGTTTCCCTTGGAGTTCCAAAATAACCATTTTAAACCTAAATATAAATTAGAACAGAATACGTGTATCGGCAAATTCTTTAAATAATGTTGACGTCTTCTTAAATTATGCTGGGATTCTGATCGTTTCCCATTGTCACTCGGATTGAAGAGGATGACGACTTATCTGAAAACTGTTGATGAGCTCATCTTGTAGAAAATGGAGCTGGTCAATATGTTGTTTTTTTAAAATGTTGATACAAATAGAATGCAGTGAATACCTCGCCCTAGGAGTCTGCCTGCAGGCCCCATAAAGCTGCAACTGTAGACCGGTTTAATGAGGCATCATGTGTCTGAAAATAAGGCTTTTTATTTCAGGAGCAATAAAAGAAAGACTTCTCATATTCCTTCACACTCCCTCAGCTGAAACTTTGAAATGCTAAGACCTTTCTTCCCCCCGCCTTATTATTTCCTCTAAGGTCACAAAGAGTGTCGACTCCAATGGAAAGAACGGTCTGTAATTGCAATCATGATTTCACAACAACTTGCCATCTAATTTTTGCCCTTTTTTTGGATGAGCAGCAACACATTAAAGAGCACTAGTGTTAAAGTTCAGATGCTCCAGAGCCGGATAAATAATTAGCAACTCAGTGGGAAGTAGCAGCTAATACAGCAATTACCTTACCTAATACCTTGATGATCACCGAAAGGTTCCTGCAGGTTCAGAGGGACCGCTGCAGCAGAGAACCGCTCCAATTTGCTATTCATTGACTTCTTTGATTTAAGCACCGGTCCCAAGCTCATTAAAAAAAAGGACCATGAGAGACTGAATTAGGAAATGTAATAGGCACAGAGCTCACCTCCACTGTATATCCACTGCTTTTAATCTAAAAAACACTTTGTACACCTTCAAGTCAGATGCTTTGTTTTTGAGATTAAATAATTTTTGACGTGACATACAAGTAAAAAGATTTGTTCTTAAAGATGAGAAGTGCCTTGAGATAAAAAAAAAAAAGTTTTATTCTTCAGCTATTTACATGATTATATAATGAATTCCCAAACAAACCAGGTTTCATTACTTCCATTTATTTTAAGGCCTTACAAACAAGAGCTCTGAAAGTGTGGCCAGACACAACCTCTGTAACTTGAGAAAAAAATAGCTCTTTAAAGTGTCTCAATTAATGATTTCCTTCTAAAAGGTCACATTTTATACTCATTTTCAGACAGTTTGAATAAGTCTCAGAGCTCCACAAAACATGTCTGTGAAGTTTCTGGTTCTAAATCCACTCTGATCCTGTATTTGATCATGTCTATAAACCCCTCTATTTCAGCCCTGCTCAGAACAGGCTGTTTCTGTGTCTGTAGCTTTAAATGTAAATGAGCTGTGTTGGGGTTGTATCAAGTCAACCCCAACAGCTGTGTCTGACCACGTCCCCTCTCTGGAAGGGCTTGGGTGGCTCAGGCTTTCTCGCCCCATGCCCTATTATTCACAGTAAGACGGCAGACTCAAAGGGCAGAACAAACACCTAGCTGTTGGAGTGTCACCCACCTGAGGGAGGGGTTACTGCCCTTTGTGGTGTCACAAAGGGAAAATCTCGGCCTGTTTGAGAGCACATTTTCTGAAAGGTGGAGCAGGCAAAAGATGGAGAGGATGACATTTTTCTCATCATGGTTTGTAGACAGACTAGGGGCATTTATTAGTGTTAAAAACAAACATGGTGAAGTGTATTTTGCATAATATGTGACCTTTAAAGAGTGCTAATTATTAAACATCCCAAAATGTGTTAACAAAACTTAAATACACATAGAGTTCCAAAATTACTGATGTGTTAAAGTATATTCCTCTATTTTATTTTGTGTTGCCTGAATTCTGATAAAAATACAGGCCAACTTGTTGGACTTTATGACTATGACATAACCTTTAATCTTAGGTTATCCTGCCTTTAGAGATATGAACCATTAAAATAAATTGTAAAAAATGACATCACAATAAGCCTGAGTACCAATGTGTGCACTGCTGGAGTCATTTTGATTGCAGTTCAAACAGATTTCAGACCTGTTAAAGAAACTTTCCACTTCTTGTTTTATATTCGAGCCTTGGAACCACAGTGATATGATATGGAGTGCTCTTGGGATTTCTTTCAGCCTCCCGTCCCCTGGTAAACTACTTTTAACAAGAACTGAAGGACTCTTTCAAACATTAATCTCACATAGAATTATGTGGTGGTCTGGGAAAAGGAATTACAGGGCCTTGGTCTGGAATTTAAGTGCTCTGAAATATGATCTTGAATTCCCTCTCTGTCAAAAAATCTAACTAATGATAATCATTTACAAGGATACATTATGCAATGGCCTTAAACCTGAACATTGGTAGGTAAAATTGGTACCCATCATGACATATCACAAGTTATGTGTAAAAGTCGTATAAATTTACAAAGCAGCTCGAGCATATTGGGGTTAAGTGTCTTGCCCAAGGACACATCGGACATGTAGCTCTGGAGCTGGGGAATTGAACCCCCAACCTTCTTGTTTGGAGACAGCTGACTCTACCAACTGAACCACAGCTGCCCCATAATGAGCTGTTTAGTGGGGGTTACGAGGTATTCAAATCACGTTTAAAAGTTCAGGTTTTTTAAGGAGACAACGGACTCTACATACTGAGCCACAGCCACCCAGGACCCCAGGAGTTTTTCCAAACGCTGTCTGCGGCGAGCTCACGGCATCCTTGAAGTCTCCTCCCACCCTGCCCACAGACTGTTTACCTTCCTGCCCTCCAGTAGGCGCTTCAGAAGCCTCCGGACCAGAACCAGCAGACTGAGGAACAGCTTTTTCCCCCAGAGCTGTCTCTCTACTGAACTCTGAACTCTGTCTCCCTCCCGAACTCCCCCCCCCTTCCCCTGCACATCACCTCACACCCATCATCCCCCCACCACTCCTCCTGGTCATACACACACATCTCTCATCCACCTGTTTTATTGTATTATAGTCACCTCAATAAGTTATCAACCTGTACAATATGTCCATACTCTGTATATTATCTGTAATCTAGTATAGCATGCTCACTGCACCTTAATCTGTATATTATAATCTGAAGAATATAATTATATTTATAGCATTTATTTATATTTATAGCATCCCATTAATCCAGCCATCCATATATACCCAATAATTCACTTTTTTTTAGTCTACATCTGTAAATTTTGTAATTACTGTACATAGCATGCACTTTCTGCTTATTGCACTTTCGGTGAGATGCCAAACCTCATTTTGTTCCTCTATACTGTAATGATATATGTGTAATGACAATAAAGTTGAATCTCATCTCATCATCTCATCTCATGAGGACTATAGCTGCTGCTCACTACAAATGACATTCCCAACTAATATAAAATTCTTAAAGATTTTAAGAATCACTTCTTAAAGATTTTAAGAATTTTTTTTTTTTTTTAAATAAGTGAGTCAGACAGAAAGCTTCCAATGAATATTTAAGCCTTATGCATTATGTACACATTAGGCATGTTTTTGGGATGCAAATCAATTTGATTGGCTTACATTAATCCCTTCAGCTCACAATTGTGTGTTTGTTTCTGATTGTAACTTCACAGCAGCTTCATTTGACTTACTCCTTTTGTGGGAATAAAATACAACCAAGAAAACATTCAAAAACATTTGAGCCATGTTTTTTTCTTGACTGACAAGGCAACTCGATTATGTCCTATGGTGTTCTCTCAACAACATCCACATGCTTACAGTCTTAGTAAACAGGCACTCCTGGCAGTAATCCCCCATCACACAAGAGGGCACTTGACTGGAAACTGGCTCGGTCCCAACGCGGTGTTTATGAGTGGACATCCTCAGCTGCCCGTTCTTCCATTTAGCCAAAACTCATAACTTGTCATCTCTGTCACACATCCACACATTTTGAACACCAGTCATTTATTCTGCGCTTTGGTTTTGTGGGACACAGGTGCAAAAATGTAAGTGAGAAATATATTTGTGAAACTTCTTTGGCTGTATCCACTCTGCAGCAGAGGCAAACAAACAATTAGTCCTCCCACTTAACATCCTCAGCTGGTTTGGCTTTTCATTTTCAGTAACTTTGTAAACTTAAGTTACATAATTGTGACACATAACTTTAAACCAATGGAATCAATCAAGGAGAAAATTGTTTTTCCTTTCATTAAATTCACATGTCATAAGGGGGATAGCAGATCCGACCAGCGCTGTTACTAAGTACTGCCATCATTAAGCCATGATGCTTATACATTGCATCTACACCAGTGTTATATTGGTGTCCCAGTGTGTTGATTCCCATTGGGGTATAGCAGAGGCCTACAGGTACTGCATGTAAACACACAGTGGGAGCTTCACACGCACTCAGACTGCACACATACACTGGAGGCCTCATGAGGTAAGACGTAACATAAAAATGTAATGTGTAGTTGTCATTTAAAGAAACATGAGATGTACATACTGGGAAACCGTAAACGTAATGACACTGCTTTCTTTTTCTGAGATTGAGCGCTTGGTGCAGGATTTTAAAGTCATCAGCCCCTCCCACTCACCTGTGGTGAATTTTTCTTAATATTTCCTACTATGTTCTCACATTGCCTTACCCTGACCGATGCAAAATGCTTTCTAAGGGGCTGGCAGGAAAAATTCTGGGTAAGGTTGACATGAAAAATTCAGCTGTTCTGCTTTCACACTTGCAACTCACCCTGAAAGTTTCAGTGTGTTTTTAGGAGTTTGGTGCATATGAGACCAGGACTGGAGAGTGATGGTTGAAGGTAAAACTTGGGTAATACTTTGACTTTCACCCAAGTGAGCAGACTTTAAGTCCAATGCAGGACCTCAAAATTCCATTCCATAAAGTTTTGGTGGCTTGAACCTCTTGTGAGGAACTTTCTGCTTGCATCGATTCTGGCACCCTATGCTATGTCACATAACTCTTTGCAGAGCCTTTCAGCAAATAGACACGGGTTATAAAGCTTACAGAAGAAAAATCTCATCCTGGGGTGATGGTTTAGCTCAGTTGGTAGAGCAGGTGCCCAATGTACAGAGGCTATCAGTCCTCATTTTACTGGTTGCAGGTTCAATTTCCCATCTAGACACTATATGTTGCGTGTCATCTCCAACCCTCTCTCACCACATGTCCTGTGGACCTTCAACTGTCCTTTCAACCAAAAGGAACATCACCCTGACAAAAAAAAAAAAAAATCATCCTGCTTAGCTTCTTCCTGATATCCTCCTACACAGCTTTTCATGAAGCACGAATAAACACCTTGTAACTATAATGAGAAAACTGTGGGTCTTAAGTGCAATGCCAGTGCAAGTTGAAAGAAAGAAAAAGCCTCACGGGTGATTAGTGATCACGCTCACAGGGTTAAAGCGCCTGTCAGGAGTTTTTCTTTTACAGGTTATTAAAAAGACTGAGACGAATACTGATGCCTCTGTGTGACCTAAAAAAGTAAATGAGATCATCATGGGTGGTATTTAATATATTTCTATAAGGTTAATTTTTATGCCTGTAACTACTGTCATTGGGTAGATGACACACTAGGCAATTCACTGCTTGTTGCTAAAACAGCACAATGTGCAATACCCTTATCCGTAAAGAGAAGAAGGTGCAAATGGCCTACTGGATCCTGATTCTGTACATGCATGAAGTTAAATGTTCAGAATATGCATTGTTTTGCTTTAGACCATTCTGAGCTACAGTGCGTGTCTTGACTGAAAGAGCCTATACTTTGAGATGTTAGGAGAAGGGAGGTGTTGGAGTTCAGCAGCTGGGATTCTCACCTCACACACATGTATGCCCAACAGGGACCTCCTGACAAGAAAAAAAAAAAAAAGGTTCTTTACACCAGTCAGATACAAAAATAAAGCTGTCACAGCACCTGTTTTCATTATGAACGTGTGACATTCGATAGTTGTGGCACTCTCAGTTCATCACCTCACTTGACGCACACATCCACAGACACATTGTCTTGCTCCTGATGAGAAAATGAACCGCTCAAAAAAAAGTTCTACAACTCTTCTTTCTCTTGGAAAAATGCTCGAGATTGCAACTTTCTTCACTGTGTTACAGTAAACTGTGAAGCCCAGCGCGGTGATGTCTTTCTTACCTTGGTGGGATTCATCAAAGAGAGCAGCGAGCAGCTTTTCCCCCCGCTGCACCGTCATGAGGCAAGACGCCCTGCGGGACACTTCCATTCGTTCTACCGGACCAGAATGCAGTGTGACAGGCTGTAGGATCAAAGACATGCCCAGCTTGATGCCTTACCTCGACTCATACATGTAATTACCACAGAATCCTGACAAATGATGGAGAGTCAGTAAGGAGAGTTTAATCAGCTAAGTGCATGCAGATTTGTATATTTCCTGTGACTTATTAATAGGATAACCTTGGAACAAATTGAAAGGTGGCAGGAATCCGCGGCAAATACTCCAAGCTAATCCAATGGGGAATGATTAATACTGTATATAGGTCAGCTGCATTTACCCATTCATTTTGAAGAGGATCTTTTGGCATTGATGCCTGTTTTTGTTGACTCATTCGTGCAGCGTCCCCGGCAGGTGGATTCATCCCCGGAGTTTGTAGCTTTAAACGATAGCCCACTAAAGTCGTTTTTTAAACACACGCAGCATTTTGTCTTTGTATTTATGTGTCTGTGTATCAAGGCAAACAAGTCCATCATTAAGCCTCCATAATGAGCTCCTCTCTTATTTTCTTTTCAAATGTAGTCAGCTGCTTCTATTAATTTATCCCACCACGGTGTTTATGAAAAGAGATGAGCACAGACTGCAGAATTCATCTTCTGCGCCTTCCCTCAGTGCCCCTCAGTTATAGGTCTCTGTTAGATTTATAGGCAATCTGATATCTATACACCCCAGTCCCTGAGGTCCTGCTGTGTTTTATGTTAATGATTAATGGACAGGTCAGGCATTATTGTGTGTGTGTGTGTGTGGGCCTCAAGGGAATGATTGCATTTGAGGTGTATCTATTAAAAGACAAGTCTGGGCTTTTGTTAAGGAGACAAAGATAATGCAGTGAGTATCTTCACTGATAATTATGTCAATTTATAAATGGTTAGGGTTTCCTGCCAGCCACACAGGCTGTGTGTGCAACACAATCTCCATGTTAAATGGAGAAAGTGTAAGCTCTGACAGTTAGAGTTAAAGAAGCCTCATATTCAATCAGTCAATCGATCAAATTTGTTTGTACAGCACATTTCATACAGTGACAGGACCTGGCCATAGAAATAAAAAGATGCCTGAAGGTTTTAAGTCGGACTTTGTGAACAACTAAAAGACCACTTCCAGAAGACCTGACGCATCTAGTGGGCTCATAAGACCATTAAAGGCAGGGTTGCTAGTGGCGTGATTGGTTCATGAGATTGGTACCTCGTGGCAGACGTTGGTCAAAGTTTTTACAGGCTTACAACTGCTACATATGATGGATTTTCTTTATGAGTTATTAATGTCTGTTAGGACAATTTCAATCAAAATCTTAAAATGTGCCTGCCTTTAAGAGCTTTAAAAGCCAATAAAATATTTTCTATTCTGAAACATTCAGGTATAGCCAATGCTATGCTTTGAAATCGCTGTAATGTGTGCTCTCTGTCTGATCTGTGTTAGCAGTTTGGAGCAGCTGCAACTGAGAAATATTCAATGTCTATGCACTGCTATGAGATAAATAACGGAGAGGGGATTTAACTCCAATATTTTCCTTGTAAATCAAATGTGCCATCCCGTTAACAAAGCTTTATATAGTAAAAAATGATGAATAACTCATTCTTACCTGAAATACTTACTTCAAACCAACAGTGACACATTCAGTTTTGATTCACAGAGTTTGTGACACACTAGGTTTGTTTCCTCTGAAAGTAAAGTCTTCATCTGGTGCACACATTGTAAAAAAGAAAACCGGATAAAAAACATTTGTTTACATGAAGCGCCAGTTCAGACTGGGGTTACAAGTCAAGCACGGCAGTTATCTGTTAAATAGTAAAGCTAAAGGTCAGAACGTCAATAATGATATCAAGCGATGTACTAAAATAAAGCCTGTCTGACCTTTAATTCCTACCTGTGGTATATCTCCTTACCTCTCCAATACATGAGTGTGTTTCTGAGTAATTAGTGTTGTACCTCAGCTAGACACGCTTTACCGAACAGAAGGCCACTCTTCTTTTCAGTTGTTCCGCTCTCACTGTCCCATTCACTCAGTATGTTGCCATCAGAGGAGCGAGCTGTGGTACATGATACATTGAAGCAATGTTTCATCCACAGGAGGTCTTGAATCAGCTCAAATGTTTACTGTAAACACATGACTAAAGGTATGGTGGCAAATGGCTTTGCTTTTTTTAGGGGATTTACATTGCATTTCATACATATATCTGTATATATGAATCCCAATCTGGGGTGTGTTGCCGGGATTACCAGGTCCCTTGAAAAGATGTCACATGGGGCTTCTCCATTCCCCGTTAAGGTTGTCAACATTTTCCTTCAATACATTTTCTTAAAAAAATATGTACTTCATAAGAAAAGTGCAAAAGATTAATTCTGGATTCCACCTTTTACCATTAAAATGCATTTGGTTTCAGAAAACTAATATGCAATGATTTAATTTATGATACAGGTCTCAAGACATATAAAAAATAATTTCATCAGGAAAATGACCCAAAATACCCAAATGTACTCAATTCATTATTAAATATTTTGCTTGTGCTTCTTCTTTGTTGCAGTGTCACATTGAGGGGAATCTTATTGGAGTCCTGGTCCAGAGCAACTTCGGCTCCACCCAGATCAGCACTTCCCCCGAACAGTAAATCTGGGCGGATGAAATGGGTCCAATTGGAAAGCAAACAAAGGCCAGGTCGGAAAACATTTGCAGACTGTGCTCACAGATCTTGATCTTATTTTGAGGCAATATGTCAGGTATTGACGACAAAAGATTTGGGAAGGACAAAACAAATTTGAGTGCTACAGAGTCAGTAAGTCAACCTCAGGGAGCACAAAGGCATGAATCACATTCTTGCATTAGTGGTGTCAGAATGTCATCCTGTTAGAACCTTACTTTATTTTCAATGAAAAGAAACTTGGCTTGTTTTCCACCAGTAAGGGACAGCAGTATTTGCTATCTGTATTGAAAGAAAACAATTGTCACGTTTGCCATTTGAGCTAGCTACACATTTTAAAATTATCCAATTCTTGAAATGTTGAATTGGTTTGAACAAGTCAAAAGCAATTCGTTTCGTTGTGCTTACCTGCTCTAAATCCACAAATTCTGTTCCACACTGGTCTAGTTGTTGGTGGTAACGCGCCACCAAGCTGATTCACCAAATGGAGCTCAGCGTAAATTCAAGCAGAAAGACTGGTTATATTCTCTCACACATTTATCAATTTCTTCATTCAAATTTGACACTCCCTCTCTACCACTTCCACCATCTCCCTCCTCTGGTGATCAGCTGATTCGGGGCGTTTAATAATCCAATCTCAGTCTGCCTAAATCTCTCCTAACCAATCATCCTGCCGAATTCTAAAACCTGTGCTCTCTCTTCCACAGTTTGTAATTTCAGTGTGATCGCTGGGACCCTCCTCCACCCTAGTCACTTCCATTCCAGCCCAGCAGAGTTCATTCATCCCCTCTGAGTACATGAAATCATCACGATTGAGTCTAATCCCCAAAGACTTTGCACATTTATTTCCTAAATTGTCAAACAAATAATTGTTCATTCTTAATTAAGTCTCTACAAACTGACTTTAACAATATAAACAAGCCAGTCACAAGATGCAGATGTGTTTCAGAAATAAATGAGCCAATCTCATTGTCACATAACATTATCAGCTTAAAATGTGTCTTTTCTTCAGTAATGTAGAGAGTTCTTTAGAATGGCTTCCATAGAGCATTTCCATTAGTGCCTAATATTAAACGTCACTCCATTCACCATCAGTTTTAGCATCATGTTTGCTTTTATATTTAATGTGATTTTCTAAACAGGATTTACTATTTTCTTTCTTACATATTTTCTTCTTCTTTCCCCAGCTATTATCAAATATCTAAAAAAATAAGAAATTACTAGAACCAACATAAGAAAAAAGGTCTTCATAAAATGCTGCCACCAGAAATCTAATGGGCCTGATGTTGGTTGGTTGGGTTACAATCCAAATCCAGATGGAATTTAAAACGTCCAGTGTTGGGACTAACGCATTACTGTAACTTTTATGTGCGATAACTAGTAACAAATCAGTTACTTTCCAGATTCAATAACGCTGTTAAAGAATGCTGTTAAAGGGGTTTAAAGAATTGGTAAAATACCTTCAAATCAAAAATGACTACACTCTAAAAAAACACAGCACAATTCTGCCACAGCAACTCTAAATAATGTGAACATTAATACGAGGATTGAAGCAAATAAAGTAACGCTGAAGGTACTACACCAAGTGACATGGAGTACTTTTAAAATGCAGTTACTCCGTTAGTAACTCAGTTACTTTTTGATTGTTGTAACAAGTAACTGAGACTAGTTACTTGTTTTCAGTAACATGCTCAACATTGGCTACCTCCTATCAGCTGGATGTTTATAATGGTTGTATTTTTAAATAGCCTTATAGTTGCCTATTCCCCCTCATAGAGATGAAATCGTGAGAGAGAGCCGACCTCCTCCTTATGAAGAAAATGATGACTGAAGTGTTAAAGTCCTCCAGTTGTTCATTGAACCGTTACACTGCCTGACTCACCCCCTCCTCCAGATAAGCTTTGATTCATATTGTGATATTAATCAATCAAGTCATGGCTCTGGACTCATTTAAAGATTTCTAGGCCAAGCCCTAAATTCCCACTGACCCCAGAACTGCCCCGGCCAGTGGTGGAAAATGTGGCTCATTTCAGCCAGACAGCTGCTGGATATGAGCTCAGACTTTTCCTCTCTTCCAAAATCCTCTGCGGGCGTCATCACCGTTACAGTGCTGATGTGGAGACAGCAGTTAGGGTCAGTCACAGAGGGGATGGGAACTCACACTGCTCATTTTTCATCCGCAGACATTCTGCCGTACTCTGCTTTCATGTTCTAACTTTCTCTTAAATTTGTCTTTTTAATGTTTCATGTAGTGCTTTTATTTAATGTTGTTTCTTTCTCTGTGCAAAGCTCCGTTAGCTGCCTTTGTGTTGAAATGTGCTAAATAAATCAAGTCCCCGTGCCTTGCCTTTTGAAGCTGTCCCATAAATCTATGTGACATAAATTCATGGTGTGCTTGTTATGACTCAAGGGTTTTCGAAAAGCAAATTTTGAAAACTCATTATCTCCTATTTTGGGCCCAAAAACAAAAGTGTTATTCCAAATTTTTTACATTCTGGGCTGGATGAAGAGGGCTCTGAAAAAGCACAGCGAGACACACTTGAGCAAATAGAAATGAATTACATAGAAGAAAAATGCAAGGGTACACACAATTAATGTGCGAGAAAACTGCATGCAAACAGCTTTTAAACGCTAAACTCAGGTAATTGCCAAAACTCCAGCCTTCTCACCCATTACTGTACCCCATGTTCAAAACTCGACTCCCTTTGAAATGTATGGCCTCTTTCTTTTCTATGCAGACCAAAAAGTTCTGTGCTTTCGTTTTTTTATAGGCATGATAAATGGAGGTTCAGTGGATGGGGCTGTTGACTTACAGCAAGAAGGTCCTATCAGAGAGGAGCCTCTCTGTGTGGAGTTTGTAGGTTCTCACCATGCATGCATGGGTTCTCTCTGGGTATTCATGCTTCCTCCCACAGTCCAAAGACATGCTCGTTAGGTTAATTGGTGACCCTAAAACTGCCCGTAGATGTGAATGTGAGCTTGACTAGTGACCAGTCGAGGGTGTACCCCGCCTCTAGCCCAACGTCAGCTGGGATTGGCTCCAGCCCTGTGCGACCCTGAATGAGACAAGCAGGATACATAATGAATGGATTTATTATTAACTGGATAATACAATGTGATTACAATGTTGAACTTATTTCTTGTTACAGAGTCAACAAATTCAAATGTCTCTCAATAGTTGTGTTTTGTCGAGCCAACCATCAGGTTGTACATGAACGTATTCTTAATTTCTAACCACAATTTAACATCCATCCAATTTTGAAGGATGCTGTCAACACAACACTGGGTTATGACATCAACCAGATATGCATTTACAGTTACATCCGGTGTCCGTCCAAAGCAAGAGTCCAGTGTCTTTCTGAGGATCAGCTGGGAAGTCAAAATAGAAACACTGTTGCTGTCATTTGCCACTGTTATTGGTTATATAATGTAGATGTAGGTGAGTGCTGAGATTTTTTTTAGGCGTTCTATTGTTATTTTTGAAACGATAATTTCCACCTGCTATCGGAATCAGCACTCTGGACAGCGTCAATATACAGTGGTGCGTATACAGCATTGTGTGCTAAAATATTTAAAAGCAATCTTTTTAGTCAAAGGCAAGAATTTCAGAAGCCCTTAACCTTTCACACAAAGTGCTCCCTACTGCCAACAGCTATTCACAAGCCGTCTTTTACTAAATGAATGGCTTTTAATGGAATGGTTACTCTTAAGCCAAT
Source organism: Labrus bergylta (assembly GCF_963930695.1). NCBI lineage: Eukaryota > Metazoa > Chordata > Actinopteri > Labriformes > Labridae > Labrus > Labrus bergylta. The sequence goes on from NC_089200.1 coordinate 8,770,097, forward strand.
TCAGTGTATTCATCCCAAACGCTGCCACCCACTACCCAGATGTTTCAAGAGTAAAAAACAAGTAGGCAGTGAAAGGTCAGAAAAGAAAAGCAGCACAGAAATATCTTGTAAATCCTGTTATTTTATCAGACCCTCGCAGTGGGAGATGTTTTCAGACATCAAGTAACAACTAAGGTGCAATAAAATTGTTTAAATTCCCTAATATTGATTTTAGGTTTGGAGTGTCACGGCTGGTTTAAAGCCAGTGAAAAATAACAGGAGAAGAAAAGGAGTTACAAGGAATTTATTCACATTTAATTAAAATAGTAAAGGAAACAAAAATGACAAGATGTGAAAGTCAGTTTGTCAGTTGTGTAAGTGTGTATGCATGGCTATAGGTTTGGTGAGTGAGGTATTGAGGTGAAAAAACAAACAAAGGAAATGAGGAGCATGGCTAAGTGACGAGCAGCCTCTCTCTCTGGCTATCCGTTTCCAGTTTCCCAACTTTGAGGAAGGATTGGGAACACGGGGCCCAGGTGTTCTCAATTCATGACGACCCAGCCGCGCCTACTGGCACCTGAAACACACAGAGGGTGCATCCGAATTGCAAAGTGCCTACACAATCAGTAGACAGTCCCAACTATCCGTGCTGTATACTTTTAGTACCTACTGTTCAGTAGGCGCGCACAGGCTCGTCTCGGGAGAATATTGTTAATCCCCCACTTGCCAGCTCCATTTCACTTACAGTTAATAGAGAGACTCTGCTGATGTTGATAAAACTTGATGATGTGTAATGTTGCTGTGAATAAATGGATTTATATTATTCAGAGGCACTGCTTGTCAACAGGCAAGGCAGGAAGCTGCTTGGGAAGCCCCAGGCCACTTAGGGGCCTCCCGAGCGCTGAAAAACTTTAAACCACAGCAGAAGCTCAAAATGTGCAAATTTTGCAATGACAGTGGGAAACCTCCCAAATGGGGCCCCATCTGAAAGCATTCACTATCATTGACCTGCTAAGCATATCATGTATCACTCCTGTGAAAAACACAGTTTGTCAATGAAAATAACTGAAGGAAAATGAAGAGGAGTTATCTGTCTGGGAGTAAAAAAAGAAGACCGTCAGGATGCTGGTAGATATAATAGAGGGGGCTTCAATTAATTTTTGCCATGCTCTCTAATAATATTTGCTCTCCCGGTTAAATGTCTGCTGTTGTGCTGTTCAGGCCGCCTAAGGCATAAAAACCTCAGACAGGAAAACGTCCAAACTCAAAGATGGAAAACGTCCAAACTCAAATTCATGAACTCAAATGGATTCTTTCCAACACATGTGACAAACTAGAAAATTGATGATTTCCTTCATGCACAAAGACAAGAACACTTTTGCATTAAAGTGTCGCATGAGGTCCACTCTAGAGGACACTTCTGTGACTTTCTAATTATTAAAAAAATAATAATTATGTCAATTTGCAAGTCCTAAGACGAAATCCTACTCTGTCATTTAATAACTCGTGCAGTTAAGGGTTAAAAATAAAATTCATATTCGAAACCAGTCTCATCAGCCCTTGGAAGCACTGCAGTAGATTAATTATTTGGGGGTGCTGTATATTTGCGCCTCCCAGAAACAGTCCCCCCCCCCCTCCCCCTTCCCCTCGGCAGCGGCCTCTTCCCCCTACCAGCTCATTAGCAGCTGTCTGCTTTTAAAGGGGACAAGGGGAGCTGCTGTGATTGCTCATTAGTTATCATGGGGGGGGGTGCCATGCTATATATTGTTCAGTCTACCACTCAACCTTGCTGAAATCACCTTTCAAGGATGGGTTGATTATTTCATGTTCAGTTGTATCCTCAAAATTTTTCACACACACCTACAATGTTTCCGCTCAGTCTTTGCCTGGAGCGCCAAAAATCATTCAATGACACGAAGAACCTGCACCGTGTTAGGACACCATTTCACTTGGATTATGTCAAAAGAAGCATCAAGTGTAGAAATGTTCACACTTTCTTGTATGTAGGTTGGAACATTGTCTAAACAGTTTGCTGTTCAGGAATCATGTTTTGACACATTTGGATCGTCATTCATTTCCTGAAATTTTGCCACAATGCCAGTCAGTTTTCTGTATGCATTTTATTGAAGATGTGCTAGAGTGCAAGATTTGCAGGGCCATAGAGCTCAAGAGTGTGGTTCTGATATGTAAAGAATCCCACGACTTGCTCTATAGTAGATCTGATTATTAGCCATAATGTTATATTCACCCAAGGTAGACTTACCATGAGCTAGTGTGAAACTTGTATATGCTCCTGCAGAAGACAAGTTCACATGATATCAACCTGGTTTGAAGAAAAAAGATGATTTATTTGTGAACTCTTGGAAAAAGAACTACACTAACCACGGTCCTAGAGTGTTGCAGTGACGTCTCTGGTTTGTGGTGCCAACTGTTACCATGGAAACTGTAGTTGTCCCCGCGAACTTCCGCTGACGTTCATGGAAGTTCAACACACTTTTTAAAGTCAAGCTAAAATATATCACAACATCATTAGTCACTGAATGAACACAACAATAAGGATAAATGTAAAAGGCAGGTGGGTTTACTTTTTCAAATATGCCCGCTAATCTGTAGTTGGTTGGGTCTCATTAAAACCGCAATGGATTGTGGGATGTGTAGTTCCTTCACTCCTGGGAAAAAAAGTATGTACTCAGTCTTGTATCCTTGGTTTTTTTGTCCATTTTCAAAACTTTTTTTTGGCTCAAGAATGTTTGTTCTTGTTGAAATATTTGTTAGCTGGTTGGCATGGTCAACCATTTTAAAACTTTTTTTGTGAAATGTCAATGGAGGATTTGAACGGGGAAATTTACTTCCGGAAGTAGAGCCGCTGAAAAAGTGGGAGTTCAGTGTTGAGCTCTATTGAAACGAGCCTCTAATCTTTCAGCATCTGCTTTGTGACTTTGTGCTTTCACAATCTGATTCCACAATTTGTGATTCATAAATAAATTAAAGCTGTCTGGATGCATGCCATGTCCATAACTGACATCTTTCATAGCCTCACTGTCTTTTTGGAATATTAGAAATGAAATGTCAGATCTTCCTCTCGCGCTTCAGCTATTATTACATTTGTAAGTACAGAGCAGAATGGCTCACTCGCATTTACAGCTTTGGTTGGCTCATGCTTTTCACTAGCTTTGAACATGTAATAATTGATTAAGATAAACATAGCTTTAACTGTCATACAGCTTTTTGGCATGATCTAAGCATATACTGTACATGATACATGTTGACTATACGAATGAGCCTGTATGAAATCATTCAAGTTGATCTTGTTGTTCTGATGTGATTTAGAGAAGATGATTAAGGCCCTGAAAACCTACACTCGTATTTCCACAGATTTAGGAGAGAAGCGACCACAGAGTTTTGTTATGAGGGTCTAATTGGGCTCACACAAGCAGGAAAAACAAAGGTGAAAAAAGAGAGACGAGCAGATTGAAGTCACCAACTTCAAACCAGCAAGAAGAGCAAAGAAAAGTCTGACGAAACACAATGACAGATTTCTTTAGATATACAGTATCTCATATGAACAAAAACTGTTTTTGAATTGTTGAAGACAACGATGTTCATGTAAGACTCCTGAATCCATAAGAATCTCAAGGAGAAATCTTGTTTTTTGATAGTAGTACTGTATTACATAACTGTATATATTGTGTGTTAATAGGGGCAAAAGACCTCCCCTCCAAACATGCCCACTGTCCTCCGATTGGCCAGCTCTGTTCGCACTTGCAGGGATATTTCAACGACCGTGTCTTTCAAAGAGCTCCCGGGGTGGGCAATGTTGTACAACTCTCCGCCATGCTAAGCTCTGATATGTTGGCAGGACCTGACGTCAGGTTCTGGACAAGTCTCGCTGAGTTCTCGCAAAGTCTCGTTCAGAGCAGCAGGAAACCACGTCCAGGGACTACACCAACAACTGTGTATCTTGTTTTAAAACAAACATCACAGAGGGTTTACCATGGACATACCACATTGTAACATTATGTGTATGTATTTAAATATGGATCAGAATAATACATCTCCTTTAATAAACCACATAGAGTTGTTAAGCAATATGCAGGTCTTTGAGGAGAAAGAAATATAAAAACAGAAAGTAATACCATGCACTCTGCCAAATATCACCTCCAACAAATGTTATTCCAGCTCAGCATTCTTAATAACACATGGTCAATAAAACAGCAAAATACTGCAGGAAATAATCAAAAGTACATCAGTGGATTTGTAATTGCTTTTGAGAGGCGAGTTAGAACCTCCGGTGCCCACGGGCAGCAGTTCCACTGCCGTTGTGCATCCCTTCAATGACCTTGGGATGCAATTCAATCTGCAATTCAATCTCTTCCTCTCGTTTTTGAGCTTCAATTAGACTTAAGGCACCAAGGCACAAAGTAAATGTGACTGGCTGGAGAAGAAAAAAAAAGAAGAATCCAATCTAAAATGGGTCCCAGTGGCCCATGCACATCTGGCATGCTCTCTCTCCTTTGACTTTGTGCTCGATTGTTCAGACAGTGAATCAGGTGTTTCTTATGATGCTCTTTTAGAGATGTATTTCTCAGGATGTAAATGACATATATAAGAATCTGCATTATAAGGGACAACAATGTTTAGTTGTTGGCATTCTTGCTTTTCTATTTTGGTGTTTGCTATGTAAAAGAACAGGAGTCATCCGGGCAGTGTTTACTCTTCAGCCACAGAAGATTATTCCTTGGAGCTCCATGCCAGCTCACGTAATGAGATGCTCGCACCACAGAGGAGACCTCAGCATATGCCCGGGTGTCGCTTCTGTTTAGGGAGGCAATATTTTCCCAGAGAGGGGAAGGTTTCAGTGCATGCTTTTCAGGTACAATTAAAGATTACTTGCACCGGAATAACACATTCCTTTGCAGGGATCATTTCCATATCGGGTGATAGAACCTGGGTGTATTGATCACACAAGTTTAAGGAGCAGAACAGGAAATGGCCCTATTAAGAGCTGGGAAATCTAAAATTGGATTTCCACTTACAAATTCAAATGAACCTTCAAGTGACGGTCTTTGTTGCATCCAGAACACTGCAATACAAAACAGTTCAATAGAGTTGTCCAGCAATAAAAAATGCTCACTTCTGCTCACCTTAAGATGGAAATGAAAGGTTCTGCACATGAATTTGACATGCGGAGAACAAATATTGCATCAAAATATTGATGGAGTAGAAACATCCTCTTTGACATATTTTCAGGGAAACATCATTAAGTGCAAAATAAATAGAGCAAAGGTAGTATTGTAGGATGATTGCTATGAGTTGCATCATTTTTTGTATTGATTTTAGGGCAAGACACATTCTGACTTAAAAAAAAAAGATCAAACTGAACATAGGGTGCAATACCGCCACTTTTCTGTGGCCCATTTGAAGAAATCTAGTTATATATACAACGTATCTGTTTGCTGTAATGATACTCATTTTCAACCAGTTTAAATAAGTCTCAGTGCCCCCAAAAACACAACTGTGAAGTTTCTCATTGTCTGATCCTGTATTTGAACATGCTTACAACCCCTCTATTTCAGAACAGGCTGTTTCTGTGTCCGTAGCTTTAAAGGCAAATTGGCTGTGTCTGACCACGCCCCCTCTCTGGAAGTGCTTGGTTAGCTGTGGCTTTCTCGCATCCATGCCCGATTGTTTATGCTGAGAAGGCAGACTCAGAGGGCAGAACAAACACGGAGACGGAGAGGATGGTCTTTATTCATAATTGGGGGGGTTTGTAGACAGACTAGGGACACATATTAGTATTAGAAAAACATGGTAAATTGTATTTTGCATAATATGTGACCTTTAATAGTCAGGAGAACCCCCCCCCCCCTGCCCCCCCTCCTGTCTGAGAGGATACATATGTGTTAACATGAACAGCCAGGTCAGGAGAATATCCAGAGCAGTCATCCTGGAATTATCTAGACATTTTCAGGAGTGCATATTATGTGAAAACGGCAATTGTCTTATTTGCTTCCGTAGGTCACAGAAGGAAAACCGTTTTAGATTCAGTTTGTTTCATAACAAGTCTGTTCTGTTCTATTCATTCCTGACTGTGTTTCATTCTGGGACCAAAAAAAAACCAAAAAAAAAACCCACAGCCTGTCCCCCTTGAGCCGTGCTGAGAGTACGGTACTACATGACTGTGCTGTTACCGTACATCTGGGCCCAGTCAGGAGTCCTCTTCAGTCTCCCCTACATGATGAAGATTAAGATGAGCGGGAAATGAACCTCATCTCTCAGCGTGATAAATGTCCAGCAAGTATAATTAAAGACTTTTTAGTTAATTCCCCTGTCCCTTCTCCTCTGTCACAGTTTTTAATCATTTCCTCGTGTTAGCCCTCCGTAATTGAATGTCATCTTTATCTTGACTACGGCAGCTGAGATTACACTGTATGTATGTCTGTGCATGATACTTTTAAAACTGCTTACATTTATGTCTTCTATGTTAACTAGCTCCATTTCTATTGAACATGTACAAATATGGACATTTATAAAAGCTTGCAGCTAACAAAGATAATGGTAAACGGTAAATGAGTCAAAAGCGCCAACCACTGGGCAGCGTTCTATCAGCTATGAGTTTCTTTCTTAGTTTAGACCTTTAAACTGCCTTTGCTGTGCCACTATTATATTTAAAATGAAATATGTGATTGCAGCTGCACGTCTGCTTTGACTGTTTCAATAGCATGACAACAGGAACAGAATCAGAAGCGCAGCCTGTATTCAACGTTTCCAGCAGTAAATTTAAAATTGAACGGCGTCTGAATGCATTTTGTCTGCCGTGGGCTTTTATCTGAGCCTGTTATTGCTTCTTATTCTCCTGGCTTTTCAAAACAAACATGCTTTAAGGTGGGATAGAAGAACGTCCTCTTTGCTACCACTTAAGAACGACAATGCAGAGTCTCTTTTATTGTCAACAAGTGGAGTCTGAAGGCGTCTCTTTACAATCCGTGTTTTGTTGTTGCACTTCTTCATTCATGCATTCTTTACATTTTCACCTGAGCTCACGTGGCCCCGTAACATGCTGGACTTCACCTGCACAAGCTCGGCCTCGACTCCGCCGATGGTTAATAGGAATTTAATATTTCATGATTGAAACCCTGCCGCCCTGCAGCCCTCTCATTAGGAGTCCTGAGTGCTGGTCAGAAGCAGAACGACCACAATCAGCACGCGCTATACCTCTCGTCTCCAACTGGGAAAATTACCACATGAAAAGTATTAGGTCCTATTTAACTACATTCAGCTCACGCCCACGGGGGCTGTTTCCAAGACATTATGAAAGTGGAAAGCCAGCAGGTCTTTTTTTAATTTCCTTTCAGTTGTATTATTTTCCAGCGAAATTGACTCCTTGATTGCGCTTGTGTCATTAAATTGAAATGTTACTGGAATTGTTCTAACTTTTATTATAGTCACCATCAATCAATACCAAGGTATCAACCTCCTCCAGTTCACACATGTAAGCATGATATTCAAATATAAAACAACCATATTAGCAGATATAAGAATGCAAACCTGTGCAAAAATTACGACAACAATAATAAACAATAATAAGAGTTATTGACACAACCTGTCAAGTTATCCATTTATCTATTTCTGTATATGATCATGTTTGCAGCCCAACGTATCCTATTTGTTAAGACACTGGTATTATGTGTAATAAGGTATTTCTTTAAGCTCTTTCTAAAAATATTTTTCCCCTGTTAAACGTCATCTCTTTTGATATTCTCCTGGGGGAAAATAAAATCGAGGTTGAAAGCATTGGCGGCGTCATTTTTCTCCCATTTGAACCTCTTGGAAAGCTGTCGTAATGACAAACACATTTGCTTCAAATCTCACCAGGAACATGTTTATCACCAGGCACAAGGCCTCGTATATCTTGGCCTCTAAGTGTTTTTTTTTGTTGTTTTTTTTGCCTCCCGAGTGACTAATGCCCCAGTTTATTTCACCTGTCAAAGCGTTAGCATTACCATTATGTTGGATTAGCTTCACTCAACTTTCTGTTGTCGCCTGACAACAAAAAAAAAAAAAAAAGTAAATCTTGTGTAAGCTGCGCGTGCAGGTCTCTGAGACAGTTGGCTAATTAAAGGGAAATGGGGCAGATAATAGCTTTTAAAAACATTTCAGCCATTTAATGAGCTTATTATTTACTATAATTATTTACTATAATAAGCTCCATCTCCATCACCACCGCCAGCAAGAGCTGCCACCCACTCCACTTCCATCCTGCTGCGCTGAGACTTTGCATCCGTACATTTCAGTGACTAAAAGAAATATTATCACAACTACTGAAATAATGGTTAACCTACGCTAACACTCACAGGTCCCCTCAAGGCAAATTGTCTCAAGTCATTCTAGGGAGATGGTAATTAAAAGACAAACTGCAGCTGGAAAGGAACGATCGTTTGCACAGCCAGGGATCTCCACACAATGCAAATTTAATAATAAAAAAAAAAGTAAGTGAGTTTTTATGACGGTGTCAGGCTTTTCATGTGGCATTGATGTTTTTCCATTAGGAGTCTGAAATGATGTTCTAGTGTCAGAGTTAAAAATGGGGTCACTCATGCATTGGCTTATTGGTTCTAAAGGCTCTCTGTAGTGCCGAGGCACTTCTCATTTACATTCAGCGGCTGAGAGGATGTCAATGATGTTGTTTAATGAATTATGTGCGTGCGCTGCATCAGTAGAACAACAAATGAACCCCCTTTACATCCTCCTGCTTTTGGAGTGGGATTTGTTCTCTGTCATTCGTCGTCTCTTTTTTTCTTATCCTCTCTGAACTCTAAATGCGGTGAAAATAAAGGGGCAGCACAGGAAGTGACCATAAAAGAAATATTCCGCCGAACTTTTAATAGCCCCCCCCCCCCTAAAAAAACCCCTTGTGTCTTCAGTCTGATGACTTACAATAACTGCCGGAGAAAGTGTATTTCCTCTCTAATGAGGAGTTCAGGACATTTGGAATGCAGCGCATAAACCTCGGAGAATCGGGGCGACTTGGAGATTTTCTTTTTTTTTTTTTTTTAAGGTGATTTATGAACTGAATAGTGCCAATTAGCACAGGACAAACTGGCAACATTATAGACGGCGGGAGCAGAGGTTGCAACATTGAACTTGACCGTTGATGGCTCCATCGATCAAGAAAGGATTTCAGCCTCAGAATGAATTATGCCGTCACAGTGTTTGCCACCAGAGTGCAGGAGAACTGGGTCAACTGGATGACTGAGTGTGTGTGTGTGTGTGTGTGTGTGTGTGTGTGTGTGTGTGGCACCAGGGCAGCCTTTCACAGACAGCTTTTGAAGCTTTTGATAGGTCGAAGCAGATCACTGTCATTGTTGTGCACCATCTCGGTTTTGATCTCTGACTTTAAAATGACAAGAGAGCGGGAGAATCAAAGATAATGTGCAATCAATCCGCTCCCATGTGACAGCTGTAGTTGAGCAGAAACAAAAGGGACGTACACAGGATTTATATAAGCTGCTCCATCCGAGAAAAAGACAAAAAAAAAAAGCATTTCGTCTTCAGGAGTGCCAGGCAACACAACCTGACCTTGTCATATTGAGAGCAAAGCCAGAAAACATCGACAGTCCTATTAATATTCTCACTTTCCCCCCAAAATCTGGCCACCTTTCAGCACCCTCCAATCACAAACAACCCCTCCTCCTCATTTGTATTTATCATGCGGTACTTATTTCATATTTTCTCCGGTTTTCACTGACATCTACAGGAAAAAATATTGTCTGCTTTGGAGCAATTAAAGCCGGCATGTTGTGCCCCGTCTTTGTTATGCACATTGTGTATGAACACCTAAAGGTCAGTGAAGGCTTTACAGGCCTCTTCCTCCATTACTCATTCTAAATGTGTAGTTTGACACTTGTGTCCCTCGTGCACCCCCCCCCCCCCCTTCCCCTCTCTACTCCCCCCTGAGACACATTTTTCTCTCCGAAGAGATGCATGGATGCAAACCTGCAATCCAAGTGTTTCCATTATAAGAAGTCAGCAGTGTTTGCTTGTGTGTTTATTGATGCAATTTGTCACGAGGAGTTGCTTCTTGTGAGGGCAGCTGGCAGGTGGCGTTGATCAAGTTGGCGGCTAAGATCTGGGTGTGTGTGTGCGCTTCTCTATGTAGTCCACGAGCCGGTGGCCAACGGCATTAACATTCTGTATCAGAAATAGCACAAGGAGGGTAAAAAGAGAGTGCCAGTTATTACAAGGATAAGGTTGAAAACAGTCCATGTTTATTTTTTTTATGGTTATCTAAATACTTGTAAACTGCCAAATCCAACATTGTGTTAGTCTATGTCAAAACTCTGTCCTGTTTCTCTCCCTGTTTCAGCATTAGTGGGTTTTTTTTCTTCCAATTGAGGACAAATAAAACCATCCGTCTCTTTTTGAATCACATTTTTACATTTGTTAGTGTCCATTGACTGCAGTTTTTCGTCTTTATGTGTCAGTTGCAGACACAAAAAAAAAAAGAGAACGTTAAAGGAAAAATTATTGAATGACCTACCTAAATATGTGTAACATTTGAAAAGTAATCATTAAAAAATGAGCTTATTACAAAAAAAATCTCCTGGTATATAAGCACAAGTGGGGGCCTAAAAAAGTGCACACACGAGTGAAAAGTCTGTATTTACCCTTTCTACAACATAACCCCATTAATGATCTCTAGTAGCATTAAAGTAGAAGATGATCACCAAACCTCAACACGAGTGTAATATGGCTTCATTTGATTGGTCAAAACTTCTGTATTTGATTACATTTACTCAGAAATTGTTTTACACTGTATTTTTTTTGGCCCTTTTGGGTCAAAGAGCCGAGCGGGTTCGAACCCAAGGCGGCTGCGACGAGGACTAAAGCCTCCGTACATGGGGTGCGTAACATTACCGCTAGGCGATCAGAGCCCCACCATATTCAAAATGATAACATTGCAACAAACTTGATAATAAATGATAAAACATGGTAATATAATACATTTTATCTGTGACATCTCCCTATTAATAAAGATCCCCGTCCAACATCTTTCGAAATTTATACAGATTCCCTGAACTATTTCAAAGTGCATTTCTCAGAGAACACCACACATGAATTGGAAATCAAACATTTGGATCCAAACTTGCATTAAACATTAAAAAGGAAAGCGGCTCCACGTTGCATCGAGTGTGTAATGCAGCATTGGGGGCTGCTTGATTATTCTTCTTTTTTTTTTTTCAGAAAGTGTGGGGTTGCTGTGAGCGCAACATGTTCTTTTCAGTTCTGGGTGTTAGAATCATGGCATGGTAATTCCTCTTCATTTGCGCTGCATAAATTACATTTTCACTGTGACAGCAGAGCTCGCCCTGCACAGCAGCCCATAGCCAGTCGCACAATTAATTTAATATCTCCGAACGCAATTCATTTGTTTGGCTGTGAGGGAATTGAAATCCTAATGAAACGGCTCCTCTTGAAAAAGAAGTCTCTGAATTATGCCGGAATGTGTTTGTGCGGTGTCACTGTGTCTTTTTTTTTTTTCAGTTGTTATGCGCTTACCTGAAGCATCAGGTGATGACATGGGCTGACAAAGTACCTCTCCAATAACACAACCCCGATAGATGTCTCGAGATCACAATTAGACGACAATGACGATGAACAAGAGACATTTATCCGCAGAGCTGTTTGCATAATGATTCATGTTGCCAGGCTTCACAACTATGCAAATAAGCAATTGTAAAAGGATTACATGAATCCATCATTCTTTATGCCAAGAATCCTTACACTGTCGACACAATTGGTTAACAAATCCAATGAGAAGCAGCAAAGGACAAAAAGGTAGAGATTTGTTTGTGGCTCTGCACGAGGGGGAAGCAGGGACGTCACACACAAACACACACACAAAGAAATGCTTCTGAAATCTGAGTCAGGAGGTGCCAGATACAAAGACCAACACTGTAACAAGGAATTCATTGGTTCTGATTTTGTACAGCTGCAGGCTTTTTTAGTATTCTGGGTTAACTTAAATTAGCCTCAGACAGATAAAAAATAACCACCCACTTCAGAGACACTTGAAGGATTGTCCAGATTCATCATCTTTAGCCTCATTGCTGTAACAAGTCCCTCCAAATGACAAATTATAAACCCAAGTTGACAGCACCTTACGAAATGTTTGCAACTTGTATGATACAACATGCCCTGAGGCGATTTTGAGATTTTTAGTCAAAGTGACTTGACGTGGACGCTGAAATGAACAGACCTGCCCTTTGTGGTGCAAAGCATGCAAAAACAGCATCCCTGTTGTTGATCTTGACAGGAAAAATGGCAGCGTTCCTTTAGACTACAGAGCTATTGTCAAGTTTGAGTCTAGCGTTCACACGTTTTATTTGATGGAACAGGTCAAATTTGTAGCGTTAAGACCACGAAGAAAGATTTAATACAGAGTTTGTTATGTGCAAATACAGCCATTCATGTTTATGCTCATTTGAAATAAATGAACAGAAAGTGCTATAAGGTTTTTAGTTATGCAAACTGGGAAGAAGTTTATTTTATGCCTTCAAACATGTACACCTTAAAGGTCAACGGCGGCTTGCACACCATTCTCCAAGTCAAGGAGCTCAAATTCTCACAGATGTAACGGATTGTATATTCATTCGTTTGCTTGTTAACAAATAATGGAAATTTTATTAAGAATTTACTTATTTTAATTAATGTAAATTAAAACCGTTTAATTAAGATGTGCTAATTTAGTTTCTTAGCATCGCTGCTGTGTGACAGGTTACAGTTGTGGCCTTTGAGCTGAATTAATTTAGCCCAAATCATCGGCAGATCAAGGGGGCGTGCCATGACATATGTCAATGTAAGAGGACGCTACATTACTACAGGCTGTGTTCATTTACAGTGCTATTTGTGGGGGTGTTAAAGGCAGGGTTGGTAAGTTTCTCCAGATCCACTTTTTAAGATTTTGGTTGAAATTGTCTTTAGGTGATGACAGAAATTAATAACTCATGTTCTCTGAAAAGGGAACAAACAAAACATGTCTTCTGTAGCAGTTGTAAGCCTGTAAAAACGTTGACCAATGTCTGCCACGAGGTACCAATCGGATAAACCAATCAGGCGCCCTCCCCCTGCTCATTCTCTACCTCTTGCGTGCACTAGACCACACTCAAAGCACGTCGCCGATGACGTAGTTTCTACACAATGAAAGAGATGAGCTGAGGTCCACTTCTGGAGCAACGGCGCTCGAGTATGTAAGTGAGGGGGCGGGGCTTTAGAGGGAGCACAGAGGGGAGGGGGGTGGGTGTAGACGGAGCACTGAGGGAATGCTACTTTCAAAATCATGCTAGTTTTTTAAAAATGACCAACCCTGCCTTTAATGGGTAGGTGTGAGCTGTGTTGTAATATCCCATTGAGTCGCCAGAAGACTAGAAAAGCGCTGGGAAGAGTCAGAAACAAGGTAGAAAGAGAGTGAGGAATGACATGACGGGGAAAGGAGCAACAGGTCGGATTCAAATCAGGGCCGCCCACTTGGAGGACTTTAGCCTCTGTACATGGAGAGTGTGCACCAACCACCAGGCTACAGGCACCCCCTTAATTGTGTCTTCATAAGAACAGTTTTTCTATATTTAAATGAAGTTAAGTTGGTTTCAGTTTTTTGGCCCACAGTTTGATTCCCTTCCTTCTCCAAATCCCATCTCTAGTTTCTCCTCCAATATGCTGAGAATAATGTGTCTGTCTGGAGGACTGGGAATATAAAGATGGAGAAAGCCAGAAATCTTCCCTGAACCAAAATGTTTAACAAGCCTCCGTACTCTACAAACAGCGTATCTTGTAATGTGCTTACAGCGATCTGGAAATGAAACACATCCTCAGACAAAACATCTGAGCGAGCCTCTGACCTCATCATCGTCTCACACTTACATTCACACTTCAAGAGAAATCTCCCCCGCAAGGAAGCGTTTCAAGCACTTGACATGTGAGCTGTTTGTCACCTCTGTTGTTTAAATATCACTACATTAACCTTTTTTCATTAAGATAAACAGCCAAACAAATGCTTGTGGGCCCTTGGGGAGTCCTGGAGTAGACACTCGACTGCTGTGCGAGAGCCGCTGGAGCCATTAGCCTCCCAGTCAGATCTATCTCTGGCCATCAGGGGGGACCGGCAGACACTCGCTGTCAGAGGCCCGAGCAAAATTGATCCGCTGTAATTGCATCCTGTGTGAAGTTAATGACTTTTTAAGTCAAAGTGGCCATCATTGTTCGGTATTTTGACAGAGATATGTAAATGACCTTGACACTCACGTTTGCTAATTGTTGGCTGAAGACAGCTGTCTTTATGGATGAGCCCGTCCTCTTCAAATGCCTGTGAAGCGAGGGTGCAGACCCAGCTTGTACAGGTGAAAAGTAAAGAGCGGCTGCTACAATTCATTATGAAAAGTCAGGGCTGTGTTGAAAGGTGTAGCCCAATGCACTTTGGTTAAATGTTAGATATTAGACATGTCAGCATGATTTTCAACAGCCTGGAAAATGTCATGTTATTTTATTAATTAGGGCCCGGGCACACACAAAAAACATCTAAAAAAAAAATTATAAATTTAAAATGAAAAATAGACAAAAGTTCACAAATAAGCAGCTGATTGTAATAATAATTTTTGACTTTTAGGATCTGAAAGCAACAATAACGACTTTTCCAACTTGTAAACTGCAGACTGAGTGTAATATGAAGCATCGAGATGAAAAGGTCAACATGTGACTTTGTTCACGACGGGGCGAGAAATAAACATTAAGGCGGCGTTCCAGATTAGCTAGGGGTCGTGTTTTGGAGGTATCTGGGAAAATGTCATCAGTCATTAGGACACAGTCCATGAAACACAGCGCTCCATTTCAGCTGGAGTGTTTCCTTCAGGGAATCACGGGGATCGTTCGAGTTGACTGGACGCTGCAGACGCCTGCAAATTGTTTGCTCTGAGAGAAGAATGGGGCAGGGCTTTGTGTTCTTGAGGCTTCAGACCGTCAGAGAAATGTCACCCAAAACTCTGCATGCTTTGGTTTTGGAAGCTGGAATTGGACACTTCCTCAGACATGTGACTTGACGGCTTTTCAGTTTTCCAAATCCTCAGTTGGTAGGGCAAAGTCACAGACTGTTTGCTAACAACAACAAAAAATTATACAGCACATGGAAGGCCGGATGCAAGCCTTGGAGACATTTTTATTTTTTAAACTGATCGCCTTTGAAGAAAAAATAGCCTGATGTTGAAGACTTTAAAATAATCTCATTTTCATACTCACCCTGGCCTTGGCTCCCTTCTTGGCACAGATATTTCAGGAGCCCTCTGGACGTTAAAAAAAAACACATTTGTGAGCGTTTTTTCTGTTTTAAGAGGGAGGCAGGAATTCAAAAATAAAGGGTTATTTTTCTCAAAGCAAAGTCCACTGAAGGCAAGGATAATGTGATTATTTTTCAATCCCAGGCTCCATTAAACAATATTGGTTGAATATGCTTAAACCATTCCTTTTAGTTTTTTTAATACATCATGTTTTACAAAAGAGCATCCCGGGCAAAAAGCCTTTATTAAAGATTATTCACAACTTATCTCTTTTGTCATTGTGGATATTTCTGTAAATGGAACCTCGCTCAGGTTGCTGAACTCTATTTTCCTCCTGGTTAAAATGTATGCTTGTCTGTGTTACTGATCTCCAGGGTCCCAGTGTTACATTAGTGCCATCTCGCCTCTTCCAGGTCCAGTCCCTGCCAAGGTCACTTGGCCTGAGCTGCAAGTTGACGGCTCCCAGTCAGCCCGGCCAGATGGTCCCCTCTGCACACATTACCTTCTGCTGATCCCACTATGAAGGTGAGGACATCACAAGTGACATTGAGACAACAAGTATCCCCAGTTTCAGCTCAAAGCAGGAGATCTGGGTTATAGAACCGACTGTTGTAACAGGAAGTCAACGTAAGGATGATTTCTCTAGCCATCAAACTCCTAAAATATCCAATAACTAATTTAGTTAAACTAATTAATTTCCAACGTGGACATGCAGATATGTTTTAATTATGGCTGTCAGTTGTTTATTTTTTTAATCGCAATTAATTGCTAAATGTCGCTACTTAATCCAATTTTGTATTTTTAAATTCCAATTTTTAACATTTCAAAACAGCTTGTTTTGCTTTTATTTTGTATGTTCTACTCTCTCAATTCAATGTTAATTTTCTTCCTGTTTGGATAAAAAAAAAAAAAAAAAAAAAACTTTTATTTTGAAAAAACACAAATGCGTCCGGTACTTCAAAAGTTAAAACATTAATTAAACAGCAGAGAAAGGAACTTGTTCCAGATTTAAATATCCAGAGTTTTTTTTTTTTTTTTTTTACCGAGTCTTTATTGACAGCTGTCATACAAACAAAAATAAATATAAGTCTCAGCTTCAGTTGACTAACATATCAAACATTGCACACAGGTTTAGAGAATCATGTTGTTTGAATTCATTTGAATAAAGGATGGTTTACTGTTTGACACTTTAGATTTGTGGATACAAGATTTAGCTAGTAACAGAATCAGGATGGTGTTGTAATACTGATTTGATTTAGAAGTTGAGTCACTAAAAAATCCCAAAAATACGTTTACATAAAAGTGAACATGTTGACACAAAATAAATCTTCTGGGAAGAGAAAAGGAAAATGGCTGCAGTGAACAGCAAAAAAAAAAAGTGACATTGCAAGGTGCATTTGACTTTAAATGTTTCATCTAGGCGAAATAAATCAATCAAAAGTTGCAGTGGTTTGCACATTTTTCCTTCATCATTAAGGCTGCAGAATACAATACTATCACTTAACTACGGTGTGCCTAAAGTGACAAAGTAGCACTTGATTAATGTAATTTTAAAAATGCATATGCGTCATTTTCTGATGGATTGCAATTAGTGCATTAAAGCTGAAAGCCCTAGTTTTGATTTGAAGTTTTAATTCTAGTTTTAATAAGTACAGAAACCTGAACATCCAACAGCAACTATGGATTTTTATGTTGTATCTTTCCACCTTTGCTTTTTATTCACATTGTACTGTGCTTATCATTTTGAAGTGTAGGCACATTTGCACCTGACATACTCCTGATTGAACAGTTTAGCAGACACGCGAGAAACAGCTGTTTGGACCGAGCGTAACTCCCTACAGCTGGCGTTAAAACACATCATAGACAGAGACACTTGGCTGAGTAACAAGCTCCCACCCATGTGTTTAGCGAGGCCTCAGACAGAGATGCCAGCATCACTGCATCTGGGCTGCTCAGGATGTGTGAAATACTTCAGTCCCAGATATACAGTAAACGCAGCTGTTCACACTCAGGTGAGGACTGAAATCTTTATTCATTTTCATCCCAATAAAATATATGATTAAACAAGTTTATACCATAATCGCAGGGTTTGTAGACAGACTAGGGACACATCTACCTACAGTTAAACTCTAGAGTTTGCTGAATAAGTCAGTATGGAGTCAGTGGAGACAAAAAACAGAGCGTAGAGTGGGACTATGGGAGTTTTGGATCTAATCCTGGCTGAGGAACCCTTCAGCAGTTTATTGTATGCAATATCTTAAAGTTTTATTTATTCTATTATTCAGGATTTTGTCGATCAAGTTGTCCCAGATATCTTTATATAATTGGTTAAAAATGTTTTACATCCAGGTCATTTTGAAACATGGTCCCCAATTTTAGAGTATGCAGTTACTCTTTAAGCCCGTTTGAAAAGAAAAACTCATCAGATTTCAGCAAGATCAGGTTTTACGCAATGCCAGTGAACCGAGACTTTCAACAAATAATAATCTAGGAGTTTGTTTAATTTTTTTCCTACATATAAATTAAATGGATAAATAATCAAACGACATTCTGTGATGGTTAATTCCAATAATAGTTTATTCTCGGTGGGCCCATGGACTCCAGTCTGTAGCCATGAACATTATTATATTGGTAGAGTTAAGGTTTAAGGTTTTTTTGTGAGCAATGTAATTTTTATTTAAGGGCTTTTTAGTGTCTTATTTAGAGACTAGACAGTGGATAGAGTTGGACAGAGAGTGTGGGGGACGACATGCCGGAAAGGAGCCACACAGGTTGAATTTGAACCAGGGACCACTAGGCTACCTGTGCCCCCTGTGCAATGTAATATTAAATATATAGATCTAACTTTCACTGAGTGAATCAGGAGTGAGGCATCTCTCCAAAGAGGAAGATACATAAACTGGAGAGGAGTGTTTTTGGGTCTCTGCAGCTCATTATACCCAAGGGCCCTCAAGCTTATTACACATCCACAGTGGGCTTTAATATTTACAGGGGGAAAGACTGATCATCATCTTTTTCTTTCTTCTTCAGTTATCATTAAATCCCCTCTTATGTTTACCACTCATCTTGCATTTGCACATATGAAACCAAGTAGCAGACATTGAAATACATACCGAGCAGCAATGTGCAGAAAATGCTGCAGCCTTAATTGAATCTGTGAAAAACAAGGACATGGTAATGAGGTGTCTGAAAGCATAGCGTCCAGTGGTGTCGTTAGGTCTCAGCTCATTATGTCCTGATGTCGGAAAGCTATATGCTGTCGTAGACAGAAGCAGAACACTGCAGTGATTTTTTTTTTTTTTTCTGATTGAATGACCGTTCTCTGTGTCTGCTCTGCCTCTCTGACTTTGTCTGCTCACGGAAAAAGAAGAAGACGTGGACGTGCTCTTTGAAAGTCATATAATTACAGCGGAGTAATCAGCCCGTTTAACACTCATCTTTCCTTTTGTCCAAAATGTTCAAAGGCTTAAAAATGCCTAATTGGGCAAGAGGGCTTACCCAAATGGTGCAGACTTGGGAAGAAAAGTGCCTTTCAACATATGAAGATATGAAGGGCTTATGTCCTGTACAGAATAATTTTCTGATAACATTGAGACCACTCTTTTAGTTTATTTTTTTTGGGGGGGGGAACCTGGCTGAGCGCAGCTTGCAGTCACAGTGCCGCTTTGTAAGAAAACACTGCCTGCAGTCCAAGATAAAGTGGCGGGAGGTGACAAATTCATAACGGCTTTGTGTTTCCTCCAATTCAGAGGGATTGTGGGGTTGTCCGGGAATAAGGTGTCACGGCTGACAGGGATTTCATCAGGGCTGAACTCGCCACACACACCGCAAGGACACAATCCCTTGACAAGATTCGTCCTGGAAAGTCAGAGAGTGGAATTATCCTTCTTTTCCTTTGATCTGCTGACTCAAGCGAACAGAAGTCATTCTGCACGGAGAATACATTAAGAAAGTTATTAAAAACAAAGAGAAGCATTAAGATGCTTGGCAGGCTTCATATGTCAGAGGTAAAAGCAGGTGGTTGTGTATCAAGAGGAATACATTTATTTCCCCAACAGTAACCCTGAAAATAACACGGCTGACATTTGAAAGTGATATACCAAGCGTGTCATGTAATCTGCGAATTTGAAGGATTTGTTGGTGGTTGTTTTGTGTGTGTGGAGTCATTGTGAGTGGGAGAAGCTAACATTTCCTTCAGTTTAACTGAATTTTGAGAAGTGGAACAGAACTGATTGATAACCTTAAATGCTCGTATTACAGGACATTATTAGTGTCTTTAGCAGAAGTTCAAAACTCCTATGGATGGCAGTTTTTGCTTTTTATTTTACAAATTTATTCATAAAAGAAAAAAACATTTTCACATCCATTTCATAAGACAGGCGTGTAGAAGAGCAATGTGTCCATCAAGGTATGTCATTGTGTACACAAAGACACACAACCTTTTTTTTTTCTCTCTCTTTTGTTTCCTTTCTGGATCACATTTTATTTATGAATTTATTTTCCTCTTACCATCAAATTTAATCTTTTCTTATTACAATTATTATTATTATTGTCTTTAGCCACCATTTTATTATGACCTATTTGTTGATTTATTTCCTCTCCCCCCTTATATTCATATCATATTCATCATCAAAAATTGTCATCACAGCCACTCTCATTTTTCATGCATTTCTTTTTGCTTATTTGTTTCTTTTCTCTTTCTCCAATCCGGATGATTGTCTGTTCTCTCTCTGGTTGCCTTGTTTTGTTCATGTGCTTTCTGTTTCTCTTGTAACTATAATAAAAAGTAAAAAAAAAAAAAAAAAAAAATTCAAGGTAACTCCCAAACAAATGTATTCATACAATATGGCAGATGTTGAAAACTCACTCAGTGGGTGCTGGATCCAGAAAAATGAAAAGAAAATAAGTTAACAAAGATCCGCACACCATGGAGCTCCTGTTTAAAGAATTTATTGACAAGTGATGTTTCGAGCCAGTATGCTTTTCCGCAAGACTTGAAAGTGAATTTATCTAAGTCGCCATCTTAAATATAGAAAGATAAACACGTGACCCAACACAGCTGAAAATCTGAAATGGTCAAATGTTGTCAATGCCAGGGTGAAAACAGAAGTTCAGTGCCAAAACATGAGGACCTGAGGCCTTAAAGAAATTCCTATCGTTTTATTTCAACTGTGTTAAAAATAGTAAATACTTTGATATGACTTAGTTCATTGGTTCCCAACCTGGGGTCCAGGCCCCAATGGGTTGGGGGTGCCTGAGATCTCAGGTGGGGAGCGATTGTTCCCATCACATTTCGAATCAAGACACACACCAAAACAAAAATGACTTTGCTCTCTCAAAAAAGAACATTTCTTTGTTGTTATTTATCCACCTTTCACATTGAAACCAGTGAAATGACTGAATTCAGAGAACAGATAGACATAATAACTTTCTCCTTCTGGCCAAGTAGCGCCATATTGACCTTTTTCTCTACCTTTGTATGTGATACCATGAGGCTTCATCCTTGATTATGTGAGGATCGTCAACTGTATTCAGAGATTTTAGCCTCATACCACAGAAGGAAAAGCTTCTGAGCTGAAAATAGCCAAGTTAACCTTCCTGCTTCTCAGAAACTCTCCAGCCTTCAGTGTTTGCCGAGTGGAAAAAAAGAGTCTTAATTAAGTGTTTCTGGTTTCTGTACACATGAATACATCAATTTTGATACCAACAAAACACAACATTTCCAAGAACAGGCACTTGTTCAGCTTCCTTGAAAATGTGCTTTGATGATTTAAAAAAGAGGATAAAGATGGAGACAGAAAAATTAAAGCTGCAAGCGGTGACAAGGTGAGGACATTGTGATTTGTTTTGGGCAAAAGAGAAGGTAAGGAGATGTCATATGTTGCCTCTCCCTTTTGATACTTTAGAGCAGGTATAATGGAGACGGTAAAAGGCTGCACAGCCAAGCCTCTTTAAAAAACAAACTACCTAATCTTTGAAGTCTTTATGCAGGCTGACTACTTTTGCGATGTTTTAAATAAATGGTCAAAGAAGGGGTGTGAAAAGGCAAAAATAGCCCAAATTACAACAAGAAAGCAAAATAGTGGACTTCCTGTTGGGATAATATTGGGCTTTTTGAAGTGTTTGATGACATGATGGCATGTGGCAGTAGAATTACAGAACGTACACTGAGGTGAAACCGGAACATGTTACTGTATTGAAAAGTTTGAAGTGAGATGTAAACCCTATTCAGGCGTTTCACCATCAACATGTATGTACCGAAAGCATAGTGGGAGGAAAAGTGATCCCACCTCCATACCGCCTTCGGCGGTATTAACAGAGGTACTCCAGGACTCTGAAAACTGGGACCAGCCTGGGAGAGCAGTGCTGTGTGTTTGTGTGTGCGCATGTCTGACTGTGTCGCGCAATGTGAATTCACAAACTGTGACACCAATATTGCGCTGTTGCAGAATCAATATACTGTAAATATCTGAAGGCGTAACGACTCCAGGGTGTTGTGACTGCGCTGCACTTTGGAAAGGCTACAGAAGCAACTTTGCAACATCTGACCCATTTCAAATGTAGAATTCTCATCACTTGTCATGTGCGTGCAAATGTAGTTTTTATTAGGGTTCTTATTTTGTCAAAGAAAGTCCTAGAAAACATATGTCTTTGGACTGTTTTGTGCTCCAGCCCTGAAAATGCATTCTCCCACCCTGAGTCCCCTGAGCTCCCACCTTGCAGCACTGCCTTCCCCGAGCCACTCCCACCTCCATGCAAATGCATTTTGTCATACTTGGTTTGTGTGTAAGCTCTGAATAATTCATCACAGAGGTGGTTCGAGGTGACAGTGGGGGGAACAGTGAACATCCATCTAAGGCTACGAACTGAGAATCACCTTTCTCTAAATGCACCTCATCATCAGTTCTCGCCTCTAAATGGGAGATGCTGTTGCATACAGCTGCAAGTGAACGCATCTATCTACCTGGCACCTGTCCCCTGTGAGGACAGCAGAAGCTTTACCAGCATTTCTCTTGGGATTAGACTGACAGTGCAGCAAGCACATCGTCACAACTATAAATAGAGCCCAATAATGGCTTGACATGATGCATGAGAATGTGGGAAAGTTTCTGCAAATATGCATTGTTTTATGAGCAGGCAGTAAAGACTCTGCAGTGGTATTGACTAGAAATGAAGCATTTATAGTGCATGCAGAAACATTTCATGGAGGCTCCACAAACAATTGTGGCAATGTGCTGATCTAATCTAATTCTTTCAAGTGATCAAGCTTTGTTGTTGAGCGGCTGAATAAATCTGCAGCAAATGTATCCCAGCAGGATCAATTTGATGTAATTGAGTAGTATCAATAGTTTGTTGCTTTGTTCTACTCGTCAGCCAATCAAATTTGACTTATATTTAGACTTGTAGACATTCATCAATGCATTCTTTTAACAGCAACTGGGAGTCATGCTCGAAACACGAAGACCAACGGTGTGACTTTATTAGTTTGCCTTCAGAAGCAAATCACTTGCATCCTTTTATCAGACAGCTCCATCTCCGATTAGTCTGAGCAAAAGACTTCTCCTTTTTTTTTTCTCTTGTTCTATTTTCCTTTCCCTGTCACTTATTCTGAAGGACAGAATTATTTTTCTCCTACCTATTGGCACTGTGAGGTGTCCTTATGAAATCACCGGCCCATGCTGGGCTTCACAGCAGATGGGTCACCTGTCTCCCCAGCCACCTGCAGGGGGCTGAAAGAACACAGCCGGCTGTCAGTCAGGCCTCAGAGCAGAGCGGAGCGGAGAGGAGGAGGGGAGAACCGGAGACGAAAGGAAAAAAGAAGAAAAAGAGCGTTAATAGTGAGGGGTGCACCTTGACATGTTATTTACGTGGGAGTTGGTAAGAAAGTGGAAAGAAAAAATCTGTTTGGATTCATCTGTGATCTTCAACCTTAGCCCCACCCACACAAAAACCCTCACGGTATATCTTGAGATTTACTTTGGGTTCATTTTAGCTCATATGAATGCATCCAGCCTTTTTTATGTAATGCTCTGTAGAAGCACACTTAATACACTCTCAGAGTGTTTATCTGAGTGTATCCATACTGGAAAAAGAGGACAGCATTGGTTGTTTAATAATGTTATCTCTCACAGAGGTGCAAAAACTTCTTTGAAGCACAAACACAAAGGTAGGTGTGGGCATTATGCTGTACCTGTGAGGGAGATCACACTGGTCCCTCATTGAGTGTGGGGAGGTAATCATCCCAGTGAAGTGTCAGGTGTGTGTGTGTGAGACTGATTGGCCCTGATTTGGTCCAGGTGTGTTAAGGTTATATGTATACCCTTGAGTTGCAGCACTCTGTGCTGGCTCGTTGTCTCACCATCAGAGATAGTGAAAGGTTCTCTCTGTGTTTCGTGTGTCCTCTAGAAGTGTGTGATTTTGCATATTAGCACCACTTGACTTTTTTCTGTGTGTTTAATTTCCAGCAGATCTTCAAGTGTAGTTTGTCGGTGCTGGGAATTTCCAGCCTATTTTCTTTCTTTGTAATTATCTGATGGCCTTTGTGTCTCAGCTGTTTCTGGGGTCTCCTCTTTCTTCTCAGCTGCTCGGCAGTTTTGTTTCTGGTCTTGTTTTTATTTGGAAAAGAGAGCCTTTTGGTTTGGCTTACCTTCTTGTGTTTTTGTCCCCTCCTATTTAATCGCTTGCAATTTTAGTTGTTATCCCTCTGGGATACCTTTCAGATACTCGGGGTTCGCAATTGCATCCAACTTTCCCAGACCCTACAGCAGGGTTATTCAACTATGTTGTTCAGGGGGCCAAATTTTCAGAGAGCTAAGGACCCGGGGGCCTGACAAGCAAGCCCACCACAGCAGTACAGTGTGCAAACACAGGACCAAAGCTGTTCTATTAAACAGGAGAGCTGTGCTATTTTTAACAGTTTACCGTGACAACAATGACAGTCATTCACAAAGTTTTCCCTGTTTAAATATTTTTTTTTAAATTGTAAATAGAACTGATCCGCGAACCAGTCTGATGTCATCCGTGGGGCAGAGTTGGCCCTGGGCCGCCAGTTGAATAGGCCGGCCCTACAGTACCTGCCAGTTTGTAAGGAGTGGCTCTGCAAAACTTTGCATTACACTCAGACACTGCACATTAGAGAAATCATTTGATTTGTCTATTATAATATCAAAGTTTCACATTCTAGTATTGTGACGACCTTACTGCCATCTGGAAAAAAAGATGGACGTTTAGAGTAAGGGATGCCAGCGGCCAGCTTTACATGCAACCCCAGCGAACGTTAAAGCTTCAAACGAGGCAGACAACACAAAGCAGTGTGTGCACAAGGTCAGCTGTGTTCAAAAGCTGGCAATGATCTCAACAGGAATCAGACACTTTTTAAATGGTGCCAAGTGTTTGTAGAAGCGAATTGTCTGAAGCCAAAGTGTCTTCTATGTGTGTGAGGGTGTCAGACCTTTGGAAAATACAAAATTTCTGTGAGTCTTCAAGTGTGTGTAGTCAGCATAATAAATAACTGATTTCCTTCATGAAACTCAGCTAGAGGCTATACACTCAATCTCTACATACTGTCTTTATTTTGGTCTTGGTAGCCTTGGTAACATGCAAGTGAACTTTGCTCAAGATGCTTTTTGTAGGTAATCTCATCAGACTGAGGAGGCACAAACAATACTAATGAGCTCAGATTTTCTCAAGGCTGTGTAGCTTCTCCAAGTCTGAAATGCACACGCGTCAATGATTAGAGGGGTAAACAAGACCCAGACCCCCTGATGGGAAAAACCAAAGCTGGAATCACTGTCCGATGTGATTCCTTCTGAAGACTAAATGTTTTTACTGGAAGCAGACCTCTTCATAGCTTTTAAACAATGTGTTCGTTCTTGTGAAATACATCATGCACCTGCTTTTAAATCAAAATGATATGCCACATGAATAAAAGTGACAATGTTTTTAAACATGTTAAATATCACCAGGGCACCATTGTTCAAAAGTAATGCAACCAGTTAAAAGATGTCATATTGGATCATATGTTGGACCATTGTTGGGTTGTTCAAACAAAGACATGTCAAAGAAAAAACTGGATTGATCAACCTGATCCAGGAGATGAACCTATTAAATGAGCAGTATGTAACTCTCACACCTAGTGTTTAAAAAGAGTACTGCAGTCCAAATTCAAAACATTGACGAGCGCTGTCTCCCCCAGAGTTGATGTGCATACAGGTTGCCATGACGCAAACACTGAAGCTTCAGTGTTTAGCCAGCTCTGCATCGGTCTTGAATCCTTTTTCTGCTATATACTCCGCCCATTTTTTAAAGGCATCTCCAATACTTATCCTAGTTTGACCACGATGGAAGCATGCATGGTTCAGATATAACTGATTCTAACAAGCTCCATGAACAGAAACATGAGAACCCTTCAAGTCCCTTATATGATGTCAGCAGTCGTCAAACTTTCCTCCTCATAATCTGTAAAACTCTGCTTTTAAAGGGCCAACTATCCCTAACGTTCAAGCCGAGTTCTTCCACTAAGATTCAGGAAACCCTGTTTTAAAATGTCAAGGTGCAGAACGTAGGGTCATTACAAAGTAGCAAGAAGAAGTATATTAGGACTGAGCCTAAGTGTCTAACATTGTAAGACATTAATAGAATAAACTGTACAATAAATACAATTGAAATGTATGCACATTTTCGACAGCAATGCATCAGTGTTTGGTTAAGGTCCTGGGTGTGGAAGAGCTTTCCTTAGATACGCGTAGAGGGGGCTCCAAGGAAAAGAGGTCAGGAACAACTGCTTTTAAAAGTCTGCTTATCCAGATTTCATATCCTTTAAAGTCTTTATCTGGATCAGTTGATCCGATCAAGTTTTTCTTCTAACAAGCGTGCACCACTGTTGAGCATGCTTTGAAAATTTTAAAGATCACTGCTGTGTTTCTGTTGCATTACATTGAGTCATTTCTAAAAGTTGACTGGAGGCTTGGAAGTCCTTGTGTAAAGTGAAAGTAAAAGGTGACATTGACTGAACCAAGGTACTTTCATACTAAGCTAAAAATGGATCTGGAGACAAACCACATGGTCCTCTTTTTTTGGTTTTCAACACCATGACTGATCTGTCTTCACTTTTATCAATCAAACCATTCGTCACATAAGGTTGAGGACTTGTTGGGTCTTGATTTTCAGCACAATAAACTTGAGATTTTGGGGTATATAATGGTGAAAGCACAAAATTATTTGTACAATATAATGTTCTTATCTACACAAGCCCAAGACACTGTAGAGTTTTCTTTAAGGACTGGCTTTTAGCTGTAATCACGAGTGCATGATTTTAATGCAAACTAGGTTAAATTGTTTTTTAGGAACTAGTACTCTTTCTATTGTCACCGTAGGGAATCCCAATATAAGTGATTTAGTGCTGTCGCCTTCAAGTCTACGATGTACTGACACGAGAGACGGCCCAGCACATGTCAACACATTAATAGATTTTTGTTGCATCCAGCCAGTGGGTGTGAGAGGGGGTGAAAAGGGAGATATAAACCCATGGAAATGGAGCTTAATTAGACTTTCTCAGATAAGGGCTTGAGATATATCGACTAAGCGGAGGTCTTTCAATAAATTCTGGGGTGTTCCAAACGAGAAGGCAGGAAACGGAAGCACATCTGATATACTCAATCAAGTGCAATTAATCTCAGTTGCGGGTGAAGGTAAGGGTTGGTTGTAAAGTGCCTCACACTCCTGGCATCATTACACACTCGGATGCCCACTGACTTTTAAGAGGTGTGCCACGGTGGTCTATTTGTGCATCGGAGCGTGTAGTGTACAAGCAAGGCCAGGGACATTACCCTCGCTGTGTGTCGTGACACTGTAGCCTTCATCAAGGTAACCTGCAGGGAGGCAATCTGTGGACGGAGTATATCAATGCTCTAATTTAAATGTCACCTCTTTTATATTACATTCCTCTGGCGAAAACCTCCAACCTTTTTTTTCACACACTCAAATTAATAAGAAGCAGGAAACTAAGCCTTTACCAACCATTGTAAAATGAATGTTAGACCATTTCTACTAACCAGTCACATATGTACACTCAGGGAACATATTTTTTTTCTTTTTTTCTTACATAAACTACACCGGCTGTGTATTTGATTTGTATATGTAGAAAAAATCCCCCTTTTGCATACCGATTACATACCTTTAAAAAAATACGTGATTTAAATTCACTACTATATGTTTTCCCTTTGTTTCTGTATCCCAGGAAGCATCTACACCACTTTAGCAGAAGCTAATGCAGTCATGCTAAGGTGCAGATTTGTCCTTTGCTCTTTTTTTTATATTAAAATAATTGACCATGGAGTTTTATCACTGAAGCACTCAAATGTAAGCTGCCTTCAAATCAACCAAGGTGATGTATCTTTGATGTTAATAATAAAAATGTTCTAAAGAGTATTGACACTTTGAAAAAAAAAACAATAAGAACAAGCAGCACCATCATCTGGTCTTGATAAATGAAGCCAATACGGAAGTGCAAAATCCTGCAGTTCATCGAGTGTCCACTTGAGGCTGGCTCCAGAAAAAATCAGATGTCACGTACGCAGTTTTTACAGCATAAATAAACATTTTTACAGCCTGGAACAAAATACCAATAGGTCTGATTAGTTATTGTCCTCATGGGAACACACTGTGTGGGGTGTGATTTTTTTTATTTTTTTTTATAATGCATCCATTTTTTGATTTTATGAACAATAGGTGTTATCCATAGTTAGGCGCGTTGATGACATGATTGACAGGTGGGTGCGGTGTAATTTTTTTTTTTCAGAAGGCTTCAAACTCTCCTCAGCTCCAACTCTCAGTCTGTCGTTAGGATGACTGAAAGTGCTTCAACATTACCTTCTTTTTGTCTTGTGGTCATTTATTTAGCTCACTTTTTTAGATTATATTGTCTTAACTTTCACTCTTGTGAAGTGAACATAGACCCATGGAATACAAAATAAAATAAATAATAATTGTGTTGTCCTACCTTTCTGTAAAAATGTGCTTTCACTGATTAAACATTATGTCCCCTTTTGTCATTTGTTGCATGAATTAAACAATGAAAATCAATTTAAAATTATTTCTCACAGGAAGAACAATGGTCTTAAATAATGAATCAAAAACTTCTTTTTTTTGTCTAAAACCAAAGTCTTGTACTGAGTGGATTAAAATGCTCAATATTTCCAGCTAAAAATCGAAAGTAAATGTGGATATTTATGTTTATAAAATCAAGACCAGCATACTTACTGTCATACTTACTGTTACTGTCATAATTATGTTTCACCACTGGGGTCTGTCTGAACTTCAGGAAAGAGAGTGCGCCTGTGGGTCAGTTGTCTTTCAACTGGAAGGTCGGGGGTTCGATCCCCAGCTCCTGCAACAACATGTACAATGGGCAAGACACTTAACCCCGAATTTCTCCCGCTGCTTCGCTGGCGGTGTATGAATGGGATTAGTTACTTCTGATGGTCACTTTACATAGGAGCCTCTACCATCAGTGTGTGAATGTGTAGGTGTGACCTGCAGTGTAAAAGTGTTTTGAATGGTCAGGAGACTACGAAAGTGCTTTACAAGCTCAAGTCTATTTACCATTTACAAATAAGTCTGTCACACTGTTGAGGTTATTGTACTCTAAAGAATGGCTTTCACACAATACTTCTAAACACTGAATAGAAGTTTGTCCAATTGAATTCACATGCATTCAAGTCAGCTGGAATCCTATTTTTAGTCCAGCAATATGTCAAGCGTTAACATGACAACACCACCACACATTGTGTAGTTTCGCCTCTTAATGAATTCTCCTACGTTATTAGACGGCTCAGTGCTTCTGAGCTCAGCAAACATCCCAAAAGTCGCCATGGTACATTTAGAGTTATTACTTTTTTTTTTTTTGCATGGACCAGAGGAAAATCCTTTTGCTGTTTTTCTAATGCAGTATATATTAATCTGCTCATCCGTAAAATCAGATCAAGGATTATGAGAAGCGCTGAAACCAATACTTTTCATGAGACATTAACCTCGTGTGTACTCATCACAAATGGTGTTTGTTTCATCAGCACCGTGATGACAAACAGAACCGCAGGGGGACAAAGAGAGACGGATTAGAGAGTCTTTCTTTTGTTGTTTCGAGCGCTCGTCTTCCTTAGATTTTATTTTGCAGACACGGAATGATTACACCTGAACAGAACAATATCAGGGACAACAATAGAGCTTTATTGTTGATGGGGAAAAGCCACTTTGGCTTTCAGGATTTCACAATTGTCAAATCAGACACCAGGTATATATTATTACCTTTTTGGAGCAATTACTCTGAAGCACATCAGAGCTGTATTCTTCTCAAATGAGAGGCTGGACAATAGGACCCAACATATGAGCAGCAGTTCGGTTCAGACGTCATGATAAACTGTATGACGCATCTATGTTATTCTCTTCAGTCAGTTTTTTGACTGTTATGATGAGCAACATGTTTCCAAGTCTTTGTAAAGAGCCCCAGAAGTCATCCTCAGTGCCCCCCCCCCCTTCCTTCCTTCATACATTTTAAAAGGCTTCCTCTCACTTATGCTGTCCCTTTCAGAGAAAGAAATAGATCCAAGACCAGGAGGACAAAGGGTATCAGTTGTGATTTCATATAAGGGGGAGGAAGGGGGGGAACTATAGATAGAGAATGAGCAAGTGCTTGGGCAAGTCTCAGGGGAGCGCAGAGCAGAAGCAGAGGTCTTCATGGGTTCAGGGAGGAGAGGGGACAGAGGGAGGCTGGAGGTTGTTGGGAGGGCGATGGAGAATAAGAGGCTGAGAAACCAGGGAGATAAGGAAGGAAGCGTTGGGTTTAAAAACTCTGAGAAGGAATGAGGACAGTGGTGGTTTGTTTAAAGCCAATGTATGTTTTTATGATGTATGATCTTAAAATGATGACAACCTTGTGTTATATGGGACATATATTATATATATAACATACTGAGACCTGTTCTGATCATAGATAATACATATTAATGGACGAAGCCTGAGTGACGTCAGTCATCTGTTAATGGCACGGGGCTCCAGAGGCTCATCAGCAGGAAATGTCATCTCAACCTAACGACAGGCTGAGAGCTGGAGCCTGGGCAGGTTATAAACTTCTTGACAAACTTCTACGTCGCGCCCACCTGTCAATCAGGTCAGCTACGCACCTAACTATGGATAACATGTCCTATTCATAAAATCAAAACAGAGCCGTTTAAAAAATGATTGAGGACCTTAATTAATCAGACTTGTTTGTTTTTTGTATCAGACTATACACATATTAATTTATGCAGTAAAAACAGCTTTTTTGTCTGTTGTGTGTCTGTGACTACGGTGTTCCTGGAGCCAGCCTCAAGTGGACACCCGAGGAACTGCAGGATTTTGACTGGAAGACTGGAGTTTGCCGCTTGGTTATGACAGTTTAATGTCAAGTTGTAGACATCGAAGACATCCTTAACAATGTCAATTTTGACCAAAAGACACTTAATGAACAAATAAAGTGTTACCTTTACACCTTTGGTACACAAATAAAACTCAGATTTTCTTTTTATTCCTTTGAATAAGAAGTCTAAAAAACATGCTTTAATGTAAACAAGAGTGTTTACATGAAAACAGAGTAAAGGTTGGAGAAATCATATTCTTGTTTGCTCCTTGTCTGACCTTCACTTGAGCCAAACACCAGATTTTTCTCCATCACCCTGCAAAAAGAAGAAAGTCTGACATGTTTGCCCGGGGCCCATCCCATTTCAAAGGTGGATTTTTGTATGTAGACAACAACCTAGTAATTTCCCTCGGCGCAGCAGCTGAGCACACTCGTCTGTGCGATGACAAACGGAAAGGGTTATCCGGTCCCCTCAGACTACCGCACAAACATCGCTCAGATAAACCTAATTTTGCCCAAGGCTCTCTTCACCTGCTCCAAAACTAGAGCAATAAATTTGCAAATATCTTCAAGAATTCCCCTTCCCCGAGCCTGCAGTAACTATCCCTCCACAGGGGCAGATCCCCTTCCCTTGAGGACTTTGGGAAATATCATTGAGGCCTTCAATATCTTTTTTTTTTATGCTCTAACAATTACAAATGTCATGGAAGACAAATCTCAAGCTCCATCAGGGGCCCTGTAACACTTTTTTTGGAGGGGTGACATTGCTGATGTGTTTGCTGTTTATTTATTAATTTTCTACTTACTTTTTTTTCTCTTGCATAACATTATTCATGAATATTAATGTTTGCGGTTCTCAGCGGGGCTGGAAGAGGCCATGAGACAAAGCTGGGAAACAAATCACACTTTATAATGTGAGGTGGGCTATTGTGGAAGAGGATTGGTTGTTGGGATAACTGCTCACCAACAAATTTGACACTTTCTATATAAAAAGTAGTCGAATAAACTGAAATTCCCAAATAGCTGTCCAAGTGAAGCTTCATTTTTCCAAGTCCTGCAGGAGCTCTGAGCTGACCTAAAGTGGGTTTTTACCCCCAGACTAGAGCTTCTTTTAGATCAGACAGCCAAACTCCAGGTCAGCAGGGATTAATTAGCTTTTTGAAACCCACCCAGCAGATGTCAAGGTAATCTTGGGATGTTGGCTGCAGGGGTCAATGCAATATCTCTACAGCAGAGGGAACGGGAGCTGATCTCACCAGTGTCCAAACGCTCTGCCAGGCCAGGCATTAGTCCCAAACAGGCTGAGACCGCCCTGTGCCAACCTCCCAGCCTCATTCAGGCCCCATTAATGGCAGAGCTTTTAATTAGGTCACATTTTTCATGGCTGCAGGAGTCAATGTAACTTTTTCCCCACTGTTTTACATATAACATTGATATAGAGTAACTGTTAAAGCAGGATCAGATTTAATTAACATAAACAAAACTTGTGATCTATCTTGTGGTCTAAACTTGGGAGGATTCACACAGTCATACAGTAGCATATCGTCTGTTTTCCCTTGCCCCCCTTTTTATCTAAGTTAACAGTGTAACATTGTCCCCTCTGTTCTGGAGCGCTCTGCCAGCATAGGGACGAATCTCTGGCCAAATCTATTATTATTCACTGAAAGGTGAGAAAACACTCAGGTATGAAAGGCTCCGGGATTAGAATTGTCAGAGGCCGGCCTCAGAAGTGCTTAACTTCTTCACCTTGTCAAAAACGTTTAGCCATTTTGGGACATGAGCAACGCTGAAGCATTTTCCACATATACCTGGGTTTCTGAATGACGTTACTGCATGCAAATAGATTTGATTTTTAAAAAGGCGCCATTATGCACATACGATTTTTCAGCATAAGCATGTACCATGTTAGATGGTAAGCAACTGTCAACCCTTTGCTATTAGGGTTGGTCAGAGAGTTAATGACAATGGAAAGGTAAGACGATGCACACACAGTAACAAGTGACGGGCCGACATGCTCTTCCTCAAACTACTTTATGGCAAAAAAGTAGGTGAAATTAGCCTCTCCCCGATGGCTACAGGTAGTTTCTATGAAGTTTCTATCCATGTAGAAAGAAATGCACTTAATTGAGTTACACGCTAGCCGGTAGCGTCCATTAACTGATCTAGAGACACATATGCAAGTGGAAAGGAGGTGTAAGGTGTATAATCTGTGGAAGCTGATAAAGTATTTTGTTTAGGTTCTGAATTGAAAAGAGGAATTTATAGTAAAAGCCAAATGGCCAAATTTGGATCAACAAATCTTCCGAGTCAGGTACAACCCTATGAAAATCTATTGTGTCTCGACATGCAGAGCAGACATTAAGGGGTGAAAAGATGACCTAACTGTTGAGAATCTGTGACCTGCTCTGGAGCTGCACAGCGTTAATGAATCAGAAAATGCAGCCATGCAGAATGCTTCCATGGGAGCATCAGTCTGTCCACCATAACAGTGGGTATGCATGTTGTTTAATAAGCAGAGCGGGAATGCTGTTCTCATCAATTTCAGCAATTAATATGTTGGAGTAACGTTGGTGTTGAGCATTTATTTCTGAAACAGCCCAATAAAGAGCTCTGGGTTCAAAGTGCCTCATATAAATACTTGTTTTTTTCTCTCTTTATGTTATTGCAGGTGTGTCTGGTTATGAGTCATACTCTGCACTGCAATACTATTTTCAGTGTGCCAGGGTATACGAGAAATGCCACCCATATTTCTTCAGACTTAGTGCTGAACACAGCAAAGCTTTCTGGAAGAACCTGCAGGCCGAGGGCTGAGTAGCTGAACTCTTGTCTTCTACAATTACAACAGACTGTCATTCTAACAGATTACGTTAACAGTATCAAAGTTCAGGAATAATCTTCTCGGAAAAGTATCGTGTTGAAATAGCATGATCATTACTGTCACAACTCAGGCTCAGAGCGCTGGACAAACAGGGAGGCCACACAGTTGTAAAATTAAGCAATCATTATAGAAAACTAAAGCAACATTTCCTAATAAAAGAATATTCAGTCCGTAAATAAGTGGTGATGGCAATGATAAATGTGTTGTGGAGGCCAAACAAAGACCACAAACCAAAGAAAGTGTTGACAAGACAGAGCAACAGAGACTGAGAAGCCATCTTAAATACTCAGAGCCAAGGTGCATGACACCAAACTGACCGGCCCCGCCCCTTACTACCTGAAGCCAACCTGAGTAGGGAGAGATACAAGGCAGCATGAAGAGCACTGACACAGTCAGGGGTTGACACATTTCTTAGATAGAGAGACATTTTGTTCCCTTCAGGCTTACCAAAAAACTGACAGCTTCTAAATCCATATCATAGCTCAGTGTACTATTGGAAAGTAACAGGTGACACACCTGACTCCAGAGACATTGACCAGAGCCACTGCAAACCTGTTACTTCACTTTCTGTTGCTACATAACTTGATGATGTTAATTCAAGGCAAGCAATAGATTAATTTGGGAGCACAAATTGCATATTAGTGGGAATGTAATACCAATTTGTGCACCCACATTAGCTACTCATGCGTATAAATAAACAACCCTTACACCCAAATTAGGGATTTGAGGTTAGCATTTCCTAATGATTAAATATTATGCTCCTGATATCTGCTGAGCTCCACAGAAGGAGGGAGTGTTTTGCTGGTTTGATTAACCTATTTGTAGGTTAAGTCACACTACACCACCAGTTAGATCTAGCTTTCTAAACTCTGGTTAGGGAGATGTGAATAGTATCTAGAGATGGTTTTAAAACGAAGGTCACGTGTTTCAATTTCAAATCATGCACTGGAATAACTATGTACACACACACACACACAATAAAACTACTACACAAAAACACCTTAATCTACTAAGGAAGGTGTGAGTAATGCACTTGAGTCCTGACTCAACTCGGACTTGTGTGTTTACCTGTTTGCACGTTCATGTTTTGTTCATGTGTCGTGGTGATGTGTGGATTGCAGTCTGATCACTCTGGATTGAGCTATCAGGGACATAGAATTTAAAATCCTGATTAATAGTGAGTAGTTTGCAGGTAATTTTTAGTTGATTGGAGACTGGCTGCAGCCGACCCACCACTGCACAATCAACCTGTGCATTACATGAAGGTAATATATATTCATCCAGGTTCGGGACCAGGACTACGCCCCAAACCACACTTTCAGTTACCTAAGCCTACTTATACTGAGCCATCCCACGCCACACCGTTTGTCTCCGTTTATCGACCCAGCCTCCCTTCCCTTCCTCTCATCCATTCTCCCTCCTTCCTTATCCCTCCATCTCGTTCGTCTGATTCTAGGCTCAGTCTGGGCTGTGATCAGCTCGGCCAGAATTAGGCTTGAGACAGCTGCTCTGCAGTCAGTCCATCTTTCCAGACCAGCCAGCTGACAAAATCCTCTTCCATCATAATCATTACCTGAACATACATTCATCTGTCTCTTCTTTCATATGATCTATCACTAAATATCTAAAACGCATATGGTTTGGTGTGGTCCTTGCACACATGAAAACGAAGGAATCAAGACTCGACTCAGACTCAAAACTCGACTTGAGTCACCAAACCTTCAGTCCAGCACTGGATGGTAGGGATATGTCTGTGTTTGTCAAATATACGGACAGCTAAACCTTCTTAGAAACTCAATCTTTTATTCTTCTTTGAGATCTCGCCACTGACAGAATGACATCTCGAAAACATCAGATCCAAATAACCACTTGAGAATGTGTACAACTGAATCCATGATAGATCTGTTTTTCTGATATTCTTATATTTTGAAGTGCAACTTTAATTTGCAGCCATGCCGATGGATGGGGGATGGTTAACAGGTGTGTATTATCCAAGAGGAACACTTTGCTTACTTGAATTCTTCCACGTGCAACAGATCAGGCAGCTAACAAACTGTCATGTTAGCGCTTCTGACATACCAGTGAACATGTTCTTCCCTTCACATGAATATCTATCTGTCATATCCTAGTTCATTTCAGACAACGGCCTGACAAGTCAGTACTGCAGATCAGTTGAATTTGCATAATACATCAGAAGAAGGAAGTGTTCACATGCGGGAAATGAACTTGGTGAAGTTTCAGACAAACCGGAAGGAAGGGAGTTCAACCTCAATGTAGGTCATCAAGTTTCCGGCCTCCGTGAAGTCAATCATCCTTTAAAATCGTTGCATCTGGGGCAGCTTCCAGTCTAAATGAGATGTGTTTTTGAACTGCAAAAAAAAAAACTTGTCATGACGGGAAGGAGCGATGATTGAACTTTGATTAGAGTGTTAAGATCGTAGATTTCAAAAATGTGTCAGCGGAAGGCAAATATAGCGAGAAGAGTCAAAGTTGTCTTAAACAAACCTAAATATTTATTATATTTCAAAAAGTTATGTCTGTGAACATTTTTATCCTTGCCTATTTCCTTCTGACATTCACAGGAAATGTATGTTTTGCCTTGCATCAATTAGCAACTGTCTTTATTAGAACTGTGCCAAAGGTTCCTCATTAAACTGACGTGCTTGATGGAGTTAGAGCTTCCATCGTTGTGTTGCAGGACATGTTGTGTGGGTTGATGTTACGGAGTACTACACGAGTTAGTCATGCATCTTAATGCATTGTGTTCTATTGATTATGTCAATACCTTGAGGTCCGTGCAGAACAGAGGCGCCGTGCACATTCAAACTGGGGGGGGCTGGAGCCCAAGCAAGTATTTTTCATTTAACTGAGGTTTCCTCAGACTGTCAGACTGATCGGGAAAATAATCCCATTCTGAAATGCAGACAATAGCAACATTCTTCCATTTTTTTTTCCCCGAGAAGGACCCCTTAACCCAACTCTAACTAAGCCCCCCCCCCAGAACGTTGGCTTGCATGACGCCCCTGATGCAGAAAGAGTGCAATAAGGTGCATTAAAAAAAATAATTTAATTAAAATAACACTTTTTCCTGTAGATTTCATTCTGTAGGTTATACAAGAACACACTTTCTTATAGCCATTATTTTTCATTCGCTGTACCCTCTTTAGGGACTTCGTTTATCATACTTTTTGAAATAAAAGAAGAGAGTTGAATCCTAAAATTGGACCAACATGAATGGATGGAGAGGAAGAAGGGAGATGAGAGTATTGGTCCTTGCAGATATTTTTACCTTTATTCCTGTCCCCTTCCACATGGCTGCAGAGGTCTAGGGTTGTTTTGAGACAAAAGCCACATAAGAGCTGCTACAGAGATTCACTGTCTTGCTCGAGGACACTTCAAGGTCCTGAACGGTTGAAAGAAAGCTTCGCTACACAAAGTGGAGCCCAGACTCATGATGACAACGAATAAAGACACTGAATAGTATAGAAATAAGAGGCCATTATTTTCTTCTCTCGATGGCCTTTTCAAAGGGCCGAAGAGTTCATCTCGAACCCATAAGTAATAAAAGGATTTAACACTTGTATAACGCACAGGTTCCTGCGTTTACGTGCATCATGCAATTCACTGTAACTACCGAGAGCAACGTTAAGCTTGATGGCTATCGACCTTTTGCAAGTCGAGCTCTAAATTTGCTTAATCTTGATACGAATTAGATGATCAGAAAAAAATTCAAGTGTACTGAGACTGTTTTTAAAAGGATCCTAAATACATGAGTTTACTATATATGACTATACTATCCATGTTCACATTCATGTACCAACTAAGTGAGGCGTTGGGTTTTCATGTACTGTATCTTATATTCAAAGTATTGTAATGAGCATTTCAGAAACATCATCATTAAACATTTATTCATAACTACAAATGCCAGGCACATAAAGAAAACATAAAAGCATGAGTGTGGGTGATGTGTTATGGCTTGTATGAAAACTACAGCCGTGAAGACATACAAAAGGTCAAACAAAACCACAACGAGGTTAACTGGATATCAGACATTACATATAAAATGGGGGGATTTAGTATAAAAAAGCAAAGAAAAAAGGTATTTAAAAAAAAGGAAAAATCCAAGCAGCAACCTCCGGTCTTGAAAAATGAAGCCGATGCAAAAGTGCAGAATCCTGCAATTTGTCTAGTTTCCACTTGAGGCTGGCTCCAGGAACACAGGAAGTCACATAGACATGACAGATAAACAAATATGTTTTAACAGCATAAATAAAAAAAACAACTGGTACAAAAAACAAAATAGGTCTGATTAATTATTTTCTTCATGGGCACACATTGTACCGGGGTGGATTTATTTTTTAAACGGCCCCATGTTGATTTTTTTGAACGATGCATGTTATGCATAGATAGGCGCTTAGTTGACATGACTGACAGGTGGGCGTGATGTAACGGTTGGTCATAAAACTTAAAACCCGCCTCATCTCCAGCTCTCAGTCTGTCGTTAGGTTGACTGAAAGTTAGTCTGAGACAGCATTTCCAGTATGGCAGCTGCTGCAGAAGAGCCTCCAGAGCACCCTGCCGTAACACATTGACTGACATCACTCAGGCTTCATCTATTAATATTTACAGTCGGTGGAAAGCCATTGACAAACAATAAAGAATTCACAATTTTTCGTTTTAATGGATACTGCTCAAATTTTTATTTAGAGCAAGCGTTGACACTGGCTCCTGGGCCAAGAATAATATCTGGCTCGCAAGATTACTGTGATTGTGACTTTAATATATTTAAATATTTTCCTAACAACACCACCATGACAATCAGTGACATACACAAACATTTTACCACAGAAACACAGTGTGAGCAGCGCTGCAGAGTGGACAGCGCCTGGTGCTGAAACAGAGCACCGTCGCAGCAGCAGCAGTTATCACCAGAATCACCTCCTCTTTAGCCCTTTGCCTACAACAAGAATTCCAAAGACAGTGTTAAAAACTAATTGTACAATACAATTTGGCAACAGAATACAAAACGACAGGCTTAGTGCTTACTTGATGTGAAACTAGTATCTCCCATCTGCCACGATTGTTTGGATGTCCTGCATGTCAGGCATGCATACATTGAGGAGAAGGTCAACTCAAACCTTGTTTCTCACACATACAGTAAACGGGCTGCCCAACCTGTGTTCATAAATTTCCTACACTAGAAGGACACAGATCTCACTGAGCTCACAAAATTGCAAACTGTGTGCACGGATTCCCAATGCAAATCTTTGCACACAGTTTAGTGAACCGTCCCCACAAATCGGAGAGTGGTGCGTACTGATTTGCAAAATGTGGGTATGGTTTCGAAAACGCCTTGTAATTTTTTTTGTCTTAACTGAACCTTTGGATGCTCAGTGCAACACAAGTGAAAATGTTCCCTTACAATTCTGTTATCACAACAGGTGAGCATTGTGTGGGGAGGTTTGTTATCAAGCTGCAGCCAAACCAAGAGTCTCATCAGAGAGAGAGAGAGAGAGAGAGAGAGAATGGTTTGCTGTCTGTATGTCCCTCCCGTCAATGCATCGACTGAGGGGCAGCGGTCATGTCAAAACTGAAGCCTCTGATGCCGGTGTGTTAAAAAAAAAAAAAAAAAAAAGCAGTCTGTCATTCTCAGAATACACCTGAAACAAGGGTTGGCTATTTTTTAAGATGTTGTCAGGTAAAAGAAAACTCTGGTCAACGATAATATTTTAGCACTCAAATAGGCCAATAGTGAACATACAGGTATTTCAATCTCACACTTTCATTGATGAATAAAGACACACAATTGTAATATTTCATGCACAGCAAAACCCAGACACCATCACACATGTGGCTTTTTATTTCTGACTAACAGTCTGTTGCAAGTTCCAGCTGCATTATTTCAATAAATCCACTTCATAAATCAACCTCTGATTATGTTCCGGCTATCTAGTTGCTTAGAAAAATGTTTGCCCAAAGCCAACTTACTTGCCGACCCCTGACATAGTGCGATTAATCAAAATGGCAGACTCATCCCAGAGGACTCCCAAATACTTGATCTACACTATACAGTGAATATGTCATGATAAGTGATGTTGTTTTAAGCTATTGAAACACAATAAAAAGGCAACTTCTCCATTTGAAAAACATCTGCGCAATACACATACATCTTGAGGAGGCTTATCAGACATGCCACGGAGATATTGCTTCATCAGTTCATGATAAATGGATGCTGTGTGGTTCCCTTTTGTACATGTCACACTGTTTTTGATTAAATTCATCGGTGCATTTACACACCAGAACATATAAGATTGCATCCCATGTAAGCCAGAAATATTCAATTACAATAAATCCAATCTAAATGAAAAAAAAAAAAAAAAGTGCATGTAACGACAGCTAGTGAAAGAACGAGGACAGAATATTAATGCAGAAGCATCTCTGAGGAGCGTAGGAGCAATGCTGCTGAATTCTTCTTCATTATCTTTTAAAGGCAGCAGAGGCGTCACTGTAGCTGGGTTTTGTCTACCTTCAGGGACTATTTACCTCCAACTTAATTTCCTTGTTTTTGCTAATTCTTTGCAAGTTTCTTTGGGGGGAAATGTGTTGGCTTTGCTGTTTATGAATAACATCACAGGGAGGTGTTTAATTTACAAAATGTAACAGCATTATAACGACATAAACCAAACAGTGAATATTCACTTATTTTTTTCTTGCAGGAGTAAATATTTCAAATTGTTGTTCATGATCTAAAGTGTGTTTCTGTGCTTTTACTATCCGCCTTGTATGTCTTGTTACAAATTATGCATAAAACAAGCAGCCATCTTCGTGCATGGTGGGATTTAATTGAGTGGATATTATTGCAAGAGACAGACCACTGTGGCGAGGATGTTCACACGAGTTCTGAGCTGAGAAATAGAGGACACAGCCCCTGAATATTTAATGACCGTCACATTACTCCAGCCCGATCAAATGATCAGATTTGCACTTGTTTTTATTCACTCAGTCTGTGCATAATGCTCCCTCTCTTATTCGAGAGAGGGGATTCTCTGTGAATTTGCATGAATGCTCAGAGTTGAGCTGAGGATGTTCTCTGTGAGTGTAGATGGAATTTGGTGTGTGTGTGTGTGTGTGTGTGGGCCATGCAGGTGAAACAACAAGAATAAACACAAATGGCAAACTGCTAAGTGTATTTTTAGAACATTACTTTTCAACATTGAATAATCTCTCATCTTTCAAGAAAATCCTTCAAGGCTCCAAAAGAGATTTTGTGGGCTTTCCAGCAGTTTATCTTCAGTTCCCGTTGAGTGCTCTCTCAAAGAATATACAGTGATCAAAACATGATGGATAGCTTTCACATTAGCCCTCATCTGCAGTCCCTCTCGGCAGCACCCACAGAGGTATTCATTCACACTCGGCTCTGTAGGCGTAAACTGTGAATGTATGTAGCCGTGCAATCTGTCAGGCTTGTTCATGGCACGCTGGGGAGCAATTTACTT
Source organism: Labrus bergylta (assembly GCF_963930695.1). Taxonomy (NCBI): domain Eukaryota; kingdom Metazoa; phylum Chordata; class Actinopteri; order Labriformes; family Labridae; genus Labrus; species Labrus bergylta. Next base: position 8,811,170 of record NC_089200.1, read on the forward strand.
TAATCAGGCTTCAACAGGGTCAGTAATTCTAAAAGCAATCACAATACTCCAGACATCCTGACATTACATGTAGACTCGGCAGCTCACGTTTTCCCTGAGAACGTTTGTTTTCGACGATACTAATGAGCAGCATTTGATGTCTTTCAACAGACAAATTAGCCAATAAACAAATGTCATAACGAGTTAGACTATTGTTGAATATTTTAAGTAATATTTTTAGAAGGTTCTAAGTAAGAGTGGGCAGATCCCATGTTCACATTGAATATCCCTGAATTGAATCTCTAAAGCCAACATTGAGCATGCTTTCTCTACTTCATGCTAAGAGGTGAGAAGTTTGCAGAGCTCATGGGAGGAGGTTGTGGGAGCAGATGGGCGTGCAGGGTATTGAATGTTAATGCAGGATA